>NW_004955408.1:38427495-38463338 GCF_000276665.1 Chinchilla lanigera
CTCTCTCTCTCTCTCTCTCTCTCTCTCTCTCTCTCTCTCTCTCTCTCTCTCTCTCTCTCTCTCTTTATAGCCAACCCTCAGATCCAAGGGAAGATTTCTTGGCACAAAGTCACTTCTCAACTCCAACCAGATCCTCATGTCCAGCCTCTTTCCCCACACACCCCCCCCCAGAGTGGCCTTGCTCAGCTCTCCATGGTAAATCCTGACTTCTCAGCCTTCCCCTTGACCACTCCCTTTCTATTTCCCAGATGGTCAGGGCTCCTTAAATCGTGCCCTATACCCTACACCTTTTCATGTTCTGCCTTTTCTTACAACATCTAATATCTACTTCATAGACCCCTTTCCTCACACCTACCTGCTCAGCCCAGCCGTCCAAATCCAGCAGATCCATCTCAACAGGACCTGCCGGATACCCCGCACACTGTGCAGACACTGACCCACAGTGAAAGCAGTACAGTTTTCCCATACTTCAAAAGTGTTCTCAAAGGTTTCAGGAAGTTTCCTGTAACAGGAGCAATTTCAAAGCCCAATAGCAGAGAATCTGTCCTTGAAGACTGGCCTTACCGCCCAAGTTCACCAGTCTTTAGGCTCAAGAAAGCAAGCGATTCACTCATCTGCTGTATTTTTAATGTTTTTACCATTTGTCGGTGCTCCACTCTGTTTATAAGCTGAAAAGTGTTTGAGATCAAATGTGTGCTCCTCAAATCTGCTACTTAGGGCGGGTTTTCCCTAGTGCCTCCGGGTGCTCTTTTGAACAATTGCAGGAGTTCTCTCCTAGGGCCATTCTCTTAGAATGCCCTGGCTGCACTCTCATTTAGTACATTTCCTCTAACACAGAACACTTTGCCTCTCTCTAGGCTGAGTGCATTCGGGTGGGGAAAGAAGAGGACGTGTGTCTCTTCACTTTGACTCCTGCTAGATCACCGCACTGGCACACGCTGTGCTGGGCTTGGCATCTGCTCACTGACTAGAAGGTGAGCTCTAGGAGGGCAGGCATTTATTGTTGGTCTCTGGTTCATCGTGCTGGCCTACAAAAGCACCTGGCACAAAGTGTAAGTTCAATACATATTTGTTGAATTTATTGTTTAATTTCCTGCTATAAAAGTTCCTACTGAATGTGTTGACACTTAGTGCATTTTGAATTGAAAAATACCTCAGGAGCTTTGAAAAAGACTAAAAGTAAGGAGAATATCCCACTCTGCGCTAATATTATGAATGACTTGTGTTCCATACTGAATCAAATCTGGCTCAAGATCCTCACAGAAAAAGTTTCTTGAAATATGATAAAAGTCATCCTTTTGGAGTTCTTTCCCTTCCATTCTTTCCAACAAACAATATACAGTTATAAAATTCAGAAAAATAAGAGCAGGTTTGGCATTTCATTGTGGTCACTGCCTTGACTTATGAAGGAAATGACTTGGTCCATAATTCTGTCTTCATCTCGTGTTCACCTGTGGAGGCCCCCACTGAAGCTCCCAAGGTGACAGGATTTAATACCCCATCTACACGGGCATTCACGTGGTCATTGCCACATAAGATTCCAGAATCCACAAAAACAACAGTCTTCCTTGGGATCAGATCTCTACCACTAACTGAAACTACAAATTGATTCTTCTCCCAGTCAGTCCGGAGGTATCCGTCATTCCAGAATTCCTTTCAGTTTTCTCATGAGTCTTCTGCCTTCAAACTAACAAAAGTCATTCATACCTTGTTGCTTTCCCCTATCGTGATGTAGAATATGCTGTTCGGTGGATTGACGTGTCTCTCATCCTAGAAACACAAAAAGATATCATTTGTGCTTCTCAGGACTTCTTGATGGTGGTGGAGTGGGAGATTCAGCTACAACTGGGTTCTTTTGCTTCTGATATAAACCTCAAAACAACAATGGCCTAAAAAGATAAACTTCTCTCTCTCGTAAAAGAAGTCTTCAGCTAGCACCCAGAGTTGGCATGTAGGTTTCTGTCCTAATGTTCCCCAAACCGAGCACACCACCTTGAGTTGTCTCAAGACAACCACTCATGCACTGGCCGTATACTAATAAGCGGAGAGGAAGGTTACAGTGTGTGTGCTAGATGACTTTTAAGAGTCCCTGGGGATATCAGAATCTCCATTAAAGTACACAGTGACCTCACCAGAGTAGTTAAAGTCAGCTAAGAAACAGTCTCCAACTCTTGTGGCCAGATCAGATATTGTGAAGAACATCTAGCAGTTGGTACTACAGAGGGTAAACACTGATTCTGCTTTTCCACGATAAGTTGGCAGGAGTAAAATGCAAAACCCCAAGATTTCTCAATAGGTCACCAAACTGTGTCAAAATGTCAATAAATAATTCATTCTCCCAAGTTTAAAATCCACTTGAAGCTTCAGTTGCTACTTAACCCACACTTCGGATCAAGGTTAGGGAAAAAGACAAACTCCTTTGTCATCAGCATCTTCTCATAATTCTTTTGTCACCTGACTTGGTCTCAGATAGATGAACAAATATTTGGGAGGAATATAACAGTGAAAGAATGGGATGTAGGAAAAGCAAAATCTAAAATCAAGTCTGGTTTCAATTTGATAAGGGTTGGGCATGAGGCACTGAAGTAATAAAGCAGGTGATATTATTATGTTGTCACCTCTTTTGTCACCAGATTATCTGCTTGAAGAATTTGCCTTAATGGTTTATAGTCTCCATAATCTTCTATGGTCAGCATATAACTTCGTGGCATTAAACTGAAAATGGATAATAATATAAATAGACATAAGAATGTTTGTGAAAGGACAATATACAATTTAAAACATTTCAATATTCCTGATATTACGGAAAACAATACTGCATGAAAAGTTCATTCAACTAGGTTCTGTAACCATTTTTAGTAGTTATTTTTTATTTGACCTGCTTCATATATTATATGAAAATGTACATTATAACTCTACCACCATTTTCCTCTTTCAGGTTCTAGTGACAAAAGTGCTTGTATAGGAGATTATTGTTATCTATTTTTATTTTTTTGTGGTACTAGGGATTAAATTCAGGGCCTTGAGCTTATTAGGTAAGCAATCTACCACTGAACTATACCATAAAGCCATTTATTTATCTACTCATTCATTCATTCATTCATTTGTTCATGAATTACTAAGTTCCCCAAGCTGTGCTCAAATTTTTGATCCTCCTAGTTCAGCCTCCTGAGAAGCTGAGATTATATGCATGTACCACCACACCTAGGCCAGGAAACACCTTTTTTGTATGCTTTCTAGTCTCACAGAGTAAGTATACCAGATACAGCATTGGATAAGCTGTCAATAAAGCTCCCATAATCAGTACTGATTGGAAGCATCTACCACAAATTGCGCAGGGCATGATCTTCTATGGCAGGACTAGGCTCTCTCTGCCTTGATTCAAGGCTGCTGACCTGATCCACATCCGTTTTCTGCCATACAATAGGTACAGCTGGGCAGAACTGTGCTCACACGTCCTCTGAAAGGTCTGTGAATCATCAGGAAATACGCAGCCTGACTTGAAAGGATGTTCCAACTACTGTAAAAACATACCAGCCACACATATCCTTCATGAAGAGTTCTATTAAATGTCTTTTTAAAAGTTGCATTGTAATTGAAATTAAAATTTGCACCCTGTCACTAAACCGGGCAGAGAGCTACCTTTCACTTCTAGTTGGTAATTTATGGGAATAGTAAACTGTAGCTCTGGGCCTTAGGAATATGTACCAGGAAAATCAGTAAAGCACAGGGAATCGGAAGAAGTAAGACGATCAAGTGAAGAGGAAAAGGACAAGAGAAGAGCATGTGCTGAGACGCTGTCATGGAGACAGCAGACTGAGAGGAACATGAAGGGCTGACGGGAGGGCGGAGCAAGACAGTCTTGAAGAGCTGCAGTGTTGGCTGGGATTCTCCAGTTGCAAGACGGAAATCACTTCTGCCTCACTCATCAAAACAGGGTTGACTGGAGATTTTTTAAAACATTGAAGTTGAAGGATGTTCACAGGATTTAGTGCCCCACTGTCACGGGTCATCTAACAAGAGCAGTTGTAGTGGATACAGGTGAAATAGCTTGAGGGGATACTGAGAAGCAGGGTGAGAAAAGGCACCCGGCAGAGACTACCTTTGGGAAGTCTGACTGGCAATGAAGAGGTCAGAGAGTAAAAGCTGGTCCAGGACACAGAGGCAGGGCCAGAGAGGGCTCTTTCTCTGATTAATATGGCAAAGTACATTTCAGAGCTAGTGAAGAACTGAGGATGCAAGACAGCAGGGATGATGTTTCACATGGGCTTTCAAGGAGAGAGACTTACAACCACACGGAAGAATTACCATTAGCAGGAAGGAGCAGGTCCTCTACAGCAAGCTAGGGTGAGGAGGAGGGGTGCAGCTAGAGGGAGCGTCCTCTGTGGTGGTGGTAAGCAGACTTGGTTCCCAAGAATGGGTTATCCTTTGTTTCCAGAGTAGGTCATTGCTGAGATTGAAGGAGAAGGGAAGTAAGTAAAAAGGGCTGGAAAAATCTGAAGAAAGAAAATATTTCTAAATGTCACTGTGGAAAATGGGAGAACAAGGCAGAAAAAAACATAGAATGGGAGGCAAGGCCAAGGGCTACCTAAGAGGCACGCTTCCGGCTCCTGATGCTGGGTGTGTATGCTGCTGCACCCCAAGATGGTGCTTGTGACCAGGAACCAACCTACTTTGTATTAGCTGTAAACACAGGGTAGCTGCTCGACATATCCTCAAAGTTTCTTTATTCTCAGACATCAGTGCCAAGGACACTGTGAATCTCAACTTACTACTTGGTTTCTTACCTTCAAAACTTAGCAAGTTCTGTAACATTTAAATCTGTTATTAAGAAATGTGGAGCCAATATTGCAGCCACTACGGCACAATGCACAGGTCTTCATGGCACATATTTGGCCAGATGTGTCGCCCTGAATTCATCTTACTGATTTATTTGTATTTTTTCCCAAATTTTATGCATAATTTTATTTCACTGATAAATGTATTTTAGCCACTTTAAATTCTTTTTGTGCAATAAAGGAAGGCACAAATAATTGATAGTAACAGAATCAAAAGTAACATTTCAAAACTATTTAAATTCTAAAATACAATCCTTATATAGTTATGGAAGTCTGTGTATATAAAAGGATGTAAACATTGCAGCAAGAAATGTGAAACAGCTGAGTTTCTATTCTAACATTTTGTAGAAAAGGAAAGCATAATTACCAACTTATTGGTTTAATGCTTTTATAGCAAGAAAAATTACAATACAAGCAATTTTAATTAGTTTTTTAAAAAAACAGCTAAATTTAAGTGTCTTATATCACTGAAGTTAATATTTCCAGTGTACTTCATGCTGAGTAATATCTGTGCTTCCCTTAACATTGAATTTAAAATATCTATGTGCTGGTGATGTAGCTGCATCATAGAGAACATGCTTAACATGCACAAGGCCCTGTGTTTAATCCCCAGTACTGCAATCAATCAATCAATCAATCAGAAAGAGAACCAAGATAGTATGATGGTTATGAGTATAGACTCACACCTTCATCTCTCTCTGCCCACATGACTACATGCAATCCCCTATTTACAGACTATACACAATCCCCTATTTCACTTCAGTGAAATCATGGAAAATGCTTAGAACAGAACCTAGTATATGACTAGCATTATACAAGGCTTAGTTAACATGGGTCTTCATCTTCTAATATGCATTATCTTCATCCTCTAAAAGAAGTAGAAAAGACATCTCTAAAAAGATCTTTGCTGGAATTTCTTTCAAATGCCCCCAGAAGCTCAGTGTACTGTAGGTAACAGATCTCGTTCTAGGGATTCTGACTGAGATTGGTGATACTGGTCCTCTGGCTTCAGGCACATCCTGTTGGCACCATCATAACAAGCAAAGCAGACCTTCCTCTGTGATGAGCAGTCAGACTGGCCCATGAGCCAGGGCATTCTTAAAAGCCACCAAGACAAGCTGAGGAAGCCTCTATTCCATTCCCTACTGCTCCATTTCTCACCACAAGTGACACAAGAAAGTAAACTAGTAAATCTCAGCAAGGCCATCTCTGTCTTACTGCTCAGGTTTGTTTTCAGAGTCCTGAGGGAGTTCTGAAGAATCTTCCAGCCGGCTTCCAAATACCACACTGTTTGGTCCTTTCCACTCCCTCAGGGATCATCCAAAACTCTTTGCTTCCTCTATGTATGTCGGGAATAATTAAAAAGCAAGCAACAGTAAAAATAATAATAACAATAATAATAATAACACAGCTACAGTAATTAAAAGGTAAACAAAAAAGCAAACAGTGAGGAAAAACTGGCATCAGATAAACTGAAACCCTGTCCTCTTCAGTTCTCCCATTCAGTAACCAATGGCTTTGCTACCACATTCCTTACACTTTCTGAGCACAGCACCAGTTTCCTTCGTGTGAAACGGAGGTCACAGTTAAAGGAGCCGCGTTGACCCTGTTCCATGAGCTGGCACCTGGGTTATCTTGGTGTGATGGCCACAAGTGTGCTCCTTATCAATCACACAGACCCCAGGGAACACGGGGGGGGGTGGCACTAAAACATTCACTGATACAAACTCTCTTGCTGCTCTCCCAGGAGTCTGAATTCTGATATTTAGCTTATAGCAAAGGGCTTTGGGAGAATATAAGGAAGAAGAAACATCTCTGGTGATAAGGTTAATGGTTCTAGTTGATATAAAAATATGGAGAGAATGGAATGCTTTATTGAGGGACAATACAAAATTAATTGTTAAGGGTTTGATCAATGATACCTCTGGAAATGAGAGCCTACCGTGAACAGTGAGGACGGTGACAACCTCAGGGCCTTTATATTTATGTGATAAAATGTTTTCTCGCTTATAAATTTCTTGAAACCTACAAACACAATCAATTTCTAGACAGTTATTTCTCTAGTCTTGTTTTTTGAAAATGAGTACATTTTTACCTTGAATGGTACACCAGCACTGAAACATTTGTTACCACATTTTACTTATATTTAACTTTGGAAGGCTATATTTCTTTTTCATTTGTCAAAATTTTATTTAGTACCAAATTTGGTAAAAAGAAAAAGCTGTTATAATAGTTTGGGGTTAATTAAAATTCAGGTAATGCCAAACAAATCTAGTTGTATCTACTATCTTTCAGTGTTCAAGGTGAAAGATCAAATCTTTGTGTTATTCTCAGGTAGCAAACATTCCTTTTCCCTACCCATCACTGTATTTATTGCTAAAGCACTTACAACAAAAGAGATTCACAAGAGAAAAGCATAACAAAATCGTTGAATATGTTTTACATGTCAGGAGAGATTTCAGAAATGACAACTTGAGAAGCCCGTGTATTTTTAATCTCAAATCTGATGAAGAAGAGGACAGATATGAAGAAGTATGACTAGAGAAATGGGGTATGAGAGATGCTTCTTAAATAAATAATCTTATTCATGTCAAAGTTTTCTCATAGTAGCCACTCCATTTCAAATTCTTATTAGTAAAGTTATATCCCCCACCACTACCACTTGTACTGGGAATTGAACATAGGACATTTCCATTAAGCTATATCTCCAGCCGTTAAACAAAACAAAAGTAAAAAACTTTATTCTGAGACACAGAGGCTCACTCAAATAACTAAGTTGCCCTTGTTGGGCTCAAACTTGTAATCCTCCTACCTCAGCCTCCCAGAGTGGTGGGATTACAGGCAAACTAGGTTATCTTTTCTGAAGGATAAACACAAGAATATAGATATACAAGTCAAAGTATTCCAGTTTATCAGTAAAGGAACCAGTGAAAAACTTGCTAACTTTGGTCAAAAGCAAAAATATTACCTGTGCATATTTCAAATCAAAATCTGCAGCCCCCAGCAAACATAGTACATGGAAAGGAAATCTCTCTAGAAGAAAATTTATTTTTATTGTTTTATTTTTATGTGCACTAAGTAAGGATTGAACCCAGGGTGTATGAAAAACACCCATTTTAGCAGTGAGCTACATCCTCAGCTGCACAGAATACAGTTTCTTTACAAAGACAAGAAAAAAGCACACCAAGGAAATTTGTCACAATGTTATCAATCTAATGAGAATTTCTAAACTCATTAGGTCCTGGGACTTGCTTAGAGACAAATTTATCAGATCTCTGTCTTCCGCCCTATGAAATCTTTTCAAGACGTAAACAGTACATGGACATCCAGGCAGGCTAGATGATAGTTGCAAATCAATGCTCCAATAACCAGCTGGAACAGAAGTTAAGGGAAACTTCACAGTATCAATAGGTTCCACTAAATACCTCAAGCCCAGTTCAAAACTAAATTTATCTCCTAGCCATGGGCAGGCTTGTGTTTAGTAGGCTTAGTAGGCGGAGGCTAAGTTACAGGGTCTCAGGTGTGTATATGATTACTAAGGTAAAGTCTCAGTTCATGGAGATATATATATATATATATATATATATATATATATATATATATATATATACACACATACCTTAAACAAGTCTCAATAAAAACTGCAGTTGATAGAATCCATATCGAAAGACCACTAGAAAATACCAAGCTAGGTTTATTGACTTGCAGCAGCAACTTGAGCTGTGAAAAAAAGGCAGGAGCTAAAGAAAGGCACTGTAGAGAGAGGGGAGCTCACTGGTAGGGAAGTATAGTGCCCCCAGATGCAGTCACCTTCCAGAAGCCTCACTGTGAACACATGAGGTTTTGGAGGACATTCCAGATGCAAATGAAAACAGCTGAGCAAGTAGCTGATAGCAGAAAACTAATATGTTTTTCTTTCTACAAAGTACGACAGAGAAGAAAAATCATCCACCACTGAAACTTCTTCCATCAGGCTCAGCTGTCACTGAAGGTGGTCCTTGCAAGAAACCACGTATAAGTCTTGCTTGCGTTCGGAAATTGGACTAGAATCCAATGGTGGTGAAGCTGTGGCACGTGTGCTGCAGCCAGCTGCTATCACTGAAAGCTATTCACAGACTAGTGAGGTTTGCCATTGCCGGACTAGATCCTGCCAGCACAATATGAATAAAAGCAACCTGTGTCACTGCTAGGTTTGGATTTTAGAATGAGAAATGAGTACAAAGCACTGTGTATCATGTTGGTGTGCATTTTCTTCGTAGCCTTCTCTACACTGCTGAATAATGCAAGGGATTTTGAGATTCAAGAATCTGGTAGAAGGACAAGGTAAGAGGGTCCTGGGCCTCCAAACTGTCGGTGGAGGAAAGCAAAGCTGTCTACCATGGAGGAAACTCAGCACATTACACAGCGGAAGCTACCAGCCTAATTTGCTACAGCAGCTATGACTGTAACTGAGAGCTAAAGTTACTAGTTGAAATACGCATAATTATAAATATGTTCCTAATAATTTGGGGCAAGATCTAAAAGACTATACTCAAAAGCAAACGTTCAGACATTCTGAGTAAGCTTTATATGTGATTATTATAATCTGCTGATGCCAACAATGTGATTCCTGTGGGCAAATGTTTGTTATTTTTTATCCCCCCAAACACTTGAGAGTTAGGATAAATTCCTGGATATAATAGTTAGTTACCCAGAAAAATAACCAACAGGTAATACTGACTTCTATAACAAGGAAGGGTGGGTATATAATTTGCTTCTAACAGTTCAATTGACACTCTTTTCCTAGACCCAAATGTATTTCCCCTCAATCTTTTACAACAATCAAAAATGTGTCCGTGAAATATCTATCACAGAAATACATAAAAGCAGGTTTGCTTCGAAAAGCCTATAGTCTGCTTTATTTTGTCTGATATTTGCTTACATTTATCCAAACGGAGTAATTTTTGGACTTAACTCTACTTAACAATACGACATACCTCCTGTCAGTTTTCTGCTTGCACCTTTTTACTTTTTAAACTACTGTATTTATTTTAAGCCAGGACTCTGAGAACTCTCTGATCATATTCCTCCAATCAAATGCCTTCCTCAGTATCTAAGCTTACCAGTGCTCTAGGCTTCATGTTAGCCACTAAACTTCAATCTTATAAAATATTGAATTCCCTGAGGTGGTCCTCTGAGAGGTAAACACTGACGGGACTGGGCCCCTTCCTTCCTAAATATGCATTTTAGACACCCTGCAGTTTTCAAATAGATAAAAATGATTTCTTCACATTAAGCAATAGAAAGCTTAGGCAAAGTAGAATTCTTGTTCATTTGAAAAAAGATTAAACATATGGAAAAATTTGAGATGAGATGTAAGTGCAAAGCTAGTAGTTCATTATTCTTTGTGTTTGTGTGTGTGTGTGTGTGTGTTCATGAAGAAATTTAAGGCTGAAGCTGTTACGTGTTCAAGTGGATACCAGTCAATTTACTGGAAATTTATGGATGTTCTATAAATTAGAAGGCAGCAGAACATCATAAAAATGTGACAACCAATATATGAAAATATCTATTCACATTATTTCAGGCAAAGAAAAAGGGAGCATTGATAACAGAATCAAATAGTATTAACTGTATCATAGGCTTCCTTTCCTTCCCACAGGTAAAATAATACACAGCTTTCTTCTGTTTCCCTCTGCTGAATGTAAATGCAATTTTATAAGCATTTTGAGTTTCTGCTATGGAGAGACTATGGAAACTAAAAGATGGGTGAGTCTTGTTCTCAGCCTTCCAGGGGCTTCTGGTTCAGGGAAATTGATGCAATAAAAGGAATTAGATTTGGGATGATGAAAAAGTTCTGGGGATAGTTAAGATGGTATATTTTATGTTATATATATATATATATAATGTTATCACACAGAGACACACACAAAGAGAAATTCTTTCCTCTACTTCTCTGTCAGAGGAAAAATAAACACAAGTAAATCAACCAGCACCAGTGCAGCTCCCAGAGCAAGAAAGAATTAGAAGCTGAGCATGTGATCTCCATTTGGGATGTTGCTACCCAAGCAGATGGTGAGGCCTTGAGTGCATCTCCCCACTGCCACAGGCAGAGTAAGGCAAAGTTAGAGACATGTCAGCAGATGAGCGCTCTTTTCCAGAAATGTGCATGATGACAGCATCTCTGAGAAAACGTCATGCTTTTGAGAAAAGTGCTCTTTACAGTGCAATGATTGGACATGGTTGGAGCACCCCTCCTCCTGCTCAATGTCTATGTGTCCCTAGTGTGCTGATGTGGAGGAGAGGGGGCTGTGGAGAGGTCAGGCTCTATGGGAGGCCTTAGGTCACCATGCTGTGACTTCGAAAGGGGGAAAGGTAGTTCTCACGGGAACCTGCTCAGTTCCTGCATGATGACTGAACTAGCCTGAGCTTGGCCCCGGCCAGCGCACTCCAATTTCTCTGTCGTGCTGTAACTCCTTCCCCTGTGCTCCCTCCCTTCCCATCTGCTTTAACATGATATAGCCGAAGAGAAGCTCTCACAAGAACCTGTACCATATTGTTTGGGCTTTCACCCTTCAAAACTACAAGCTTAAAGGAACCTCATTTTTTTTATAAAGTTAGCTTGCCTCAGGTATTTCATTGTAGTAACATAAAATGAACTAGTACAACAGCTAATTCAATAAAGGCACTAGTTGTCTCCCTCTCTCACAAAAGGTCAAGGCCAGGTTCATAGGCGGGAAACCAGCACAGCCTCAGAAATTCCATGCTCAGAATTGCCTTAATATATTTTCAGCAAGAGATTCCAGGTAAACATTTTACCCAAGGCCCAGCAATCAGGCAAGTGGTCGGGCCAGCAGAGGTAGGGAGTATACAGTCCTTTCCTCCCAGGGCCTTTGTGCAAGGCAGGGAGGATGCAGCATGAAACATTTGTCAAGTTGTGAGACGACAGAAGAACCTGGGGGCAGGAGATCTCCCACAGAAGGCCCCCGTCTCACCACACTGAGAGACCCGAAAATGGGACTGTGGGAGTGTATGCCGGGCATGGTGGGTTTGGGCGGCACACCACTGGTCTTAAGCTTGAAATGCATTCTGTTAGGGAGTGGAACAGGGCAACTCTCATCTCTATAAAACCCTATACGGCCACTAAAGTAAGTTGTGCGGCTTGCTGAAGGCTGACAGGACAGGACTTGAGGGAGGAGAGTCAGCGTTGTCTCTGTGCTTTTGAGCTCTTACTTAGAAAGGCACTGGGGCTGATCTTTCTATCACCCCAACCCAGACCTGTGGGAAGTTTCTGCAGTAATGAAGGGCACAGCCCAAGAAACCCCAAACTCTATGACTCACGTATTCTGTAGTGAAGATTAACCCATACGGCAAAGGAAAGTCTTCAGAGCTCCCACTGTATGTTCAAACAGATTATGTCATTATTAGACAATTGTCTCTTTATGCATAGCTTGAAATGTTTATTATAGATATACGTAACTGCTTATGGAGGCCTGCCAACTCACTGGGATATAACTATAATTTTTGTTTCTTATTTTGTTGTCAGTGGCTATTCCTAGATATCTTATATAAATAATGCCTTCCTTAATAGCATCTTGACCCAATTCTGTAAGTTTTCAGATACTCTGAATTGCACAAGCTGTATCCTTTTCATTTCTTAGACTCAGTCATATTTATTTTGAAAATTCAAAACTGCATCAAATTCAAATCTTTTCTGTCTATCCCCACCCCAAGAACAGGTCAGAACTTTGACCATACTGACCTAAAATGGAGAGGTAGGTTGCATGGTCTGAATTCCACTCCTCTCCTTTCCTCTTCCTCCACCCAATGCTATTTCTTTCTCTGTCAGGGTGGGATTGAGGGAGCAAGAAAAGAACAAAAAATATCATGTTGACTGGGCCAGTTTGTAGCCCATCCTGAGGTGCCAGTAGTAATTGTTATTCTCACCACTGTGTACACACTTGAGTTAGCGGCGGGGGGAGATGAATGGTGGCTCCAACACAGCCCCATAGTAAAAAGCTCAATTCCCTGGTAAAGCAGACATCCCCATAGGGAGTAGCAATGATATTTTTTTTGAAAATTGCCCCTTTAAAGAAAGGAATTCTTGTGGGCTTTACTCTTGGCCTTAGGAAAATAAAGCATCTCCTCCAGAGAATTGTGAGAAGAGGGGAATCCCTGTTCTCCTCTTGTACTGACTGTGCAGAAAGAGGGTGTTTGGTGGCCTGTTTCTGAATTTTTTATCATTTTAAGCCTGAGCAAAGGTAACTGAACCTCCTTTTGGGCTTGCTCTACACTCAGAATGTGGAATGTAGCCATTATTCTAGGGCAATCTGATAGCTTATAACAGTTGTGTTACCATTACTGAAAATAAAATAATTATAATTTATTACCTGTTAAATAACAGTAGTGGTATACACAGAATATTTTCATGACATAGTAGAGAGAATTTTCACCAAGCCTAGAAAAGTAAGGATTGAGGACAATTTTCTGGAGGAGAGAATGTCTTATCTAAGTTAAAATTAGAAAGTAGAAATTACCCTACCAAAAACATAGATATGGGGCAAGGTTTGTCAACCTTGGCATTTTTAACTCTCGGCCAGGAAATTCTTTGTTGTGAATGGCTGCCTGTGCATCCCTGGACTCTCCACACTTTATGACAATAGAACCCTTCTCCAAGTTATGACAAATAAAAACATCCCCAGACACTTTCAGCTGTTGCCTGCCGGGGCAGAACTGCCCCTGGGTGACAACACTGGGATAGTGTCTTCTGAGCAGAGAGAACAGTCCTAACCAAAGTTAGCAAATGTGAAATCGCACACTGCTGCTGAAGAGCACACGTAGCCCCATGCCACTGGTTATAACATGCAACTCAGGGAGTGGAGAGCCGGAACACGGGACTTGATCACTGAGGGTCTGGGAAGCACGCAGACATGATGGGATGTCACTCCTATGGTGATGGTGAGGCTCGGAAAGAGGAGGGCATAACTCAGTTTGAATTTTAGACAAATAATAAAAGGACATGGAAAGAAGAATAAAGCTTTAGGTAGCTGGATCACCCAGGAGCTATGCCAGAAGTCAAGGTGCAAGATGGTGAAAAGCACCTAAACTGGAGGAATGGAGAGAAGGACAGACTTAAAGTAAAGCTGATGAAGGAAGTCTGCTTGGATGGTCCCACTGCTGATGACAAATGACGGGCTTTCCCATTCCTTGCCTGGGAGGAGAACAAAAGGCTTGGATGTACTGAGTTGTCAGAGTTCTCTTGGTGGCTAAGAGTTTAACCTCAGTTGTTGAGAGTATTTTAAGTTTTCTAAGAAAGAAATATTTTGAAAATCTGAGTGACAAAAATGCTTATATTTTTATCCTTATCACCTTCGGTGACTTGTTCAACACACAAAACATCACAAGCAGGACAGCCATGACTTGTTAATAGTTTACAATCCTTCTTTTCAAATCCTGCTGTAACATTACTTCAGCAATGGTCAGATTACAAATGAAAATTGTCATATGTTCTGGTTTAGATCTAAAATGTCCCCTAAAAGTCTTGTATTCAGAGGTGGTTTTGATATTATCTCTGAAAAATAAAATAAAATAAAATAAAATAAAATAAAATAAAATAAATGAGAGAAATACAGAAAAACAGGCAGAAAGTTCAAGGTACATGAGAAAAGGAGGTACTTCTTACAAAGAATTTGATAAAAATGACTTTGTGCTAGGTGGATACTTTTTGTTAGATGAGAACATGCCCACATCTTTGCTTTGATAAATTACAAATTAATTCCAACAGAAACTGATTTTTGACAAAGGAAAACTATAGATCAACAATATAGATACAGAAGAAAAGCAATATTTCCATAGAATTAATGGCTCACATCATCAGTATTTTCAATGTTCTACATGGTATAAATCTTTAGAAAGGATCAAACTAATCAAACTTTTCATGGTAAGCAATGCAGCAAGTTAAGCTGCCCCTAATGGCCTCTTTTTCTGCTTTTTTCAATGATCCAGATAGTTTAAAACTGATAAGCAGCAGCTGCAGTACATAAAAAGCTCATGATAAATAGAAATAAGATAGGACAGGTAACAGGCAAAATTCAGTTCCAGCGATATAAACCGCAGTGCAAATCCAAGCCTCACACATAGCTACCATAATGCTCCCCAATGAGACAAAGGGCATTTGCCTAATTTCTTTAAGTACATTTTTCATATGCTAATTTTACAAGAACATAAAAAAGATTCTGCCTCCTGCTGGACATACTCATTCCCAGTGGCCTCCTGTCCAAGGAAGTTCTGGAGACCCTCCAAACAACACGTAATAACATGAGAGGGTGGAGGAAATGAGGAGGCAGGGGTAAGGAGGGGGGCATGAAGAGCCACTTGCACACCCCTTCATGCTCCATGCTGGATTAACAGATTGCAATCAGTACTACTACTAACTCGGCTTGAGCTATGTTGCAAGCAAGACTGCTGTCAGCATTAGGAAAGCTGACTTGTGGGTTGAAAGATTCTGTCCTGGGGCAGGCAAGGATGCCTAGGTTTCTTAGGAATGCCTTGGTGAATGGGCTGTGTTTCACTCTCAGGGGCCCAATGTAAACTGCTTCACTTCTCCATCAAACATAGTCCTAATCAGGAAAATGGAATAATGCAGCTAAGTATTGTGAAGAAAGGGTGTGGTGGACATCTAATTTGATCCCTTTAGAAATAATCTCCAGAGCAGAGCCACTCAAACAATATGGTCCATGGGTCAGTAGCATCGATATCATCTAGAAATTTGTTAGAAATCTGAATTCTAGGTACTGCCTTATACTTATTAAGTTAATCAGAATTTGATGTTGATGGTTCAAGCACCACACACTATTAGCACTGTTCTAGAACCATCCTGCTAAGCTGCAAACTGCCAGCTCCTACTCCACTACTTGGTAAGCACAGAACTTGAGTGTAAGCATTGACGGTGATTACACTCTCCTGACCCTGTGGCCACATCCAACACAAAGAGGCTCATCCCTGTCAACAAGAATGGACCCGTGAGGGCTGCAGGCCCATGTGCTGAGTTGGTTATGGCCCAAGCTGCTCACAGCCACAAGCAGCAGGACCATGTGTTGTCCAGATGGACTTTAAAAAGAAAAGGAAGAGAAAAGCTAGTACCTCACTGCAGTGTCTAAAAAAGCACTACTTTAAAGCAGAGGTCAGCATTTTTTTCTACAGTGGGGCGGATAGTGAATATCTTAAGTTCTGGAGGTCGGAGGTCTCTGTCACTGTAAAATGACCATGCAGGACACATAAGCAAGTGTGGCTGCTGCGCAGTAACACTTTATTTGAAAAACGAAGGACAAAGATAGATCTGGCCCATAGGTGCGAACTGTGCAAACTCCTATTTTTACAAAAATGAGTGCTAGTCACCAGGTGTGGTAGTGCATACCTACCATCCCAGCACTGTCGGGGGTGAAGACAGAGGACCACAAGTTTGAGCCCAACCTGGGCAACTTAACAACTTAGCAAGACCTTGTCTCAAAAAAAAAAAAAAAAAATTAAATTAAGTTAAAAAAATAAAAACTGGTTCAATCCCCAGTATCTCAAAGGAAGAAAAAAAAGGATGAGTCCTACTCAAATATAATGTCATTAAATTACACTAAATTCAGTTGGCCCAATAGAAAACCTTACTTTTCAGAGTTACCTGACACATAACAATTGTACATATTAAAGGGGTACAGTGTGATATTTCCACACATGTACACAATGTGTAATAATCAGATCAGGGTAATTAGCATATCTACTATCTCAAACCTTTATTATTCTTTGGATTAGGGTCATTAAAAATTCTCTCTACTACCTGTTTCGCAATATACAATTAATTCATGCCAGTCACAGTCACCCTCCTGTGACACAGACCATTAGAAGCTGTTCCTCCTGTCCAACTTCACCCCTGTACATGTTAACTACCCTCTTTCCACAGCTCCTGCAACTGACCCACTCCATCCTCTGGTAAACATTATCTACTCTCTACTTCCATGAGATTAACTTTTTAAACTTCTGCCTACAAATGAGAGGAAAGTGAGAACACACAGTATTTTTCTTTCTGTGTCTGGTTTGTTTCACTTAATATAAGACCCTCTAGTCTCATCCATTTTGCCACAAATGATGGGATTTCATTCTGTTTTATAACTGAGTAATATCCCCTGTGTATATAAACTACATTTTCTTCATCCATTCATCTACTGATGGATACTTAGTTTTATTTTCCATTCTTGATCGGAATAAATGTGAGCGTGCAAGTATCACTTCAACACACAGATTTCCTTTCCTTTGGATATAAAGGTAGAAGTGGGATTGCTGGATCATGTGATCGTCCTATTTATGATAGTTTTTTGGGCAGCTTACATACTGTTTTCCATAATGGCTGTATTAATTTACATTCTACAAACAGCATATGAGAAATTCACTTTCACTATACCCTTACCTAGCCTTACTTCTGAGAGCCAAGGAAGAGGTGGCACACACCCATGGCCCTCTGGTTTTATCAGTGATTTTCCCCTACAGTGTCCACAACAGAAGTAGAAACTGTCCCTACCCTTGTTTTCCTGTAATAGTGTGAAATCCATGAGGACAAACACATCTTTGTCCAAACACATCTGGAAAACCATCAGCTATCACTGTAGAGAGATAACAGAATCAAAATGAAAATTTCATATCAGAGAAGAAAATTCCAGTCTCCTTCTGTTTGAGGGATTTCAAAACCACTCCCCACGAGCCAAATGTAGCCTAGTGGCTCTTTCTGTAAATAAAGTTCTATTGGAACAAAATTGTGCCCATTTGTTTATTACCTGTGGCTGCCTCCAATCCACAATGGAGAGTCAAATAGCTGCAAGTGAAAACTTATGGCCTACAGACCTAAAATACTTACTATTTGGACCATGACTGGCAGCCGCTTGTTCTAAGAAGTCACAAGCAAATGAATAATGTGGCCGGTTTCACCATTAATACAACACTTCCATACAAAATGGCACAGAAGCTTCTTGCTGAGCTCCTCCCACGTTTTTTTGGTAGCCAGTGAGTATCTTTTAAGTCCTTTTACTGCTCACACTATTTAGAAAATTACTTACTCATGAAGCAGTCTGTCTGTCACGGAAAGGCAGCAAAAACTTGGCGACTTTTACATTAAATTCATACAAAGACTATTAAGTCTTGACACATAAAAATGTGACAAGAGGACAATATCAACTCTGAATTTAGACCTCTGGACCTGCCCCAGAGCTGGTGAAGGGACAGGGGAGAACAATTACTGAACAAATAAGGTCTCTCATTTCCCAGAGAACTGGAGGGGGTGTTTCTGTTAAAGATTCAAAGAATGGGGGCTGGGGATTTAGCTCAGCGGCAAAGCGCCTGCCTGGCAAGCGCAAGGTCGTGAGTTCGGTTCCCGGTACCGGAGGAAAAAAAAAAAAAAAAAAAAGATTCAAAGAATGGAAGACATCATAACTACATGAAGCAAGTTTCAGCAAACAAAACCTTCTAGTCTTTGAATTCATTATTAGTAACACACCAACATGCCAGGAAAGCTGGCTGCAATAGCTTGGGTAGAGGTACAAATCCACACACAAAAAAAGGTTTGTGTAAAATGATGTTAACAAAACACAGTTCTTTTTTTCCTTCCTTCCTTCTTTCTTTGTTTTCTCCTTTCCCCCAGCCCAGTTGTTCTTTCCTTTTGAGCAGTTTCTTTCCTTTTCACAATACCCATTATACTTTTCAGATTTTATTTACTCTTTCAAGTTCTTACACTAGGGAGGCAATATGATGCTCACACATGTGAGTCTGATTTATTTCACTTATGAGTATGGTCGCTAGTTGCATCTACACAACATAGGTAAGGTAATTGTACTACTAATTTCTATTGGTTTATTGAAAGATACAGCTAATGCTCAATTGTTTGATCAATTTTGCATGCCTATATCTGGTAATCTGACAACCGATTTGAAGATAACAATATGCGATGTAACAACCATTGTTAATTTCCTATTATCTTATTATGAAATTCTGTATCATTTTTCTTGTCTTCGTGTTGTTTTGTTTTGTTTTTTGTCTTTGTTTTTGTTCTTTTCTCTTTAAAATAAAAAAATAGAAAGAGGAAAAACACACACCACAGTTGTTTCACTTTTAGGCAGTGGAAGGAAACAAGGGCTGTATCATTTACCTAAAGTTCTACAGTAGCGTGTAAATACTTCCAGTGCCACCTTCTGGTCACCTGATTCTACTGCATGCTCTTTGTCACAGGCTTCATTTTCCTCAAGCCAGAGAAGGGTATTATGAATCATGGACCTAAGAAAAGAGATCTGCATAGGTGTCCACAGACTTTTACGGCTTATGGAGAGCCCAAACCAAGTTTCCTTCTGCTTTTAAGACCTCACATACTTCAGTAAAATCTTTTAGTCACATTGGAAAGACCAGAAACATTTGAACTGTACTTATTGGTACCAAAAAACTTGCAAACTCTCAATCAGAAGGAGAGATTTGCCTATTCTACTGAGAGTTCACTCCTAGCCCTGCTTAAGCCCCAAAGACAGCCATGCTAAGGGCAAGTCACTGGAGGACACAGGAAGTAGTCACTACTTCAAGCCCCTCTCCCTAGTTTTGGACCAGGTTCCCTTAGCCAGGCTGTCATGCTCCCCATGGGTGCACTTGGCGGTCAAATATTGATAGCAAAACTATTCACTCTTCAGTTTTATAACTCCTGCTGCAGAATTCATGACTCTGCTAGGCAGAGTCCTCTCACAGTCACTGGAGCTCTGCTTTCCAGAACTCTGACTTCTCTGCCTTCAGACCCAGTGACAGACTGGGTAGAGCAGAGCCCGACTGAGGGTTTTAAGGAGGAAAGTGAGGAAGGAAAGACTTACAGCATGACAGGGAGATGAGGCCTAACAGGAAATACAGAGGGCATGGGAAAGTGAGAGTTTAGCTGTCTCTCTTGACAGAAATGTGGGCCTGGCTTCCGTATGCTAATACTTTTGCTTCTGATTTGAAAAACATGTGGCTTCCTGAATGTTAAGAAAGACCAAGGACTTTTCTTAATCCATCTTGTACATCCTCCAAATTGACGTCAACAAGCCACACAGGGAGTGTCTACCAGTCCTCCCTAGACCAAATAATGATGGTAGGGATACGAGACAAGGACGTCCCAGGATCCCTGAGGGAGGAACAGAAAGATGTTCACAGGGCTCCTGAGAGGCCTGGCAGGAAGAGAGAGAAAGGCGGCCCTCTAAGGAGAAAGCCATCTGTCTCAGAGAAAGATGTTTGTGCTTGGGGGAAACGCCACATTTCATGAAGTCAACTAACGGTAAAGGCAGTACGTTGCTATCTCTTAGAGTACTAGAAAAGCAATATTTGTACTTAAAAGATGTTTTTATTTCTAATTATAGCTGTAATTTATTGATGGGCATTGTTTTCTTTAATCAGGTAGACATTTATTACCACTATTTTGTTGATGATGAAATTGAGATTCAGAAAAGTTCCATGAGTTTTCAAAGGTCAAAAGGAAATAGGTAGAAGTAAGTCCTATGTTTAGGACTTCCGGAAGCCTGTGCTTTGTCTAACTCTGTCCATGTCTCCATGATTACAGCAGTTGGTTGACTCTCACAAAAGTGCAAAGTCAGCACCTAATTGACGTGTAGTTCTGAAACTAAAGACGGAACAGCGTTTCTACATTGGGATCACAACTCCGAAATGTTCCCATGGATAACTCACTCCCACCTCCAAACTCCCAGCTGAAATGGGCCGGGCTTTGGAGTTGGCACTAGCACCAGCACTTCCTGCAGACAAAGCAACAACAGCTGCTGTAATTCTTGCTGAGAGTCTTTGGGCTCCTGCAGAAAAATACTATGGGTTGTGAGCCTTATATACAACAAAAATTCATCTCTCACACCTCTGGAGGCTGGAAACCTGAAGAATGGGTGCCAGAACAGGTAGGCTCTGCTAAAGAGCTTCTTCTAGGCCACAGGCTGCTGACTTCTCCTGTCCTCACAGAGTTCTTTGAGGACCCTTTCATAAGGATGGCAATGGTTGCAAAAACAGCCAAGCCCTGGATGTAGACCTGACAGGAACATAGCTGGAAAGCAATATCCAGCCATCCTGGCTATCAGGTAGATGTCTCAAAAACCCTACTGATGGAGCAAGAAATAGAGGTATCCCAGAAGATGGGTGTTAATCTGCCCCAGAAGAGATATAGAAAGCTGCTGTCCCCTTCCTAGACCTAAAGGACCATTGACTTGCCTAAAATTCCATCTTAGGATGACAATTTTTTGTAGTACTTAATGATCCTTAAGGATTGATCCCTAAGAGTTTCTTATAAATGCCTAAATCTTTGGGAATAATAACATATTAAACCATTTTGATACATTAATATCTCAATGAGGCTTATTTCTAGCAATGACATTTTATTTCCATGTATCGCAGCTAGCTGGGATCCAAGATACAAGATTAGAAAGCTACTCTGTCTCATTCAGGTGACTGGTAGAAAGCCACATAGGGCACAGTGCACTGCATGGGGATGGGAGGCCCCCCTGACAAGAGTGGAGAGGAGCCCAGAACGAAAGGTGGCGTGAGAGCCCTGTGTATCTGGAGAGAAGGACAGGAAGAGGATGAAGCTCAGAAAACAGATAATAAAATCTATGTAAGGGTCCCAAAGGCCACCTCATCCACACCAGAATTTACCTGAGAGCCAGGTCTGACCATTGTTGCTTTATTTTACATCTCTTTGACAACAGAAAAATGCACATGCATGCTCTCAGTGAATTGCTTCAATCATTCAAAAAATTATTCTTAACAGAATAGTTAAAAGAAAATTATTTGTTCCTTCATAAGATATGCACTTGTCAAGATTAAACTGTTTTACCTGCGGTCCTTAAAACTTAAAAATTATCTTACAATATGATGTTTAAACATGTGCATCCAATTTATTTCACTTATGAGCATGGTCTGTAATTGCATCTATTTACCTATAAAAGCCTCAAGATTATCTTTTTTATAGCTGAGTAATATTCTATTGTATAAAAATACCATAGCTTTTTTATCCATTCCTCAGTTGATGGGCATTTGGGTTGTTTGCAAGATTTATGACAAATTGTGCTGCTATAAACATGGCTGCACATATATTGTTGTGGTATGACATTTTTATTTCTTCTAGGAAAATAATCAGAAGCGGAATACCTGGACTTCTAATGATAGTTTTTTGCGGCATCTCCAAACTGATTTCCACAGTGGTTTTACCAATCTACACTCCTACCAGCCTTGGAGAAGGGTTCCTTTTTCCCCACAGCCCCTCCAGCATTTGTTACTGATTGATTTCTTGATGATAGCCATTCTTTCTGGGGTGAGATGGAATCTCAGTGTTGTTTTAATTTGCATTTCTGGAATGACTAATGATGTTGAACATTTTTCATGTATTTATTGGCCATTTGTATTTTTTCATCTGAGAAGTGTGTATTCATCTCAGATGCCCATTTTTGGATTGGGTCTTTAAATTTGGGGGAGGGTTTCTTCAATTCTTTATATGTTCTAGATATAAGTCCTCTGTCTGAAGGACAACTGGCTAAAATATTTTCCCACTCTGTGCATTGTCTTTTCACTCTGTTGATGATTTCTTTTGCCATGCAAAAGCTTTCTAATAGGATGAGATCCTAGTTATTCTTTGTATTATTCCCCATGCAGCCAGGGTTTTGTTCATGAAATCTTTGTCTACACCTATATCTTCAAGAGTTCTGCCTATTCTCCAACTAGATTTAGTGCTTCTCTTTTAATATTGAGATCTCTGATCCATTTTGATTTTAGTTTAGTGCATGGTGATAGATATAGGTCTAGTTTTAGTCTTTGGCATGTGAAAGGATAGTTTTTCCAGCACCATTTATTAAAGAGGCTATCTTTCTTTCAGTCAATGTGTTTGGCTTCTTTGTCAAAGAAAAGTGGCTGAATGAGTTTGGAGTTGTTTCTGTATCTTCTAATCTGTTCAATTGATCCTCAGGTCTGTTTTTTGCCAGTACCATGCTGTTTTTATCACAGTAGCTTTGTAGCATAATTTCAAGTCAGGGATTGTGATTCCCCCTGCTTTGTCTTTGCTACTGAGAATTGTTTTTGCTGTTCTAGGTCTTTTCTGTTTCCAAATGAATTTCAGGAATGTTTTCTGTAGTTTTGTGAGGTATACTAATGATATTTTGATTGGGATTGCTTTAAATCTGTATAACAATTTTGGAGTACAGCCATTTTCACTATGTTGATTCTTACTATACATGAGCACACAAGTGGCAAAAAATATATGAAAAAATGTTCAACATCACTGGTTATTAGAGAGATGCAAAGAATAGCTATCATCAAGAAATCAACCAATAATAAATACTGGCAGGACTGTGGAAAAAAAGGAACCCTTCTCCACCATTGCTGGGAGTGTAAACTGGTGGAACCACTGTAGAAATAGGAATAGAGATTCCTCAAAAAAGTAGAATTAGAGGCCACTTGACCCAACTTTTCCCCTTCTGAGTATCTTCCCAAAAGAATTAAAAGCATCATACCACAGCCATATATGAGCATTCATGTTTACAGAAGCATGATTTATAATAGCTAAATCTTAGGAATAAACCAAATGCCCATCAATCAAGGAAAGCATTAAAAAAGATATAATTGTTTAATACAATGGAGCACTATTCTGCCATAAAGAAGGATAAGCTTGAGACATGTATAGGTAAATAGATGCAACTAGAGGCCATACTCTTCAGTGAAATAGATCAGACTCACATATGTTAACATCACATTGTTTCCCTGGTGTGAGAAAAAGAAACAGCAAATAAGGACCAAAATGTACCATATTGTGAAATGACAAGAAATTATTCAAAAGGAAAGAGGAACTAAGGTGAGGGAGAGGGACAGGAAGGAGAGGAAGAGGAAAAATAATTTTAAAAAGGATAAAATGGAAACAAAGCTTTGTAAATAAGGAGAGGAAGAGGGATTGAAGAGAAGCAAGTGGACTGGGAAAAAAGAGGAATCAAAATATATTGTGTACAGGTGCTATGATGAATACGATCATTATGTATATCTAAAATGTACCAAACTTAACTTAAAAGAAAAGAAGCCTCATTAAAGGAACAATCTGACTCGTAAAAAAAAAAAACTTAAAAATTAAATGCTTGCCTTTTATAAAATGCGAGACCCAGTCTCCCTCCACCTATTTTTCATAACCAGAACCCAGGAAATAACTAGAAAATAATGAAGGAGAGCATCCAGAGAGCCAAACCAAATGCTCCAAAAATAGTACAATAAACACATGAGTTACAGGTGAGCCATTCAAGTATTCCTTATTGCGGAAGTACAGAATAAGAGGGGAGCCCAGGAATCTCCTAAAAACAAGTACACTAACAGTAAGAGTTAGAAGAAGTAAAAGTTTGCACCCCAAAAAGAGAAATACTGTAAAACTAAGTAGAAAGTCTAACAACCTTGGGTCATGTGCAGAGGAAAAGAACTCTAGTTTTTCTGATCCCCTTGAGGATATTGGAATGCTAAAGTTCACAATTAAATTTCAGTTACTAGGGGAAGAATAAAATTAGATTATTCAAATACCTCCAATAGGGGCTGGGGATTTAGCTCAGTGGCAAAGCGCCTGCCTGGCAAGTGCAAGGTCATGAGTTCGGTTCCTGGTACCGGAGAAAAACCAAAAAAAAAAAAAAAATACCTCCAACTATGCCTCACAGCCTTTGTTTTCTGCATTTTTTGCTGGAATCCTTCTAGTAATTGAAATTATTTAATGTTTTAAATATACCCTTGGGCATGTCAGAGCTAATGAAGATTAAACAATCACTAAACTGAAGTCTTGGACTAATGAGAGACAAGTAAGTTGCCATGCTAGGAAACAAATGTGGAAAGGGTTACTATATTATTTAAATTCAGATATGAATAGGATACAAGTATCTCTAATAAATACAAATAAAAATAATTTATTGTAGAAATAACATAACACAAAAAAGATTGCAGTAGGAAAGGATTAGAGAATCACCAAATTGTCATGTCTATGATAGTTCTTTACTTCTGAAGTCAGTGGTTGATGTAAAAGAATACAGAGGATCTCTAATAAAGTCAGGTAGTCAGGGACAATGAGTAAGGTTCTTTCCCTTCCAACTAATATGGCAGGATCTGATGCTGACTTAGGTATTCCCTACAGAAGATGCAGTGGTCTGAATATTTGTATTGCCTCAAAATTAGTATGTTGAAATGCTAAGCCCCAAGGCAAGAGTGCAAAGAGATGTAACTGTCTTGGTTACTTTTCTCTTGTTGCTGGGAAAAAAATACCTGATGCCCAAAATTAAGGAAGAAAAGGTCTGTTTAGCTTACAGTTTGTGGAGGTTTCAGTCCATACTGGGCTGGTTCCAAGGCAGAGTGGCACATGGCAGAGGGCAAGCATTCATGGCAGCAAAACACAGCAAAAGCAGCAAGAGCAAAATGAAGAAGCTGTGGGAAGAGCAAGTCCCTTTCCCTTACAGATGCAAACTATCTGCTCCATGGCAGGTGTCGCACTCACACCCAATCAATAAAAACTCTAAAACCCACCCCATGACTGCATGAGGATTTGGGGGGACATGCAGACACAAACCATAACAGTAACCATTTGGAAGGTGGTTATATCACAGGGAAAGTACCTTCATAAATGGGATTAGTCTTTATAACACAGGTCCAAGGGAGCTGGTTTTTACCTCCCACCATGTAAGGGTGCCACTAACAAACCAGGAGAGACACTGACCAGACAGCAATTTGCTGTGTGCCTTGATCTTAGGCTTCTCACCCCCCAGAACTATCAGTAATAGATGTTTGTTATTTACAAGCTACACAGTTAATGTTATTTTTCATAGAGCAGCCAAGGTGGACTAAAAGTAATCTGCCATTAGTCTGAGAAGAACTCATTCCACCTCATTCTGCATGTTCAAGTCAAAGATGCAGCCAAGCAGAATTCCATTTGTGAGGGTTCAGGGACACTTAGGACTGGGGTGTGAAGGGTAATACTGGGTTAGTATACTCCATCTCAATATATGTTTTTAGAAAAGGCCATATGTAAAGAATTTTAACTATGATTGGCCTTACCCAAGTCCACATGGAAACTGATAATCTATTACATTCTGAGAAAAGTAAATGTAATTGAACTAGCTAGTGTTTATGAGCTTTGTACACTATTTTAAAATACAGGAGAACTGCCTTTTCAAATAAGATAAATCTTAGTATATGTGATTGTCTTAATTACTTTTCTCACAGCTGAGACCAAATATCCAACACCCACAAGTTAAGGGAGGAAAGCTTTATTTAGCACACAATTTGTAGAGGCTTCAGTCCATAACTGGCTGGCTCCAAGGTAGGGTGGCTTGGCAGAGGGGCACTGCAGAGAAGAAACAGTTCGTGGCAGGCAGAAGACAGCAAAAACAAGCAAGCAAGGGACCTTAGCAGCTTTTTTTCCTGTCCCTTCTGTAAGCTGTCTAGGCTACTAAGATTAGGGCAGTGCCAAGCCAATCAGTGAACTGAGTCAGCAGTCACATGCTCTTCATCCCAGTATTCCTACTTATCCCAGTATCAGTCACACACTCTAGATCCAGCCACCTCTGAAAAAGCCCCACCTATGACCACATGAGGCTTTGGGAGGACATCTAGACACAATGGTAAATACTGACAGTTTTCTTTCTGAGCTTCCACTGTGCCTTCTATGGCTTTAATTTTCATTTAAGAACTTATCTTTGCTCTCTTTCAGTCCAGTGAATGTTTCCAGCCTACTCCTTCTTTAGAGAAAAGTCAGAGAAGCTGGCCTAAGTCAACCAGTGCATAATGTTCCTCTACATCATGATTTAATTTGGGAGGGAGGCATGACTTTAACTAGCTCAGAAACCCACTAATTTGACAAGATTACCTGGGAGAGAGGCCGGGAATAGTGAGACTTTGAGGCAGGAAGAGTACTAATGACCATGGGGAACTTAATCCAGAGTAAGCAAGAATGAGAGAAACCTGGGCATAGTGATCCCAGCTGACCCCTTCCATCAAACAGCTTTACTTGTGCCATTGAGCTCCCCTTCCACTTGGGCCAAGTTGGGTTGGGTTTCTGCTAATCTCTACAGTCACCAGTCACAAAGATTTCAGGTAAGTGAGACAGCACTGCACGTAAATGGCTATTTACAGAGTCAATATAACTAGACACGGGCTAATAGTTTCTGCTTATGCCCTAGATCCTATTTTCCTCTTATGCTAAATCTTAGCAATTCTTCCTGAACACAGGATTCCTATTTTTTGCAGTTGTAACATAAAGCATGTTGGACAATGGTATTTCTATTTTGTCTTCTTATAACCCCAAGACCCTGATTTCCTTTCTCACTTAATTTTCCTTCAATTTCTTCTCTTTTTTTCACTTTTTTAATTTTAAAAAATGAAAGAACAAAAACATATTAACTAACACGCATACAGTTACAAAATAACACAAAACAATACCAGCAATACTGAAATTCAGAAAAGGTGATAGGAAATTAGCAATGGTTGTTGTATTACATATTGATTTCTTCAAAGTGGTTACTCAGGAAAACAAATATAGACATGCAAGATTGATCAAATAGTTAATCATTAACTGTTCCTTTCAAAGTGATAGAAGTCAGCAGTACAACTATGTTAGCTATCCAGTATATACATATAAACGTAATTTTCCCCTTCTTTCTTTTCTGTTTTCCCTTATCCCATTTGCTCTTTACTTTTGAGCATTTTCCTTTCCTTTCACAATGTCCATCATACCTCCCAATTTTATTCACTCTTTCAGGTTCTTACACATTGTTTACACATGTGGGTCTGATTTGTAACATAAAGCATGTTGGATAATGGTATTTCTATCTTGTCTTCTTATAACCCCAAGACTCTGATTTCCTTTCTCACTTAATTTTCCTTCAATTTCTTCTCTTTTTTTTTTTTTTTTGAGTATGGTCTCCAGTTTTGACCATTTACCTGTAAAAGCCTTGAGCTTATCTTTCTTTATAGCTGAGTAATAGTCCTTTATATAAAAATACCACAACTTTTTTATCCATTGATAAGTGGATGGACATTTGGGTTGCTTCCATGATTTAGCTATTACAAATTGTGCTGCTATAAACATGGGTGCACATATATTACTGTGATATGATGTTTTCAGATCTTCTGGGAAAATCCCCAGAAGGGAAATAGCTGGTTTGAGTGGAACCTCTAGACCTAGTTTGCGGAGGAATCTCCAAACTGATTTGCACAGTGGTTTCACAAGTCTGCATTCCCACCAGCAGTGGAGAAGAGTTCCTGTTTCTCCACAGCCTTGCCAGCATTTATTATTGGTTGATTTCTTAATACTAGCCATTCTTACTGGGTAGAGATGAAATATCAGTGTTGCTTTAATTTGCATTTCTTGAATGACTAATGATGTTGAACATTTTCTTGTGTATTTATTTGCCATTTGTATTTCTTTGTCTGAAAAGTGTGTACTCATCTCAGATGTCCATTTCTGGACTGGGTCTTTGAATTTGGGAGGGCTGGTGTTTTTTAATTCTTTATATGTTGTAGATAGAAGTCCTTTGTCCGAGGGACAGTCACTTAAAATTTTTTCCCAATTTGTGGGTTTTCTTTTTTCTCTGCTAGCAATTTCTTTAGATGTGCAAAATCTTTTCAGTAAGATGAGGTCCCAGTTATTGATTCTTTGAAATATTTCCCATGCATTTTGGGTTTTGTTCATGAACTCTCTGCCTACCCCTATGTCTTCAAGATTTTTACCTATTTTCTCTTCCAACAGAATTAGTGTTTCTGTTTTAATACTGAGATCTGTGATCTATTTTGACTTGAGTTTAGTGCATGGTGACAGACCTGGGTCTATTTTCAGTCTTTTCCAAGTGGCAAGGCAGTTTTTCCAACACCATTTATTAAAGAGACTATCTTTCTTCCACTGAACTTGTTTGGCCCCTTTGTCAAAGATTAGGTGCCTGAATGTGTTTGTAGTTGTGGCTGTTCCTGTATACAGCATATTGTTGGATTTTGTTTCTTAATCCATTCTGTCAGTCTGTTTCTTTTGACTGGTGAATTGAGGTCATTTACATTAATGGCTATAACTGATATATGTTGGCTTATCTTTGTTGTGTTATTTACTTGCTGTTGGTTTCCTACTTTTTCTCTCTATTTAATTGCTTGCTTTGCTTGAGGGTTCCTTTCTATTGTTGTTCTTGAAATTGTGGTCATTTTTTTCCTCTGTCTAAACTATCTTTTAGTACTCTTTGTAAGGTTGGTTTGGCACTCATGAAGTTCTTCAGTTGTTCTTTGCCATGGAAATATTTTATTTCTCCATTAAATTTGAAGGATAGTTTTGCAGGATACATCAATCTTGGTTGGAAGCTGTTTTGTCTCAGGACCTGTAATACTTCACTCCAAGCTCTTCTCAGTTGGATGGTTTGTGTTGAGAAATCTGCTGTGATTCTGATGGGCTTTCCTTTATAGGTGATCTATTTCTTTTCTCTAGTGGCTTTTAATATTCTGTTCTTTTGCTGTATGTCTGGGATCTTGATTATTATATGTCTAGGTGTAGTTTTGTTTTGTTTATGACTAGTTGGAGTTCTATATGTCTCACTTACCTGTACATCAGAATCTTTTTCCATGCTTGGGAAATTTTCTGCTATTATTTCTACAAATATTCACCTTGTGTCATTTGTGTTGCCTCCTGCTGTTTCGTTGACTCCTGTTAGTCTTACATTATTTCTCTTTGCCTTGTCTTGCAGCTGTTGAATTGATTTTTCCTGGTTCCTTGTTAATTTTAAGAGATCCTTTCTTTCACGATCACTGGGTGCCATGCTGTCTTCAAGATCTGAAATTCTATCTTCAGCTTCATTCAAGTGGTTTTCCCAGCTTTCAATGGAAGTTTTCATTTCCTGGATATCTCTTTGAATCTGTTACATGCATTCTAGTTCATTCCTGTATTTCTCATTTAACGTTTCCATCAGTTTCCTATGCTCATCTATTTTTTTACATATATCTTCTTTAGATGTGCTGAGCAATTCTTTCATTATTGTTGTTATTTCATTTTCTACCTGAGACATTATTTCTGATCTGGTATCTTCTATGGCCTGATGGAGTTGTTTCTTTACTTCCACTGCAATCATTTCAGCAATTTCAGGTGTGTGTTACCAAGTTCTCCTATGTCGATGTCTCCTGGACTTGTTCTGGGTGGGGTGGGGTTCTGAGATTGCCTTTTAGTCTTTCATCTTGTCATGTTTGATGCCAAAGGCAGAGCACCCAGTCTCCCTCTTCCCTGGTAGCTTAGCAGAGGTCATAAGTATCCCTAGTTATCCTGGTGATCAGACTTGCCCCTCAGTGGCTGCCAAGACGGACTGCTCATTCTGGGGTCTTCTGGTGGTTGGTGGAGTGTACCTAGTTCTCCCACGTCCCAGATGCAAACCATGATGTCTGTGGATTGCAGACTTCCTGCTCAAGTGTCCTCAGACAGCTCATGGCACTGGTGGTGGGATCACAGTCCTGTGTCCCCAGAGAGTTTAGGGCACAGGCAGAGCCTAGACATGAACTGTAGGGTGAGCAGTTTGTGTACGGCCTGATTCAGTGTCTCCAGGCAGCTCAGGGTGTGCAGGAGCTAGATGCGGGCTGCACTGGCAGTGATCACTGACTGCCCATGTCTGTGACTTCCAGGAGGTCAGGCAGTGCGCAAAGCCCAGACACGAACCATGCTGCCAGCTGCTCGTGAACTGCCTTCTCTAGTACCTCAGGCAGTGCAGAGTACCCAAGTGGAGGGCCCAAACATGAACCCTGGTGTTAACGGTTTGTGGGCTGAGCCAGTATCTCCTGGCTGTGCTGGGTGCATGGAAGGCAGAGACACAGACTGTAATGGCAGCAGGTTTGCAGTTTGCCTGCTCTGTCCCCAGGAAGTAGATGGAGTCCACCTGGTTCTCTCAGTGCTCAGCCATGAGGTGATGTCAGAGGATCGGGGACCTACTGATTCCATGTCACTAGGAAGCTCTCGGAGCACAGGAGCCAGGTGCAGGCTGCACTGGCAGTGATTGCAGACCACCTGTTTCTATGACCTCCAGGAGGTAAGGGCATACACAAAGCCCAGTTAAATTTTTTCTCACTAAAGTTTTCTGTATTTTTTAAAGTCTCCTTAACTTTTCTTTTTACTGAAATTATGTAATATTTGCTCTAGAATACAAACTTCCCCAAAAATTTCAGTGACTGAAACACTGTGTCTGAAATAATTCATAAATTTTTTTCAGAGATTATTCTCAAGGATGAAATATCACATTTGGTCTACATAGTACTTAATTGTATATAAAATATGTAGTAGCTGTTTAAAAGTGATTAGTGACTCAATCCAAAAGAAAGATAACTGCCTGTGAGCAAAAGCACACATTTCAGACATATTTTTCATCCACAAATGTGAGTCAGGCTCCAAGGATTACTGGACACTGACCACATATTAGGTTTTACTCTTCACACCCAACTTACCCCACTTCTACTCAGAGAAGTTCTGAGATCTTCCACAAGGTCAACCTGTTTTCCCCAGGCCCAGCCCAGACTGGCCCACTCTCTCTGCCTGGCAGTGCTAGCACACCTTAAAGCAGAGAAAACCTTCAGAGTGCTTCTTTCTGAAGGAACATAAAGCTCCTACTGAAACAAGAAAGCCCCCTGATGATAAGGCTGATTTCACTACTCTGCCAGCCGTACCCAGAGGTGTGGACAGCAGCTGAAGCTGAAGAAATGCCAGTCAGCAGTACCGTGCAAATGAAATTTGAGAAATTTTTGTGATACCTGTGTAGACTACTGTTTGTATCTAAGCTTACTAGCCATTCTCCTTCCAGAGCACAGAAGAGTTATAAGAGTGAAAAGAAATCCAATCAGATGGGGGAACCCTGGGGGTGGATTCTGAAGAACTCTGTTCCAGGCCTCATTTCATTCCCAACAACTCAGCAAAGCTCTGTTTAGTGGAGTCACACATATTTACTTTTCTCTTTTTCAGTCCATTTTACAGAGGAAAGAAAACACCAATGCCAATGCTCGTGCATGAACCCTCAATACATTCATTCTGCAGACTTTTTTCATGGAAGGTAAGCTTTTACCACAAAAAAAGAGTCATTGGAATAGACTTCAGCTTTATTTAAACTTAAGTGCATTTCTTTCTTTAGCTATACTGGATTATATCCATCCGGACCAATCATTTCTTAATATGCCAGAACAGAATAGTTGTAGGCATTTATGGTCTAACACGTCCCTCAGTATCACTCACCTTTAATAACACTACAACATTGCTCACACAAACAGCAGCAGGAGATGAAAAGACTGAATGACAGTTTACAAATACAGTTATTTTATGATTAAGTTAATATATGTAAAGTTAAGTATATATGGTCCTCAAGAGTGGATGTCTCAAAATCTTGTGCATTTTATTTTGCTTATGTGTTTAAATATGTCTAATAATCACCCTCAGTTAGTGAATATATTTTCATTCAACATTAATTGAATTGACATTATGCCAGGCACTGAGTCAGGCACTAACTACACACAGAAATGAAGAAGAAGCAACTACCCTCAACAGTGTCACTATATAGAAGGAAAACAAGAAAACAGGCAAGATTTTAGAAAGTATATAGAGATTTTTTAGGAAAATGTGAAATGTACATATATCTATGTACAAGAGTTACCAAAATGGTTCACACAGCTAACTGCCACAAAATTTTCTCAAGGGGACTTGTCTTGGTAAATGTTCACATAGGTGGCCTGGTTTTCCCTTGGAAAACACAGCAATCTGATTTTGTCAGCACACTGAGCATAAATCTATTCCTAAGATATTACATTATATGGATCAAGCTTACCAAGACTAATGCACGACCCACAATCCTAGTGAATTAATATACAGTGAAAATCATATTGTCTTGTGGATCATGGGCAGAGGGCATGAGATGACACAGTCAGATTATCTGCTTCCTTGTGCACACGCAGTTTCATTTATACTGTGAAGAGTGCTTACGAAAGTGTAGAATCAAGACGTGAGAATTATTTATTTGCAACATGCGCTGATGACTTTAGGCTATGACAGCATGAGGCATCCGTCTGCACTAGAGACACCAGGTGAAGATACCTGAATAGCTACCAAAGACAATAGGTGGCCTATCCCCTGGTCAAGACAAAGTAATGCTTCTCCATCTGACCAAATACTTCCTTATTAATAAATTTGTTTTAATGCATCTCATTTTAGTGTGTTCACATACATTTCTAACTTCAGACAAATTAAGGACAAAATTAAAATTACCCAAAATCATGTCCTATATTTTAGAATATATCCCCCAATCTTTATTACATTTGTAAATATAAATTGCTAGACATATGTATATGTTGTATGTATGTCATATATGTAGATGTATATATAATTTATTTAAAATAAATAAGCAGAAGTCCATTAGCCTGAGACCATCTCCATATTTTCATTTCCTGTATAACAAACCATATTTAACTTAGAAGTATATATTTTGTAAGAAATAGCTGAGTTTTAGCCATCCACAAAGAACCAAACTTCAGCCAAAGACAACCAATTGATTACTCATGCCCAAATAAGGCAAATTAGCTGTAGCAAAATTAGAGGATTTCTCTACTTTGTTTCCACGTTCAGCCTATAAAAACTTGGTACTCATGCTGCTGAAATGAACTCTCTGAAACTCCTTTGGACTTGAGTGTTGCTCTCCACTGAATCTGATCCTGCAGTGTGACCTGTTTTGGCCTAAGAAGCATCAGCAAAACATGGTACAGCAGAGACTTTGCAAGCATCTCTCCACTGAGGTTCGCCTACCCTCAGGTAAAGAAGCCCAGAGGAAAGGCTACAAGGACAGAAAAGTTCAATCATCCCAGGGACTCTAAATGAGGTAATAACCAAGCCACAAGAGAAATCTCAAATGAGAAAAAAGAAAAAAGGCATCCCAACAAGTCAGTGCTGTTTTCAGCCATAAATCTAGGTATAAAAACTGGTAACTGGGGGCTGGGGATTTAGCTCAGCGGCAAAGCGCCTGCCTGGCAAGTGCAAGGTCGTGAGTTCAGTTCCTGGTACCAGAGAAAAACAAAAACAAAACAAACAAACAAAAAAAAACTGGTAACTGATCCAGTATATTCTAGGCATCAGAAATAGAATTCATTCAACAATTATTGAGTACTTAGAGTATAAAATTCTCTGGGAGAGATTTGTACTAATTGTTTATATTAATTAAAGGACTGGTTCCAAAGTTGCTGATTTAAACAAGCCACTAAATGTGCAGATACTGTGGGTAAAATGAAGAAGCTGCATCTGATCCTTTGCAAGGGAGAGCAATGTACTCAATGTATCTAAACTCCATTTCTACATAGAGGCAAGATTTCACACTGTAAGAATATAATGTGAAAATAGGAGAATAGTGGGGAGTCGAATTTAAATTTTAGTTTGTAGATATCCATGTTGGTACCAATTGTGAACCCATGTGTAAAGGGACAGCCACAAATTGTAATGTGGTTTGAAAATGCGGAGGCAACAGGCCTTCCACACAGATGCACACTACAGAGCAATCAGTCACCAAGCCACTATTACCTCATCAGTTGTTGATATTTACAGAAGAGTCTCTTTTGCTCCAGATAAAGAATGACAGACCATGCAACAAAATTAACGAGAGTCAATAGAATAAGAGCCAGCAGTTAATCAATCAGCAAAGGAAAGCTTCAGTGAAAGGAGACAGTCCCCTGTTTTCTCAGGATAATCAAATGCCTGACTCATTGACTTGTTTTTTTCTTAGTTTAATTGATGTTTGGACATTACATAAACCTTAGGTGTCCTCAAGATAAAAATAACTATACTATTAAAACAAGACATCTAATTACTTTTGTTCCATGTGAAAGACAGCCAAGTGGAATAGATGGATGACTTTTCCAACAAGACAAGCCTTTGGTGTGAAAGTGTCAAGGAGCCCTGGGTAAGCCCTATGGAGAAATAGCTCCATAAGTCATACTGACAAGAGAAAACATCAGGTGTAAACAGTAAGAATGAAGTCAAAACTACAAAAAATATTGCACACATAATTACTCCTCTAAATTCTGTTTTGTTTATTCAAACCTGACTTTACATGTGTACTAATCACTTAGTCATCACTGGGACAAAATATCTAACTCCTTCAAATTAAAGGAAAAGAGATTTATTTTGGCTCACATTTTAGTGCATTCAGTCCATTGTCAGCTGGCTCCAAGGCAGAAATGCCAAGGCAAAACAGCATGCAGGAAGGCTGCTCACCACGAGGTGGCCAGGAATCAGGGAGAGGGGAGAAGCCAGCCCAAGTCTTTAACCTTCCAGGTCAAGCAGTCAGGGACCCACCTCTGCTGACCAAGGACAGCCTCCCTCTCCAAACAGCTTCCCTCTCCAAACAGGTCTGCTGTGGACTAAGCTACTAAGCAGTACAGTGCCTCACAGAAAGAAAACTAAATGCAATCAGGAAACCAGTATGTGAACTAAAGGAGAAGCTCAACAAAGAGACAGAATCATAAAAAAGAAGCCAACTGAAATTTTGGATCCAAAATTTCAAAAGAGCTTCAAAACAAACTTGTTCAAACAGAATTAGTAAACTTAAAGACAGGCCACCTGAAATTAATTACAGGAAGAAAATGAAAAACAAGCTGGAAAGAGTTCATAAAGTCTATGGGAGTCATTAGCTGAACCAACATACACATTATATTCCTGAAGAGGAGCAGAAAAAGGAGAAAAATCTTAAAGAAAATATGACACAAAACCCCAAATCTGGAGAGGTCAGTGAATATACAGATTCATGAATCCCAAGAAACCCACATAGATTAAATATAAAGAGATCTTCACTGACATACTTTATAATAATCTCTCCAAATTCATTCTTTTTTTTATTTTAAAGATAAAAGCAGGGAAACATTAACAGACATACAACATTTTACAACATATCACAAGCACAATACAGACAATACAGAGTTACAAACAAAGTGGTAGGGAATTAACAATGG
>NW_004955408.1:38464273-38491600 GCF_000276665.1 Chinchilla lanigera
TCCCCTCTTCATCCCAGTTGCTCCTTCCTATTTGAGCAGTTTCTTTTCCCTTTCACAATATCTATTAAACCTTTCAGATTGTATTTATTCTCTCAGCTTCTTATACTAGGGAAGAAATATGATGTTTACACATGTGAATCTGATTTATTTCACTATGAGTATGGTCTCTAGTTGCATCCATTTACCTATAAAAGCCTCTAGTTTATCTTTCTTTAGAGCTGAGCAATACTCCATTGTATAAAAATACCACATCTTTTTTAACCATTTATCAGTTGATGGACATTTGGGTCGTTTCCAAGATTTAGCTATTACAAATTGCACTGCTATAAACATGGGTGCACATGTATCGCTGTGGTATGATGTTTTCAGTTCTTCTGGATACCCAGGAGGGCAAAGCTGGGTGGAATGGGACCTGTAATCCTAGCTTACTGAGGAATCTCCAGACTGATTTCCACCAGTCTACACTCCCACCAGCAGTGGAGAAGAGTTCCTTTTTCCCCCACAGCCCCTCCAGCATTCGTTATTGGTTGATTTCTTGATGATAGCCAGGAGTGAGAAGGAATACCAGTGAAAGGAAAGTCGTGCATTTCTTGAATGACTAATGATGTTGAACATTTTTTCATGTATTTATTTGCCATTTGTATTTCTTTATCTGAGAAGTGTGTGTTCCTCTCAGGTGCCCATTTTTTGATTGGGTCTTTGAATTTGGGGAGGCACTGATTTTTTTAATTCTTTGTATGTTCTAGACAGGAGTCCTTTGTCTGAGGAACAGTTGGCTAAAATTTTTCCAATTCATGAGATTTCTTTTCATGCTGTTGGTGATTTCTTTTGAAGTGCAAATGTTTTAAGTAAGAGGAGATCCCAGTTGTTGATTTTTTGAAGTATTTCCCTTGCAGTTTGATGTTTGTTCATGAACTCTCTACCTACCCCTATGTCTTCAAGACTTCCACCTACTTTCTCTTCCATTAGATCTAGTGTTTCTGTTTTATTATTTAGATCTTTAAGCCATTTTGACTTTATTTTGGTACATGGTGATAGGCTTCAGTCTAGATTTAGTCTTCAGCATATGAAAAGCCAGTTTGTCCAGCCCCACTTATTAAAGAGGCTATCATTCTTCCAATGAACATGTTTGATCCCTTTGTCAAACATAAGGTGGCTGAGTGTCTTTGTGGTTGTGTCTGCATCTTCTAGTCTATTCCATTGATCCTCAGGTCAGTTTTTTTTCTAATACCATGCTGATTTTATCACAGTAGCTTTGTAGTATAATTTCAAATCAGGGATTGTGATACCTCCTGCCTTGTCTTTGTTGCCCAATATTGCTTTTGCTATTCTGGGTCTCTTCTGGTTCCAGATAAATTTTAGGAATATTTTCTCTAGGTCTGTGAGGTATACCAATGGTATTTTCATTGGAATTGCATTGAATCTGTAGAATAATTTTGGTAGTATAGCCATTTTCACAATGCTGGTTCTTCCTATCCATAAGCAAGGAATATCTTTCCATTTTTTAAAATCCTCTTCAGTCTCTCTTTTCAGAATAGTGTAATCTTCATTGTATAGATATTTTACTTCTTTTGTTAGATTAATTTCTAAGTATTTCACTTTTTTGGATGCTATGGTGAAAGGTATGATTTCCTTTATTTCTCTCTCAGTATATTTGTTGTTTATGTATAGGGATGCTATTGATTTTTCAGTGTTGACTTAGTATCCAGCTATGATACTGAATTTGTTGATTAATTCTAGGAGTCTTTTGATGGAGTTTTTGGTGTCACCTATGTAGAGTATCATGTCATCTGTGAATAAAGATAATTTCACTTCTTCCTTTCCTATCTTTATTCCTTTTATTTCTTTCTCTTGTCTAATTGCTCTGGATAGTGTCTCCAGAACTATGTTGAATAGGAATTCTGACAGTGGACATCCTTGTCTTGTTCCTGATTTTAAAGTCAAAGCTTTCAGGTTTTTTCCATTTAGTATGATGTTGGCTCTTGTTTTGTCATAAATAGCTTTTATCAGATTGAAGTAAAGTCAATCCATGCCAATTTACTGTAGGGTTTTTATCATGAATAAGTATTGGACTTTATCAAAAGCTTTGTCTGCATCTATTGAGATGATCATGTGATTCTTGTCTTTAGCTCTGTTGATGTGGTGTATTATATTGATTGATTTGTACATATTGAACCATCACTGCATTCCTGGGATGAATCCCACTTTGTCATGGTGTATTATGTTCTTGTTTATTTGCTGCATTCTATTAGCTAGTATTTTATTGAGAATTTTTGCATCTATGTTCATTAAGGAGATTGGCCTATAGTTCTCTTTTATAATTAATTCTTTTTCTGGTTTTGGTATCAAGATAATACTTGCCTCCAGGAATGAGTTTGGGAGAACTGCTTCCATTTCTATTTCTTTAAAGAATTTGAGAAGAATTGGTATTAAATCTTCTCTAAATTTCTTTTACAATTCAGCTGTGTATCCATCAGCACCTGGGCTTCTTTGGGGGGAATTTTTTTATTACAGTTTCAATTTCATTGGCTGATATTGGGTTATTTAAGATTTTTATATCTTCTTGATTCAGCTTTGATAACTCACATGTATCTAGGAATCTGTCCATTTCCTCTGTGTTTTCCATTCAATGAAAGTAAAGATTTTCAAGGTAGGTACTGATGATCTTCTGAATTTCTACAGATCTGTAGTGATTTCATCCTTTTCATTCCTTATTGCATGAATTTGAGGGTTTTCTTTCCTTTTTTTGATAAGGTTGGCTAAGGGTTTATCAATATTATTTATTTTTTCAAAGAACTCTTTGATTCATTAATTCTTTATATTGTTTTCTTAGTTTCAATTGCATAATTTCTGCTCTGATATTTATAATTTCCTCCCTTCCTTGGCCTTTGGGATTAACTTGTTCTTTTTCTAGAAGTTTAAGGTATAACATAAGGTTGTTTATTTGTGTTCATTCTGTTTTCCTGAATCCACTGCTATAAATTTCCCTCTGAGGACTGCATTCATTGTGTCCCACAGTTCTGGTACTTTGTGTCTGCCTTTTCATCTGATTATAAATAGTGTTTAACCACTTTGAAGATATCAATATGTAATACAACAAGCACTGTTAATTTCCTACCACTTTGTTTGTAACTCTGTATTGTGTGTACTGTTCTTTTGCTATTTTGTAAAAGGTTGTCTGTCTGTTAATGTTTTCCTCCTTTTATTTTTAAAATAAAAATAAATAAATAAAAATAAATAGTGTTTAATTTCTACTTTAATTTCTTCTGTGACCTATTGGTTGTTCAGGAAGGTGTTGTTTACTTTTCATGTGTTTATGGAGGTTTTGCAATTTCTTTTATTGTTTATTTCCAGTTTCATTGCACTATGGTCTGATAATGGGATAATTTCAATTCCTTTGCATTTACCTAAGCATGTTCTGTGTGCTAGCATGTGGTCTATTTTAGAGAATTTCCCATGCACAGCTGAGGAGAATGTGCATTCTAATGTTGGATGGAATACTCTGTAAAGTCTATTAAGTTCATTTGTTCACGTTTGGTTTAATTCTGTTTTTGTTTTTGTTTTTGTTTATGCTGATATTTTGTCTAGTTGATCTATCTCTTTGTGACAATAGGGTGTTAAAATCCCCTGTTACAATTGTGTTATTATGTATTTGATTTTTTATGTCTGTTAAAATTTGCCTTATATAATTGGGTACTCCTACATTTGGTGCATATATATTCATGACTGTTATCTCTTCCTCTTGCAGTTTTCCCTTAACAAGAATATAGTGACGTTCTTTATCTTTTTTGATCATTGTTGGTTTGAAGTTCATCTTGGCTGCAAACAGAATAGCTATTCCTGTTTCTTTCTGGTTTCCTGTCACATAGAGTATTATTTTCCAACCTTTGACTTTCAGTATATAGATTTCTTTTTGAGTTAAATGCATTTTTTGTATACAGTATCTTGTTGGATTCTGTTTCTTGATCCATTCTGCCAGTCCATTTCTTTTGATTGGTGAATTGAGGCCATTTACATTAATGGTTATTACTGATACATATTGGCTTATCCTTGCCATGTTATTTTCCCACTGTTGGTTCTGTACTTTTCCCCTCTGTTTAATTGCTTACCTTGTTTGGTAATTCTTTTCTATTGTTGGTCTTGAGATTTTGGTCATTTTTATCTCTTTGTAGAATGTCTTTCAGTACTCTTTGTAGGGTTGGTTTGGCACTCATGAATCTCTTCAGTTGATCTTTGTCGTGGAAGTATCTGATTTCACCATCCATTTTGAAAGACCTTTTCAGGGTACAGCAATCTGGGTTGGAAGTTGTTTTCTTTGAGGACCTGAAATACTTCACTCCAAGCTCTTCTTGACTTGATGGTCGGTGTTGAGAAGTCTGCCATGATTCTAATGAGCTTTCCTTCATAGGTGATGTGTTTCTTTTCTCTAACAGTTTTTAATATCCTCTTCTTTTGTTCAGTTTCTGCAATCTTGTTTATTATGTGTCTGGGTGTAGACTTATTTTGGTTATGGCTAATTGGGGTTCTACTTGCCTCACTTATGTGTATATAAGGTTCTTGTCCCATGCTTGGGGAATTTTCTGCTATTATTGCTGCAAATAGTCTTTTTATGTCATTCATGTTGCAGCCTGCTCTTTCATTAACACCTATCAGCCTTATATTGGTTTTCTTTTCCTCATCTTGCAGCTGTTGAATTATTTGCTGTTCCTTTGTTGTTTTTTAGAGGTCTTTTCTTTCACAATCACTCACTGCAATGCTGTATTCAAGGTCTGAGAGTCTATCTTCCATTTTGTTCTAGAGGTTCTTCCAGCTCTCAATGGAAATTTTAATTTCCTGAATGTCTCTTTGAATCTGTTTCATGCATTTTAACTCTTTCCTATACTGTTCATTCAAGGTTTCCATTATTTTTCTGTGCTCCTCTGTTTTTTATCTATATCTTCTTTTGATATGCCTAGCAATTCTTTCACTATGGTTGTCATTTCTTTTTTCACCTGAGCAATTATTTCTGCTCTGATTTCCTCTACAGCCTCATATAGTTGATTCTTTACTTCAGTTGCTATCATTTCAGAGATTTCAGGTGTATGACTTCCATGTTCTTCCACACTGATGTTTCCTGGGCTTGTTCTGGGTGGGGTATTTAACTTAGATTGCATTTTGCTTCTTCTTTTTGTCATTTTCAAATCTCCCTCAGTTTCCGGGCAGTCAAGTTTGTTGCTGAGATGGCAGTGGAGGGTGGAGCCAGAGGACCCAGGCACCCAGACAGCTCACCAAGGTGTCCCCTCCTGTGATGGCAGTGGGTGGTGGGGCCAGAGAATCTGGGTCCCCAGGCAGCTCTCTGAGTCTTCATAGTCCCTGGCCCCTCCCACAGCGGTGGCAGGGAGACTGGTTTTTAAAAATATTTTGTAACTTTTTTGTATCAGGAATCAAACTCAGGACACCTTGCACTTGCCAGGCAGGCACTGTGCCACTGAGCTATATCCACAGCCCATCCTTCAGGTATTTTTATTAACACGTTTGCACTATATAATGATTACATTCATCGTGGGAAAATGGTATATGTACATAACATGTCTTAATTTTTTCACCCCTTTCCATTCTCTCTCCTACCCCCAAGAGAGTCGCCTTTTCATTGGCTGCAGTTGAACCCAGGACTTCACACTAAATTCAATTCTATTACTAAGCTACAGTCCTAGCCCACAAATACATCTTAAAATATTGCCAAAAACAGCACTGGAAGGAACACTTCCTAATACACTGTATGAAGCCAGTGTGAACCTGATACATCACAGGAAAATTGCCGGCCAATGTCACTGATGACCACTGATTAAAAAAACCTAAAATATTTAAAATTCAAATTCAATAACACATCAAAAAGTTATACATTGTGATCAAGTGACATTTGTGCCTGGGATGTAAAGCTGCCTTAACATGTCAGTCACTAGATGTGATAATCATATTAACAAGATAAGAAACAACAACCAGGTGGTTATCTGTTTTCATGGATAAAAAATTTGACAAAGTGCTAAATCTTTTCCTAACAAAAACTCAATTGTTAAGATATAGAAGCAAAATTCCTCAACATAGTGAAGGCCATTTGTGAAGAAAACTGCACCATTCACATAATCAGTGGGGAGAAGCTGAAGACCTTCCTGTCAGGTCTGGTGCCAGTCCAGGAAGCCACTCTCACTCTCACCACTTCAACTCAGCATGGGACTGGAAGTACTATCAAGAACAATCCAACAAGGAAAGAAAGAAAAGCGGCCAAACTGAAAAGGAAGAATTAAAAGTATCTCTATTTGCAGATGACATAATCCTATATGTGAATAATCCAAAATACTTCACAAAAGAACTGTTAAAACTAAAAAATGAATTCAATAAAGTGGCAGGATACAAAATCAACTTATACATTTCTGTGGAATTTCCATACACAAGTGATAAGCTACCTAAGAGGACATTTTATTTAAAAAGCCCCATTTAGAAGAGCATCAGAAAATAAAACACTTAGGAAGAAACAACGAAGGAAACAAAAGACTTCAACATCATTAATGAGCAACATGCAAGTCAAAATCACAATGAGGTATCACCTACTGCCCATTAGGGTAACTATTTTCAAAAAGACAAGAAATAATAAGTCTTGGCAAGGATGTGAAGAAAAAGGAGCCACTGCATACTACTGGTGAAAATGTAGATTTCTGAAACACTATGCAAAATAATATGAAGCTTTCTAAAGAAACCAAATACAGAATTACCATATGACCCAGCAATACCTATTCTAGGCATATACCCCAAGGAAATGTGATCACCACCTTATAAAAACACCTGCATTCCTGTGTTCATTGTAACATTATTCTCTGTTATGCCTTGAGTCTAAATGTCCCCCCAAAAGCCTCACACTGTCATAGGTGGGGCTTTTCAGAGGTGGCTGGAAGTAGGGTGTGTGATGCTGGGATCAAGGATGTGATGCTGGGATTGATTCATGGTGTGGTGCGAGGGTTAAGGCTGTCTGGGTGTGAGTGCTACCTGCCCTAAATGTGGGCATGGATAAGTACAAGGGACAGAAAGAGCTGCTTTTGTTGTTCCTTGTTACTTGCTGCTTGCTGTCTTCTGCCTGCCTGCTCTGTGATACCCCTCTGCCATGCCACCCGGTTGTGGAGCCAACTGACTATGAACTGAAGCCTCTACAATCTGTGAGCCAAATGTGAGCCAAATAAATCCTTCCTCCTTTAACTTTGGGTGTTGAGTATTTTCTCTCAGCAATGAGAAAAGTAACTAAGACATTCACAATAGATAGAATATTGAAACAACCTCAGTGTCTGTGAAAAGATAAATGGATAAAAAAATCATGGTAAATATATACAGTGGAACATGTTCATCAGTCTTTTTAAAAGACATCCTATTTGTTACAATAAAAAATAAATTAAATGAATGTATGAAAGAAACAGATGGACCTGGAGGGCATTCTGTAAAGTGAAATAAGCCACAGATAGGAAGAAAAATATTGCATGATCTCATATGTACACAGGGCAATCAAAAGATAAAGTGAATGTTTAAATTTTAAAAACATATTGCAGTAAAAGACACACTGTCAGCAACGATGTTATAAATATATTCAGGGCTAGTATTTTGAATATCTTAAGGGCAATTAGGGCAATGTGTCCTTTACTGTAATAATTCTGTATTGAAACATTCACAATATTGTTTGATCACCCCTCATATGTGGAATGAAAAAACAGTCAAAGTATGGAGATGGACAATGAAAGAATGGTTGCCAGTGGCAGAGTGGGGTGCAAAGAAAACAGGAAGATTTAGGTCAGCAGGTAACAAAGAGCAGATATGTATGATGAACAAGTCTAAAATCATAATACTAAACATAAGCACTAGGGGCTGGGGATTTAGCTCTGCGGCAAAGCGCCTGCCTGGCAAGCGCAAGGTCGTGAGTTCGGTTCCTGGTACCGGAGAAAAACCAAAAAAAAACAAATAAACATAAGCACTATAATCATAGTACATTGGATTTAGGATTTTGGCTAAATGAGTAGATTATAGCTGCTCTTGTCATGGAGTGTGGGAGGCAACTAGGTGAAATGATGAGTATTTTAATTTGTCCTAATTTTTATCTTAATTTTTTACTGAAGCTAAGTAACTTTTATTATACAAGTCACATAACATGTTGTATGCCTTAAGTATATAAAATAAAATGTATTAAAAATAAATGTATTATACCTTTGAAGTTGCTCAAATAACAGGTTTTAAATGTCTATTATAAAAATGATAAGGTGATATGAATATAATGGATATTTTAATTAGCTTAACTTAGTCATCCAACAATATGTACATATATGGAGCCATCACACTGGAATCCATAAATATATATATAAACTCATTTTCAATTAAAAATAAGTAAAAATAGGTAAAACAACATTTTATGACAAAAAGATTTCTAAACTTCAATACCACCCTTATCAAAACTATCACTGAAGGCATTTTTTTGAGATAGCAAGTTCTTAAAAATCTCTCAAACATGGCTTTTATTAGGAAGCCATCTCCAGAAAACTCGGAGATTAAACTGCAAAGTAGGAAACTAACAAAGAAAAAAAAGACAAAGGAAATTCCAAGAAAGACAAAAAGTGAAATGATGATCGCTACGTGTCAGATCTGGATGACAACCAGTTCACTGTCATAATTACTAAAATCTAAGTGATTGGCTCCTGTGACTGAATTTGGCTCCCATCCGTGGTGACCTGTATGTCAGCTGTGAGGGCTGGAGACGTTTTTTGACCGGAATGCTGGCCTGGCTCCATTCTCAGGTTTCAGGCTCCCACACAATGAATGGCACTGAGAAGCTTTACCTGTCTGCAGTTTTTCCTTTCCAAGCACCCACATTTAGATTAGCAACCATTTCAATAGAGAAGTAGCTTCTGGGGCCAAGGGTATAGTTCAGTGGCACCGCACCTGCCTGGCAAGCGTGCGGTCTGGAGTTCGATTCCTGATACAAAAAAAAAGAGAAAAGTAGCTTCTGAGCCCTCTCATTAAGGCTATTCCCCTGTAATATTTGGTATAAAAAAATACACATCATATTAACATACAGGACAGTATCACACTGTTTACCCTTGAAATGTTGTAATTTAGATTACTTGTGACAAACCAAATAAGCTAATTGGTATATTTTTTATACCTTCAAGTTATATATGATGGTGTTTAACATAATTTAATCATCTGAGACAATTTCAAAAATAAAATTTGCATATTAAACATTCAAATTATACATCTTTGGTTTCATCATGAAAAAGGATTGATTTAGAGCATAATGATCTGTTCGAAATTGAAGAGAGATGGGTACGTCTATGCAGTGTCTGCAGACTCCAGTGACACTGTAGTAATCACATGGCCTGAAAAATGAATGATCTACAATCTATTAGCAGGCCTGCCCTATTTGCTTCTTATGTGCCATTTTACATTCAGATAAACAGTTTTCAAAACATCAGTGAAATTGTGGTTTTTCTCATCCTTTCCACTGTCCCTACTGATCTGATCAATTACCCAACATTGAAATTCCTTGAAAGACAAATATGCAAATGTCAGTAGCAGCCAAGAGAACAGATGGGTTGAACGACACAAGAAAAAGGCTTTGCCAGTAAAATTTTACACTCAGTATTCTACATTAACTTCACAGGTACATTGTGTTATTTCCAATTCAGTCTTAATTCTTCCCTAAAACCACACACACACACACACACACACACACACACACACACACACTCATACACAAACACAACGTGTCTCTTCCCACCTCTCCCTCCTATTCACAGTTCCTGGTGGCTCCAGGAAAGCTGCCCCTCCATGCTTCCATGTTTACTTCCTAAGATTAGAACAGTTCTTTACACGTTAACTTGTAACACACTCAGGAGTAAAACTTTAACACATTTAAGAATAAAAAACAGGGCATCAACCTCACATAAAAACTTATAATACACAGGAAAGCAACAGGAATACAGCAATCTTTGCTTCCCTCTGTGGCCGGACTTTCAATATCCTCTATTACCTTCCACATCAAAACGTATTGCAAATAAAAAGAACACTATGCAGTGAGAACTTCTGAAACCAGGATCACACAGAGCTTGACCACCTGCCACTCCTTTCTGTGGCTCCTCATGATACACAACTGAAGATGCTGTGAAAGGTCTGTCTGTGCTGATGGTGGTTGCTACACATTCCTCCACAGCAATTCGCTCACCAGTCCTGTTTCATGAAATTTGTCCTCCAGTATTCCAGTTAAATACAAAAGGTGTAAAATGTTGTAAGTGCAGATTAAAGTGGTAGAATACTTCTTCAATTTCCTGACCTCACTACAAGCAACAAAGATTCTGACGCAAGCAAATCAGTTCATAATGAAATACTGAAATGTAGTCATTAATACATCTAGAAAATTTCCACATGTGAAGTAAAAACAGAAATATCTTAGAAAGAAACTATACATATAAGTTCTATTTTTGCACTATTAGACAAACATGGTGAGAGCAACAATTAGCAGCTGTACTTACAGTAAAAAGCACAAATACTATACTAAATACTATTGGGAGCATAGAATTGCCTTACTACCTTCTTTGACCACATGAGTTACATGTAAGTGGTACAGTGTGTGACAGATCAAAGAGATAGATTCCAGATTCTGTGTACATTAAGCAGTTGAAAGAATATACCTAGTAGTAAAAGAAAAAGCAGCTACATTTACTGAAGCTAACAGGAAAGGTGTGCTTAGGGAGCACAGGTTTGTGCCAGCAAAAACAAGATGGCACAATGAATGAGGAGAGATGCCAAGACTGCAGGGGCACAGGAAGAGAAGAGAAAAGAAGAAATCAGGCTTTTCGATTTAGAAGATGCACACCCTGCATCAGGTGTTTCACTGGATCTCTCTGGATATGACTGACAGAAGTGATTAACAGGGTAATGTGTCATGCCAGAGACATCTAGTACACAGAACTCTCCCATATTCATTCTATTTTAATTATATGTATAACATGCATTTCCTATGTATGAACCATTGATGAAGTTTGAGTGGGGGAGAAGGGTAAGTAGGTTCAGCTTCAAGATCTAACATGCACATGCTTCAGCCCAGTGCGTTACTGATTTCCTGGGCCCTTGTTATTCTCATTTCTGCTTCTCTTAGGACGGTGGAAGCAGGATTGGTATGGGCCAAATTGGTGGATAGAGAGGGCGTGGCATCACAGGCTAAATTGTGCTGCCTCTACTATAAGTGCTCAATGAAATTCTGAATCAACAGTTGAGGTTCAAATGACAAGAGAAACCAGGCAGGTAGCAGAAGTGACTAGTAGTCCAGGTGACAGAAGACCTCCAAATAATATAAGGGAAATACTATAACTCTCAACCTGCTAGAATTCCCATATACCAAGTTTGTGTTCCCCGAAACCAAAGAATGAATTCTAAGGAACCACTGAGGTTAAGAGTAGGAAATTTTGTTGAGGAAGAGACAGCTCCTGAGAGAGACCAAGTGGGCTGCCAATGAGCCCATTTCACAGAGGAAGTTTTATACAGCAAAATCATGAGGTGGACACAATGTGGGTTGAAGCTATGATCAACCAATAAGATTATAAGTATAGCCGCTTTGGTAGTATTGATCCAGTGGGGAAGCAGGTCATGTAGCAAGTGTAGATGGAAAGAACAAAGAACTTTCAAGGAAGGGATGGGTTCAGGGGAACCTGGTCACCCACTGAGGTGACTGATGTGTATCCAAACTTATTGAGCCAGGTGTTACCATTTATCTTATCCCATGGGGAAGCACGTAGGCTGGGTTATTCTGTCTTAACTTTATCCTGGCCTCCAACAGATGCACCTCAGGCCACAGCTGTAATGTATTTTCATCTTTTGCACTGACTCTCTTGAGGGCCCAGCCCTGTCTGACTGCCTGTAATATTTCTGTCTAACTCAGCTCTCTATAATACAGGGATAAGTAGACATGAAGAATGTTTATCCAAATGGGGCAAGCAACACTGAGCTCAATCTGACTGGTGACATGAAGAAACAGAAACCTTATGAGACCAAATCTTCAATTTTTTGAAAGAAGCCAGAAATCTTGATTTTTTTTTAAGGGAGAGTCCACAATGTTAAATGCTGGGAACTATTTCATATCTACTCTAAAGAAGCAGTTTATCATAACCCCTCCACCACTAGCATTAGGGTTAGGAAGCTACTGTGAGTAAGCATATAAGAAAATGAAGGCATACGCACCACAGAATTTTATTCCTCTACTGCTTTCTTCAGGGCCAAAGACTGGGTACTTTGGTAAGAGGAAAGTGGGATCATGATTAGAAGTGGATGTTCAGCTCTAATGTAATGTTCACTCTCTTCTACTGAGACTCCCTAGATGTGTAAGAGGTAACTGCAACATAGACTGAGTACACAAAAGCTCTACAGAGCGTCTTTCCTTCTGCAAACAGGTGACCTCACAGACACTGCACAGAATGTCAAGGTGATAACACAGATCTGGAGGCCAGAGTTCAACCTTTGTACTGCTGGAGCCTATGTCTTGGATTCCAGCTCCACTCTGTGCCAGGGCAGGGGATAGTGTTTCCCCCAAATAATTCACTTTAAACCCACATTCCAAGAGCTGGGCCCCTTGCTAAATGTTGCCATCTTACCTATCCGTGCACTGTTCTGAGAGTGAAGGGCAACTGCATGAGGCACTGCTTGCCTCCTGCAACTCCTCCAAGTTTTCTCTACTAGGCTACCACAGGCCTGGGTGGTGGGCTCATCATCCAAATGGGCTGGGCTCTTTCACAGCCTAGGTGAGGTTTTAGGAAGAAAGCAACAAGAAGCTTGCTGTGCAGGTCTAGACTTCAGATGGGAAGGATGAAGGAGTTTCTGAGGTTGGATTATGGTCAAGCCTCACTGCCTAAAGTTAGAGCAAAATGATGATTTAGGCAGAACAGGAATCTAGCTGCAAATATATTTTTTTATTTTAAAGATTAAAGAATGAAAACATATTAACAAACAGACATAAACAAAACAATAAAAACAATACAGAATTTCAGACAAGGTGATAGGAAATTGACAATGGTTGTTGTATTACACAGTTATCTTCAAATTGGTTACTCAATTAAACAAATATAGGCATGTAAGATTGATCAAACAATTAAACACTAATTGTTCCTTTCAATAAACCAATAGAAATTATTAGTACAATTATCTTAGCTATCCTGTGTATACAGATATACATATTTTCCCTTCTTTCTTTCTTTTCTCTTTTTGCTCATCCCAGTTGTTCATTCCTTTTCAGCAGTTTCTTTCTCTTTCACAATATCTATTGTAACTTTTAGATTTTATTCACTCTTTCAGTTGCTTACACTAGTGAGACAATACAGTGTTTATACATGTGGGTCTGATTTATTTCACTTATGAGTATGGTCTCTAGTTGCATCCGTTTACCTATAAAAGCCTCAAGTTTATCTTTTTATAGCTGAGTAATATTCCATTATATAAAAATATCACAGCTTGCACATACATTGCTGTGGTATGATACTTTTAGTTCTTCTGGAAAAATACCCAAAAGGGAAGAGCTGGGTTGAATGTGACCTCTAGTCCTAGTTTACTAAGGAATCTCCAGACTGATCTCCACAGTGGTTGCACCAGTCTACACTCCCACCAACAATGGAGAAGGGTTCCCTTTTTCCCACAGGCTTGGAACCAGGAAAATCAATTCAGCAGCTGCAAGATGATGCAAAAAGAAACAACATAACACTAATAGGTGTCACAAATACATTTACTAGTAATTTCTGTGTCCAACCCCTGAGGAATAGGCGACAAATCAGAACACAGTGAAATAAAGGTGAGCTGAGATTCACAGCTAACAGTTGGAAACTAACTGCTTTTCTTAGAGCAGAAAGTGCTGTAATATTACAACTTGAAGCTACAAGATCAGCGGACATCAGTTAGTAAAGTCTTGTTATTGTTCTCGTATACTCCTGCTGTTTCAGGTCAGAATAAAAATGACTGATTATAACACTGGTAAAATGATAAGATTTCCTTGAAATATATTTTGAATATTAAAAGCTTACACAGATTAAATTATGTCAAGGTAGGGATTTGGGGGCTCTTCAGAAGGTTTCAAATGAGAAGAAAAAACTGTTGACAAACTGCATAAAGTAGCAAACTATCTAATTACCTCCATAAAATTTTCAGTGTAAAATGTTAAAAAGGTAAGAGCTCATTAACACATATTGTATTACTGAATTTAGATGAACAGAAAGATGTCTGTGAAATAAACATAACATAAAAACGTTTAATAATATTTTTTCAGACTTTCAGAAAAAATGAAATAATTTTTTTTTTTGGTCAAAAACACTTAGTTTCACAGAAAGTATTAATCAGTAATGAAAAAAAAACTGAAGATACCCTCAACAGCCTAAACATCACAGTGTCCAAGGGGAAGACTCATAAATAAGGCAGTGCTGACTTCATTCACATCAGCTGAATCCTTCATGAAAAATTCATGCTGCATGAGCAATTAGGTTTGATGCACAGAAATGGTTAAGTGTTTGAGTTTCCTTTAACTCTGAACAAACTGTAATTTCTTCAAATTTTCATAGTAAAACAAGGTTGATTTCCATTTTTTTCTTCTGAGCTAAGATTGCTGAATATTTTAATAAATCAAAACCTACAATCAGAGGATAATTTTTTCCTTTGATAATCTGGAAAAGTGTAATTTGGGTCCTGGGTACAATTTCAGAAAGTTTCCAAAAATATTGTGTAATGTATGTATAACCTACCAATATGATTGAGCTGATGGGCACAGAGATGTTTGGGATGTATATAAGCAGGTGTATTTGCTTTTAAAAATCACTTAATAATTTTATAAAAAGTTTTCTGCCATGAGTATTTCATAAAGGAATCTGTATGATTCACAGAGGTGCTGGATGGTCTCAAGACTGATGGCAATATTTTAGATAGCCAGGAGTTTTCCTCATCTAAAACTATCTCTATGCACCCCTTTGCTCCTTCTTTCTTCTATTTTTAAGGGTTTTGTAAACCAATGGACACTTTTTTCTTTCTTAGTCAAGTATGTTTGGCCCTTTTGAGAGAGCACATCCACTTTTCATTAGGCGTTCTGGAGATAAAATGAGGAAGACCCCACATCTAGAAAGACAACTCCCACCTACAAAGGCAACCCTGATATGCCCGTCACAGAACATTAGAATCCTGCTCAGTGTATTCAGGATGCAAAAGATCCTTTCTGCAAATAGAGGGCTGGGGTTAGCTTCTTGAACAAGGTTCTACAAGGCTATGCAGTGCAACTATTAATCTAACTGTAAAGTGCTCTCCAGGCCTCCCCTTGTGCTGGTTCTGAGTGTTTCACTCTGTAATGGTTGTCTTGGGTTAGGTTGACAACCTGCACACTAACACAATGACAAACCATTAGCTGGTCCATCTTCAGCACTCAGGAAGATGGTCATATAGTAAAGGGCAAGCAATTCAGGAAAGAGCAATAAGGCTCTAAGTGTAAATCCCTTGAGCAATAAATCTGGCCTTTTTCTCAACATATAATTTAAAATTCAGTATATTTAGGGATCAATGTTTGTACTCTTCCTGACTCTTGAGCAAGTCAAACAGTTTGGAAGTACAATTTCTGGTCGGTGATATAGACTTTTCTCATTCACTTCCTACTTAAAAGGCCCAGAAGATTCCCCACTGACATTATGTTTGAGATATGATCTCAGAATCTTGTAGAGTTTCTATAAAAATTTTTAAACATATATCTCCTCCCCATAATGAATGTAATCATCACCAAATACAGGCATGTACTAATTTAAAAAGCAGATGTTGGGAAAAAAGATTTTTTAAATCTAATAATTAGACACTTAGCTTATAATAAAGTCAGGCTAAATCACAAAGAATTAGAGGTGGGACAACTTTTATGGATTATATTTTTGCATATATAACAAACAGGTTGAATGATGAGAAATAATTCCTTCTGATACAAGAAATCTAGCTTGCAAACTGCAATTTTACATGGGTGATTGCTGGAATCAGCAACACATAATAAGAATTTTACTTGTGAAATTAGAAAATTTACACTGTAGGTTTTGGTCACTGGACATGTTTTGTATAGAAAAAGAGATTAGAGCTAAAAGCCATTGCTTGCCTTACTTCACTCACATATCTCTTACCAGTTCTAAAACAAAAAATTAAAAGCTGATCTCCCAGCTGTATGCCTAGTAATGAATATGTATTTTAGGATTTTTATATATTACCTAATTTTCTTTTCCGTAGTATAGCTGTATATTTGAGGCCTCTTTATTCCATAATTTAATTTCAGAAATACTTTTCCTAGATTTGGGGGGTAATGCCTGCTTATTCATAAATATCTAAATAATTAAAGAAAAAAGATTTCAACATTAACCTTGTGTGCTCATCCATGTGTGTTATGTACAGTGCTATTATGTATAACCAGAAAAAAGTTTTAGCTTTACCTTTTGAGGAAACTGGATTCACATCAAGACAACAAGCACTCAAGCTCTTCTGGTTCTATTTTAAAAGCGATTGTTTGATAGTTCTTCTTATGGAATATAGAAATGTCAGTCAGGTAGCTGAACTTGCATTTCAAAACTAACTCTCAGGACTGGGCTTATTAAATATTAAATGTGAGCATTAAGAATACCATACATTTTACATAGAATATTTTGGTTCCAACATGATTTCCTCTAACTAGAATCATTTGCCAGTCCAATTCCTGGCTACCATCTTATCTGAATTACACAAGAGGCAAGGTAATTCCTGTTGCAATCAGCAAGCTAACTGGAACAACTTCTCTGCAGGAAGACCCTGCCGAGATACATTACGATTCTTTTTCTGAATTATTTTACAATGATAATAATGTGAAGTACCTTAAGAAAAATTTCCTCCTAAGAAACATCTAAGATCTTATTCACTTCTGACAAAGACCACATGTTGAGAGCAACATTCCGTGCTCAAAAGGAAAAATCAGATTCTATTCCCCACTGAAAAGTGAAGTCAATGTGATATGGTTTCTAAAATGAGAAATTAAGGAATTAATGACTAGATCACAAGCACTGAGACCAATAAGTTAATCTAACAAGTATATATAAAGCATCACTGTTGCTGTATCTTTCCTTATAAAAACCCAAACAGGATTAAAGGATTTACATAAGACTACCAGTGTCTACTACTGTGATTAAAAGTCAAAGGAAAGTAGCAGATCATTTGCCTAGGATTGACATTCTATTTATTTCTAGAAGACACTTAAAACTACAAAAAGAGTATTAATTGTGTGGCTAGGTTGTACCCACTGGCATCTTTCTTTTAAAAACAAGATACAAAAAAAAGATACATTTTACAAATAATCATCTATGTGAAAATACTGTAACGTTTCATGAGCCTGCCATTCAGCTGGATGCACTTGGCAACAACAGCCATCATATTTTTTATTTTTTATTATTTTTATTTTTTTGTCTTTTTGAGACAGGGTCTCCTATGCAGTTTAGGCTGGCCTTGAGCTCACTTTGTAGCCCAGGCTGGTCTCAAACTCACAATGATCCTCCTGCCTCCGCCTCCTGAGTGCTAGGATTACAGGTGTGTGCCATCATGGCCGGTCGATCATATTTTTTAATCACACTTCATAAAGACACTCACAAAGGGACTTGGAGAAGTGCTGCAGAGTGTGGTGACAATGATGGGATGAGTGTGTTCAAAGCGCAATGATTACTTTAAGGGGGTAAATGGCAATGTATCTTTCAGTGCAACGAACTTTAAAAATTTAAACTTTCACCATATTTCTATCAAAACACATACACACACAATTATAAAAGGAGCTATTCTAATTACCCTGAAATAGCACATTGCCTCTGAAATTAGAGGAAGAAAGGTGTTAATCATATTCAAACTTTTTAATGTTAAATATACTTAAATCATTTGAAAATGAATATATTATATGCATCTTAACTTTCAAATAACTACCATATACCATTAGCTAGAACAATACATTCTACAGCCATTCTAAATAAATCTGAGTTCTACTGTTGGAGTTGTTGATAAGTCCTCAGGGTGAAAAATCTAAGGAATTTTCCCTCTGCAAGATTTGTTTTGATGACTCCCCTGAGAGATGGACTAGTGCAAAAATTCATCTTATGACATGCAGAAAAGGAAGCCCATTCATTTTATTATGCAGGGACAATACTTTTAAAATTTCTCTCAGGTACAAAAAAGGACTTCTATATAAAAGAAAATTTTTTTCAGATAAATTATGTTTTTGCAACAGATGCATTTACTTTTATTTGTACTACATGCTAAAATAAATACTTCATCCTATAGTAAAGCCTAGATATCAAGATATTTTGTCCACCAAGAATTTACATGCATTTTAGGTATGATCTCATTCCCTAGTCACCATCTCATTCCTTAGTCATAAATTCAAAAATTGACATATTGATCATTATGAATTAAGTACTATAGTATGCTTTTGGGAAGACAATAGCAATCAAAACCGATGCAGAACTTTCACCCCAAGAGCTGGGGATGTAGCTCAGTGGCATAAGCGTCTGCCTGGCAAGCCCAAGGTCCTGAGTTTGATTCCCGGTACCAAAAAAAAAAAAAAGGAATGCAAGAACTTTTGCCCCACACAAGGGCTGGATATTAGTCAAATAGCTTTCCAAATAAGAGAAAAAGTGAACTTCCAAATTAATATTGTAGAGAAAAATATAACAACATGTCAACCTAGTATATGACAGGGTAATTTGACATGATAATGTTGGTCGGGAAAGCTCTACCAATAAATTTGTTACTAAACCAACCTCTGGACGATAAGCTGAAGTTACCTGAGCCAAAAAATCAAAAGCATTAGAGAGCCCAACACGACATGTGCAAAGGTCTTGCAATACAAGGAAATGTGATGATTGTGTGGGACTTCAGAAGGCCTTTATACCCCAGAAAGGGTAAGAAAGAGTGTGGCATAAGAAAAGGCTGCAGATGTCAGTAGCAGTTGACCATAAGGGCATTTTACCATATACTATACTTGCTTTAGTTTTAAGTACAATGAGAAGCTGCTGCTCTTGTTAGGTACACATACTCCCACTTCCCATTCTTCTGCCTTGTCTCCTATAGGCCACCTGCTGATCTTTCTTTTCTCACTCTGTTCTTGGGAAAAATGGAATGCTTTACCTAATATTAAATAGGTGTATGTAGTTCAGCTCTGAACTCCTTTTTCCTTATGGGAGTGGGCTTGCCTGAGAAGTTACAAGTCTTACCTTGGCAGACCACTGTGTAGGAAAGCTGCCTAGACAAGCATTGCTCAGGGATGGGGAAGCAGGTCTGCCTGACTCAGAAGTACAGCAAAGTGGTACATTCAGTTCTCACATAAACTACATTCTCTAAGCACCCTGTGAGAAAAATACTATTTGGGTTCTTCTGGCTCTAATCATTTTTTCTCACAGCACTTATATTCCAGACAATAAGCATGAAACCGAACAGAGCAGTTTTAATGAGGGACAGTCTGTGAGAGAAGAAACAGAGAGACAAGCAAACACAAAGAAAAGCAAAAGCATGACTTACAAGAAAGATAGGGTAAGAGTTGATTGAACATGTGTGGTAGACGTTTTCTATGTTTATCATGGATTTATTATATTGTCAATGTCCTATTTTTAAATGTTTTCAACACACTTCGCTCTTTAGAGGAGGTATAAAGTCAGTAATTAGTCTCACCAGGGTCATAGATTTGCTCAGTGGTGTGACACAAAAGAGAGAGAGCCCCAGAATTCCAGAATATTGGCAAGAGTTTGTCTGCTCATCACTGTTATTACCTCTGATGCTGAGGAGACTGCCTGGTACCTCTTAGGTACTAAACATACATTGCTGAATGAATAAAATGGATGAGAAAATGAAGAAAATCAATGTCTGATGGAATAAAAGTACAAGGATCAACGAGCTGAAAGTCCTGTTGAGGCACAAAAAATTATTACAGAGAAAAAACTTGAACAAAATGGAAAAAGGGAGATGATGAGATAGAAAAAAGTGATTTTCAAATTATAGCATTTGCAAGAAATTCCGGTCTTTTGAGACTGGAATATGAGGTTGAAGAGAAATAGAGGAGGTGGAGATAATGACAAGATGCCAGGCAGGCTGATATCAAGATATTCAGCAGGCTGAGGACCAGTTCTAGATGGGGCAGAAAGACAGTCCACCTACTGTCACTTTGAGTCTAGTAAGGGAAGAAGACATGAATAAACATACTTACTACCAAGAGAAAGAAAACTTAGTCCTTCAGTACTTCTTATAAGTCTTCATACATTCTATTCATATCTTGGTTCCTTTCTGTCCTTGGGCTTATGGTCCAGTCATCACTTTTGTTAGGTTGCATTTTCCTGAACTCAAATAAATAAGGACTTGGTATCTTGTATATGTGTCTGATGAAGTTCTAACAGGGTCGTGCTTGTGTGAAACTAAGACATGGTGCACAGTGATAACAAAGGAAAACCACAGAAACAGTTACCAAGAAGAGCTCACCACATAAAAAGCCAAAGTTTAAATGCTGGTTAGGCCACATTTTGCCGTGTTTTGCCATTTTAATTCTTCATATGCTTTTAAAGCCTCAGCTTCATTTATTTTATATATTTGACATACAGAACATACTGTATTGGGCTCATTATGAAAGTAAATAAAACAGTGCACTTTTAGAACTTTTGTTAAGGTCTAAGAACATGGTAAACACTTATTATCTGTGATGGTTTTATAATGGTACCAGTCCCACCCAGAAGCGTGGAACCTCATGGTCTAATCTCCTCTTAAAGTTCTCAGCTCTTAATATTGTTAAAATGGCAATTTAATTTTAATATGCATTTTGGAGGGGATAATCAAACTATAACAGGTTATTTATTTTAATTTATAACTTTCTCTAGTATAAAAATTTAAAGCTAAAATTACTCTGTAAGACAAATATTACCCTCTAAGAATTGCTTTATCTATATCTCACAAATTTTTGTTCATAACTCATTTCAAAATACTAATTTCCTTTGTGACTTTTTTGATCTAGAGGTTATTTAGAAGTAAACTGCTTAATTCTCAATTACTGATTACTAGTTAAATTCCATTTTATCAGGGAACACACCCTGTAGGCTTTAAATCCTTTATAATTTATTGGTTTTTAGTACTTGCTCAAGGAAAGCACTATATAACAAAACTTTCTCTGCTGACAGAAATATTCTGCATCTATGTTATCCAATGAAACACCCACTGGCCATATATGGCTGTGAAACAGTTGACATATGGCCAGTGCACCTGAGAAACTGAATTTATTAAATTACTTAAGTTTGAAATTAATTAAAATAGTCACATGTGTTTAATGGCTACCATAGTGAACAAAGCAAATACAGCAATTATAATGTGTTTTCCTAGTTATACACTGGAATTAAGTAGGCACTTTCACCTCACTTTCCATTGTCCTACAAGAGAATCCTAACACATTTTAGCATTTGTGCACTTACTAGTGCCTATTCTACACAGAGGAAAGTGATTGCTGCAAGATCAAAACAGATCATGTTGCTCTCCAGCTCCTACACTTAGGGCTTACAAGAAAGGACACTCACATTCTATCAGATTAACATTTGCTAACCCTCCTAGAGCCTAATTTGCACCACAAACTCCCAGATCAGTTTTTTCAATTCATAATCATGTGGTCTGGCCCAATTTTCCTCTCTGGAACTGTACAGAATTCCAAGCATGTGCTATGTTTTAAAAATATTCTGTGCTGTTCCTATTAAAAGCACAAAGGTACTGGGTGTGGTGGCACACACTTATACTCCCAATACGTGAGAGGCTGAGGCAGAAGGATTGCTGAGCATCTGAGGCCAGCCTGGGCTAAAAAGTGAGTTTAAGGACAACATGAACTGCACAGTGAAACCCTGTCTCAAAAAGGCCAAAAAAAATTTTTTAATTAAAAATGTACAAGGTAGAGTATAATTGAGGCATGCACTAAAAGCTCTTTGACACATTCAATCCCCTACACTATCAGCAATAATAAAATTTAAAGCCTTTGGAAAATGATTTTAAATAAATAAGACAGTTAACTGATCTTAATGCTTACAAATGAAAACTATTTTGAGATATCCATAATCTTCATCACTTTATGTTTTAGTGCTGGTCCCATTTCCATAAATAGTTACCATTAAATTTATTTTTTTTATTATTCTAAGGAGTAAAAGAAGGATAACATAGTAATAGGGAGGCTTACCAAATTACAGACAAAGTGGTAGGAAATTATCAATGGTTGTTGTTTTACATATTGTTACCTACAAGATAGTTTCTCAGGAAAACAGACAAATAACAGTGAGTTACAGGCAAAAGTGGTAGAAGATTATCAATGGTTGTTGTACTATACTTTGGTATCTTCAAAGTGGTTTCTAGAGAAAATAAATAGAGGTATACATGAGTGACCAATTGAATAATCATTGACTATTCTCAATGGTTGTTGTAGGAAACACATAGTAATAAACATACATCCATTTACAAAATAGCATAGGAACAATACAAACATTACAGAGTTATGGACAGATTAGTAGGAAAATATCAATGGTTGCTGTAATACACGGTGGTATCTTCAAAGTGGTTTCTCAGGAAGACAGAAATACGCAAGAAAGATCTAATAAGTAGTTACAGCCTAAGGGTTGTGAAAAGTAGCATATTACCTCCTCACCAGTGACTCCTTTCACTGAGGTGTGACGGCTGGAAGGAAGGCCAGGATTGAAAAGGACCGAGAGACTTGCACCTGTGTCTAACAAGGAGCTGTTTTCTTTTTCCTCTGTAGTCATGGTTACCCAGGGTTCCTCCATGGAGACCACAGTCTGGCCAGAGGGAAAAGGCAGAGAATGCCCTGGGCCTCCTCATTCCCGTTGGACTAACTGGTAAGATGGGTCTGAGCTCTGGGGCCTCCACTTCAGAGGGCAGACTGATGATCTCCAGTGGTCACCTTTGCATTGAGGGTATGGCCCAGGGGGTTTCTTAGGGCAGTTCCTCTTGAGGTGGCCTGGCTTTCAACAGTAGTAGTAGATGAATGCAGTCATCGAGTTCTTCTCAGGGAGCCAAAAATCAGACTTAGGGTCTGTTTCACTTAGTGCTGCAGCAAAAGCAGCTGCTTTTTCTTGGTCTCTTTGTTTTCTCTCCTTGGCCTCCTCCTCATCATGGCTATAGAATACTGAGGAGGCAATTCTTACTAACATCTCAAGTGCACCACCTGGGGCAAAAGCCATTTTTTGTAGCTTTTTCTCTCCAGCCTCCCAGCGCATTGGGACTCTGCAACCAGTTAGTTTCCTCTCCCCAACCGTCAGCACACGCAGCAGGAATCTCGGTGTAGACCTCTCTGGAGCTCCACGTGCTCCTCCACCACAGCCTGTACTGTCAGGGGAAGAATGGCTTGCAGGGGGTCTCCCCAGGTACTGCACAAGGTCCTCCTGGTTTACAGCTTCTAACCGGCTCTCATGACCCCAGTCAACTAGACCTCTGAGTCTTTGGGCATAGTCTGTATTCTCACATTCTCCGAGTCCTTGTTCAGAAGCTGCTCCTACCCTGATTCTGGACCTTTCTGGTTCTCAACGGCAGGGGCAAGAGCGACCCATTGTTTGGCATGTATTCCCAGGGGTTTCTTCATGATTCATGCACGTCCCCGGGCAGACCTCTGTGGCTGGCGCGTGGCGGGCCAATTGTGACATTGCTTCTCTGTGCATTGATAGTTCTTGACTGCGCGGTGGTGGCTGGCCTGAGGGCTCGCACATGCCAGCATGCACTGCTGCGTGGCTTCCCAGGTGCTGGCGGCCTGCTTCCCGGGCACATGTGTGGCTAGAGGATGGCCCAAAGGCTGGCACTCCCAGCCGTGCAGCTCCCTGGGTGCTGGTGGCCTGCCTCCCAGGCCCATTAAATTTAACAGTTACTATATGTTCTCAACTCAGGTGACTCCCTTATATTACAGGTCATTCCAACTCAACCGTAAATACAAACCCCCCCCTCAAATCAGTTATCATTATGAGGTTTACCACTAGGCCTTTCTATAAACCTATTTCCTACTTCTCAAATACTTACAAATTCTTCCACTCTACCTTTTAAATTCATGGTCAGTCACCAACAGGATAATCCCATTGTTCCAACGTCTTTCCCAGTAACTCATGCACATAACACCTAGTCAGTTACCCTTCTCCCTCTGGATGCTTCCCTCACCATAGCAGAAACTTCCAGCTCCCTGTGATCACTGGGCTACACAGCCTTCTCAAAAAGATGCACACTGCTCATATCCCTCATCAGCTCAAAGCCTGGAAATTGGGTAGGTTTCCTCTTTGAAGGCCCATGTCATTTCCCATCTCATATTTTCTCTCCCACTTCATTAAAAACCTTCAGTCCCTCTGAAATGTATTATCAGACATGTATTACTCTTACCCCCTCCTGCTTGACAGGAAATTACCTATTAATTTCCAGTCACTTCCCTTCATTCATTGAATTTAGAACCTATGTCCCACCACTCTTATTATTCTTGAGAACTTACATGTCTCAAAGGTGAGACATGTAAGTTCAAATATCCAAATCCATGGCCTCTTGATTCTGAGATCTCTTGCTCTAAACCTCTACCAAATCTCAACATTTGTTGTGATCACATGAGCAATAACACCAAATATAAAATCTCCATTTCAGACTTTGTGCTCTGACCTTCACCTTCCTATTTTCCCTCTAGAATACCCTTTCAATAACTGTCTGACCTGATTAGGACTTCCAGTTAATAACACACCAATTCTTCACTATTCACAGTCAAATACATTCTTCCCTTCCTCCCAGCCTACATTATTTAGACTCCCATTGTAACAAATGTCCCCAAACTCTGACCTCTCTCTTTTCCTCGCACTTATCTATCAAAACCCAACCCAATTTTTTCCTCCTCTAGAACAGGCATACCAGGCATATCCAACCACCACCCTACATACTGCATTACTGTGGACCCACTATTGCATTACTGTGGGATATTTTTGCATTATTATTAGTACACATGTGCAGTGCATAATGTTTACATTCCCTGTGGGGAGCTGGTACATGTACCTATTATATCTACATTCCTTTTATTATCCCTTTTTCTTTCCTTCTTTCCCATTTCTTGATCTCTTCCTTTTCTGTGCATGTTTGTAGTACATGTTTACCTTCCTTATATGGAGTTTGTACCTGCACATAACACATCTGAATCTTTTCATCACCTATCCTCCCTGCCCTCCTCTCTTGATCCCCTTCCCCTTTGAAAAAGTCTATCTCCGGACTTCATCTTATCTTTTATTTTACTCTTTATTTTCACTTTAGGTTTCTCATGTATGAAAAACCATGCAATATCTAAGCTTGTGTGTGATTTATTACACTTAACACTATAGTCTCAAGTATCATTCATTTTCTTACAAATGACCCATTTCTTTTTTATGGCAGAGTAATTCTCCATTGTGTGGAAATACCACATTTTTTAATCCATTCATCTACTGAGGGACACATAGACCACTTCTAAAGATTTAGCTATTATGAATGGTGCTGCTACAAACACTGGCATGCATGGATCACTATAATACGATGTCTTTAATGCTTTTGGAAAGACACCTAGAGGACAAATATCTGGGCCAAATGGAATTTCTAATTTCAGTTTTTTAAGGAATTTCTATACTTGTTGCCATACTGGCTGTACAAGTTTACATTCCCACCACTAGTGTATAAGGTTTCCTTTTTCCCAACAGCCTTGCCAGTATTTGTACTATTTGACTTCCTGATGATAGTCATTCCTTCTGGAATAAAATGGACTTTCAGTGTTAATTGATATTTCCCTAATGGCCAGCAATGTTGAACTTTTTTCATGTGTTCATTAGCTGTTTGTACTTCTTTTGAGATGTGTATTCATTTCAGTTTCCCATTTGTTTGATTGGCTCTTTTATTAGGGGATCTAATTTTTTGTGTTCTTTACATATATTTTACGTGTTAGTCCCCTGTCCAGGAAATAGCTGAAAAAAATTCCCCATTCTGTAGGTTGTCTCTTCACACTATTGGTTGTTTCCTTTGTTGTACAGATCTTTAATCTGGTATAATCTTGTTTGTTGATTCCCTGTATTATTTCTTGTGCAACTCAGGTTCTAGTCAGCGTTCATGTCTATGACTCCCAAGTATTTTACCTATTTCATTTTCTAGTAAGTTATTTCTGTTTTAATGTTTAGATTTTTTATCCATTTTAACAGTACATTGTAATAGATATGGCTCTAGTTTCAATTTTCTGCATTTGCATAGCCAGTTTTCTCAGCACCATTTGCTAAAGAGGCTTTCTTCCAGCATATGTTTTGGCCTCTTTGTCAAATATCAGAAGGCTGAACATGTCTGGAGTTGTTTCTGCATCCCCTATTCTATTCTATTCTATTCTATTCTATTCTATTCTATTCTATTCTATTCTATTCTATTCTATTCTATTCTATTCTATTCTATTCTATTCTATTCTAATTAATCCATGTGTTTGTTTTTGTCCCCACATCATGCTGTTTTTATCACTGTATCTTGTAATTTACCTTAATGTCCAGGATAGCAATGACTCCTACTTTGTTCTCATTACTCAGGATTGCTTTTGCTACTGTGGGTCTCTTCTGGTTCCACATGAATTTTAGGATTATTTTATCTAGTTCTTATAGGGACATCTTTTAGTATTTTGATTGGGGTTGCATTATTTCTATATATCAGTTTAAGAGTACATTCATTATGACAATGGTGGGTCTGCCTATCCATGAACAGGTTATCTTTCCATTTTCTGATGTTCTCTTTGATCTTCCTTTTCAGAGTACTGTAATTTCATTTTAGAGGTGGTTAGGTTAATTCTTAAGTATTTCATTTTTCTTGCTGTTATTGTGAATGGTATTGTTTCCCTAATTTCTTTCTTATTGGATTCATTATTGTTTGTTTGGTTGGGGTTTTTTTTGGTACCAGGAATTGAACTCGGGACCTTGCACTTGCCAGGGAGGTGCTTATACCACTGAGCTATATTCCCAGCTGTGTTCACTATTGTTGCACAGAAATACTATAAATTTTTGTGTGTTGATATTGCATTCTGCTACATTGCAAGTTATTAACTCTAGGAGTCTTTTAGTAAAACAGTTTAGGTCTTCTATGTAGAGATCATGTCATCTGGGAATAATAATAATTTGACTACTTCATATATATATATTTGAAGCTGAGGATGTGGCTTAGTGGTAGAGCTCTTGCCTTCCATACACAAGGCCATGGGTTTGATCCCCAGCACCACATACACACACACACACACACACA
>NW_004955408.1:38492458-38521870 GCF_000276665.1 Chinchilla lanigera
TACATCTTTTTTATCCATTCCACAGTTGAGGGGCAGTTGGGTTGTTTGCAAGATTTAGCTACGACAAATTGTGCTGCTATAAATGTGGGTGAACATATCTCTCAGTGCTATGATGTTTTCAATTCTTCTGGGAAAATACCCAGAAGGGGAATAGCTAAGTGGGACTTCTACTCCTTACTTTTGTGAGGAATTTCCTCACTGATTTTCACAGTGGTTTCACCAATCTACACTCCCACCAGCAGTGGAGAAGGGTTCCTTTTTCCCACAGCCTCTCCAGCATTTGTTATTGTTTTCTTGATGACAGCCATTCTTTCTGGGGTGAGATGGAACCTCAGTGTTCTTTTAATTTGTATTTCTCAAATGACCAATGATGTTGAACATCTTTTCATATGTTTATTTGCTGTTATTATTTCTTCATCTGAGAAATGTGTATTCATCTCAGATGCCCATTTTTGGATTGAGTCTTTGAATTCGGGGGACCTGATATTTTTTAATTCTTTATAATGTTCTAGACAGAAGTCTTTTGTCTGAGGGACAGTTCGCTAAAATGTTTTACCAATCTATAGGTTTTCTGTTTACTCTGTTGGTGATTTCTTTTGATGTGTAAAAACTTTTCAGTAAGATGATTTCCCAGTTGTTGATTCTTTGAAGTATTTCACGTGCAGTTTGGTTTCCGTTCATGAACTCTCTGCCTTCCCCTATGTCAAGATTTCTACCTACTTTCTCTTCCAATAGACTTAATGTTTCTGTTTTAATATTTAGATCTTTGATCCATTTTTTTCAAAGGCTTTTTCTGCATCTGTTGAAATGGTCATGTGCTTTTTGCCCTGGCTTCTATTTATGTGTTGTATTACTTTTACTGATTTCCACATGTTGAATCATCCTTATCTTCCTAGGATGAAACCTACTTAATCCTGATGTATGATCTTTTTGATGATTTGTTCCATTCTATTTCGCAGTATCTCTTTGTCGAGTTTATGTCTATGTTCATTAAAGAAATTCGCCTATATAGCTTTCTGACTTTGGAATCAGAATAATGCTGACTTCCATCAAAGAGCAAGGAGTACTCCTTTCCTCCTACCCTTATTCATTAAATGGATTTGTTTCACTTGTAGGAGACCATATACATCTTGGTGAAAATATCTGTCTTTGAAAAACACAATTTGAACTTGCAACCATTCTGAATTACTAAAATAACTATTAACATATGATGTTAAAACACTGGTTTTGTTTGTATAATTTGAATTACAGAAAAGAAAAAAAAAGTTTACATTTTAAACCTCAAACCAAGGCTTTTAACATATATTTTTAAATTCTTTTCATTGATTTTACTAAAAAAGCTTTATAAATAAAATTTTAATGGAACCAAAACAGCAGTTTTATAACATACTATACTGTAAATCATCATTTTTCCTATCACTCATGTCTTCCTTAAGATTACATTTACACCAAAAAATGTAAAGGCTTTTCTACTTTTAAACAACACATTGGAGGCAGTAAGGCATAAATGCTATTAGCATGAAAGGATAGTCATAAAGTGCAATTTCTTAATTAAAGTATATCCACTTCAATTTTTTAAAATCAAAGTTTAAAATAATTCAATGTCCTTGGTTTGAGTGAGAAATTGTTAAAAACCAAAAGACTTAATAAACTCATTTCTCTAGTATGTTTTTTCTTGCTGTTATTGTGAATGCTACTGTTTTCCTAATTTCTTTCTTACTGAGTTCATTCTTGTATAGAAACACTATAGATTTTTGGGTGTTGATTTTGCATTCTGCTACAATGAAGTTATTAATGTTTGCAGTACATTATGATTACATTCATCATGGAGAATGGGTGCATGTACATGACATTTCTCAATTCCTCTTTCACTTCCTCACCTGTTGCTCCCTCCTCCTCCCAGCACCTCTTAGCCATATGTGTTTTTCAATATGCTGTTGTAGTACATGATGATTACCTGCCTCATAGGAACTTGGTACATGTACATAGCACTTCACAATCTTGTTTTTTTTTTTTTTCTTGTTTGTAAAGAGAGTCTCACTATGTGGTTCAGACTGAACTCACTATGTAGCTCAGGGTGGGAGCAAATTCACAGCAATCCTCCTGCCTAAGCCTCCTGCATGATGGGATTATAGGTGTGTGCCACCATACCCACCTCCCTCTTTATTAATTTCTTTTCTCTCCCTCCTCCCTCCATTTTTTGGTTCCCTTCCCATATGCTAAAGACCCACCTCACTATTCCCTGCTATTCTTTATTTTGTACTTTATTTATATAACAAGGTTCTCACATAAGAGAAACAATGAGATATTTAAGTTGTGTGTCTGTTTTACTTCACTTAACATTATGGTCTCAAGACCAAATGACTCAAGTTTATTCTTCTTTATGGAAGAGTAGTACTTCACTGTGTATAAATACATTTTCTTTATCCATTTATCTGTTGGTGGACATTTAGGTTGTTTGCAATATTCAGCTATTACAAGTTGTGGTGCTATAAACATGGGTATGCATGTTTATATGATGTCTATAACTTTTTCAGGAAGATACCTAGTAGGGGAATGCCTGGGTCAAATGGAATTTCTAGTTTTAGTTTTTGAAGAATCTTCCTACTGATTTCCATAGTGGTTGTACCAGTTTACACTTCCACCAGCAATGAAGAATGTTCTTTTTACCCTGTAGCCTCTCCAGCATTTGTTATTGTTTGATTTCTTATACACATTCTTTCTAGAGTGAGATGGAATCTCAGTGGTTTTAATTGCATTTTCAAATGGGCAGCAGGTTTAAACATTTTTCATGTATTTTTGGCCATTTGTACTTCTTCATCTGAAAAATGTCTATTCATTGCAGATGCCCATTTTTAATTGGGTCTATAAATTTGGGGAGGTCTAAGGTTTTTTAGTTCTTTATATATTGTAGATTCTAATAGGCTTTAAAAAAAAAAAAAAAGTAAAGGGAGATTTCATGGTTTGAATGTTTGCTTATCTCCCCAAATTCCTAAGTTGGAATTCTCCCTCCAGAATAATGGCATCACGCCTCTTCGTGATGCAGAGCCAATCACCCTTTCCACCAAGTGGGGACAAAGCTGGTAGGTACAGTCTGTGAACCAGACAGCAGCCCTCAAGATGACCTGCTGGCACACTGATCTCCCAAATTCCCAGGCTCCAGAAACTTGGGAAATAATATTCTGTAGCTTATAAACCACTCAGTTAAGGAATTCTGCTGCAGCAGTTTGACTGGACTAAGACGAGTCAAATTACCACCATAATGTAAAACTTCCTGGATTACAGCCTGATTGCTGAACACATTTTAAGTATAAAGTTGTAATTTGTTTAGATTATAGGATGTTGTGGGAAAAAAAATGCTTATGCAAGGATACATGAATAATTCACAGAAGAGGTAACAGAGTAAGCACTGTAAAAAGGGAAAGGAAACACGAAGGTGATGCAAGAGAGAGAAGCAGCCCAGGAAAAAGAAGGTTGAGGAGGGATAATATACTTTAAACAATCCAGCAAATAAAAATTCAGACTGAACAAACTAAGAAGCAGTGATTCATATGAAAACAAGCCTGTTTATGATACATAATTAAATGTAAAATCTCACTACATCTAAAACATAGTATTACTTATTTATACAAATATCTATTCACTCCTATTTTAGAGGAATACATCTGTATACTGTATATGGTTAGGTAAAACTTTCAAGTTTACTAGTCTGACCTACTTTTTACTTGTAACACCAATAAAATTTATTTCAATAATAACTGCATCCAAGGGTCAACAATTTAGTTCCCTGAAATCTAGCAAATTTAATGAAGAAACAAAAAAAGTTATACAGAAGTAATCTGCATAATTCACTAACAATGGTAGTAAGGAGCCTTTTTCTTCCAAAATTTCTAAAACATGGTGGTCATAGGAGCCATAAAGTACAGGAAGAGACTTGTCCTAACAGAACTCTCAAATTCGACATAAGATATATTGTAACCCAAGTAATAGAAAGTTGGCACTATGACTTATTTTGTATACTGCAGTTCTCAATTCTATATTAACATATGTGTGAGAAATTCCAAAATAATTTTGCATCTCTTAAGCTACCTAATGATTTTAAACCTACCATGAATGGTCTGACTGAACATGTGGTTACCCTGTGTATGTACAAATAACCATTCTCTGAGTTCACATGATTCAAGTAACTCCTTAAACAATCATAATACAACAAAATGCAGTTAACAATCTACACGTGAAGCCTGCTATCAGCTACAAATCAAACACCGGAAGCTAATCCAGGAAAAAATCAAGCAGAGATAAAAGTACCTGAATTTCAAAGCCAACTATATACTATAATAGAAAAGTAACAATTTTTTAAAACCAGCTTAAATTTTTAGTAAAAAAAACTCACATATTATATAATTTGAGAACTTTTAGTAACTAAAAATATTAATCATAATACACTTTAAAAGAACAGGTGACTAGAAAGCATTGTATACCAGAAAAGATTAAATGCGATTAACTATTAATAGATCAGTAGAAATAAATAAAATTAAACATAAAATAATTTGGAAATACATGCTTTCTTAAAGAAAATTTCATACATTTCCCAAAACAATATATCTTAAACTTTTTAAGTGTTCAAAAATACTTTCAAATGTATTTATAAGACCTAAGTAGAAGTTATTCTAAAATAGGCGAGACAGGGCAATCCACTCAGGACCCCTTCAGTTTCTCTTAGTCAGAAGCTTTCTTTCCCCAGTAGATTCTACTCTTAACCTCCATTGGTTCTAGAATTCATTCTTCAATTTTAGAAAACACAAAACTTGTACCGGGCAGCGAGCAGGTTGGAATTTTCTTTCCCCTATAACATTTGGCCCTCAAAGAATTGGCTTTTTGCTTTTTGTGTGTGTGTTTGCTCATTGTGTCTTTGACATCATGTTAAGATACAAGGCAAAATATTTACCGTCAATCTTTAAAAAAAGGTAAGACAAACCGAGGTTTTGAAATATAAATGAAAATTTGTGAAGTTTAATTTCAACATAACATTATTGCAAGGACTTTAATCCACTTGTTAAGAAAGCATTATCCATTATTATACAGTTTCTTTTTATTACACCAAAAAATCATTTGACATTAGGTATTTTAGATTACAAATCACCTAATCTGTTTTTAAATCCAAAAATAAATTAGTAATGAAAGATAGAAATCTAATTTTTGTTTAATATTTTAAAATATTTTCTGCATAGTTTTCCTGCACAAATTAGCATTCCAATTGTCACCCATGATTATAAGGTCTAATAAGGATCTAATCTAGGTTAAAAAAAAAAAAACAAATAAATGGACATGAAAATTGTCAGAACCCACTACTGACACATGTTCACATACCCTGCCTCCCCTCTCTCACAAGCAGTACGTATCATGCTCACCATTAGGCTGCACGGTTAGCCTTTCCTTCCAGCTTAACACTAGATGCAAGGTATTCTGGAAGTCACAAAGACCAAAACAAATTTCTCCTTCTTGCTAAAATATGTACCTAACTATAATAGGTTTAATTTTTATATGTAAATATACATTACATATATTTCTCTTATTCCATACAAAATCCCAGTAAATATTTCCCAGTGCGTATATGGGAAATTTTTCTTTCAAGTTGAAGGGCTTTGCCCATTAAAAAAGATTTAAGTAGCTCTAGTTACAGAAATATGTTCTCAAAATAACAACTGCATTATATTCTAGTCTACTATAGCTATTTCCATATGAAAACTACAATAAAATCAGTTTACCACAAAACCTGTTCAATTAACATTGAAAAATCAGAACTTATCCAGAGTGATTTTAAACAAAAATGTATACTATTTTAAAATAACATGCACTTCTTTGTAATATTCAGGCAATTAACAGAAAATGTAAATAAACTATTGAGCTCATTTAATACCCAAAGAATACTTATTTTTTTACTTTACACTATTTTATGAAATAAACAACTATCTAAACCCCTTAATTACCATTATTTTCTTTTGCTACTTATTTCAAACTATAAAGTTCATGTACAAGATTACAAATTGATGCAGGATACTATTATTAGACTACAACTAGTTATTCGCACACATTAATGGAAACAATACTGTTCCAATCAGGCACAATCTCTTTCCATTTTATATATGAGGGCTCCTTACCCTAGCTCAGCAACTAATTATATTTTAAATTATGGATCAGAAAAAAATGTATTAGAGGCATATTTTTTGAAAATAAATACAGTATGAAATCTTGCTTTTCACTGAGTCAGAGAAGGTTTTGTTTTGTTTTGTTTTTATGGCTATTTGCTTTTCTTCCTTCTTCTGAACAAGATTAGTAGCAATCCTCATGCTTTTTTAGAAAGTCAAAAGCCCACAACTTAAACCTGATGAAAATTTAACGTGGCATCTTCAGCTGTAACAGCTAAATTAGCACCAGAAGAATAGCTGCACTAAATTTTAACACTATTCATAAGGAGTTCTATTTTCCTGAGCTTGCGTCTGTTCTTTGGCATTGGCTTGGGGTATAACCCGTTTCTCAGAAGGTGTTCCTTGCTGAGGCGAATCTGAGCACCGTGCTGAAGCTGGAAAGAGCACAAAGCTTGAAGGGGACGAAGCAAAGTCTGTGAAGAAAAACAAGAGCACTAGAAAAGCACTTGTGAAAGAGCATAATATTGTATATTTTTCTTCAAAGACAGAGATTATTGTGTTTTTCACTGCTATTGGCTTTTAACTATAAAATCAATAAATATTTAAACACTTTTATGTTGCTTCTAAATAAATAATTTTTTTAAATTCCTAAGTTCCCTATCACTAAGAAATTTTAGTAAAAGAATACAAAAACTCATTTCCTATATAGCTAGGAAAGTCTGAACTAAATTTTACACTTTATTCAAACACAATGAAATATTGTTGCCACTATAATAATTTACTCTGTTGCAAGCAGACTAAAAGAAATAACTATATACAATGATAATAAGCACATCCTAAGAGCTAATTCAGTGTCAACCGCAAACTAGTGCAATCATACTGGCACACCTGAACACAAACGATGGCAATGTCAAGTGGCTGACTATTGGTGTCACATAGTCCATGTCCATCCACAGAGGCCCAGGTCTTTGGGCACTGAAATTACTCTAACTACGTATGTGCCTGTCTGAATTCAATACCTACAGGGCCAAGCATGTAACATAAACGCAAACTGAGTAAACCTGTAAGGTAACAAAGAATGTTGGAGGGTATAATGCAACTATTTTACATATTCTATCTAAAGTTAAATTGTAAAAAACTATGCCAATTTTTAAAACATTTTAAGTCTGATTCTCTCCTTGGACTTTAGACTCCTGATCCAAATCTTTTAAATAATAATAGCAAAAAAAGCATGATTGAACAGATTGTTAACAAAACATAAAAGAAAGATTTAACTACAAAAATTTCACAATGTCTGTGTGAAAATTTATTCTTCTACATAGAACTGTAAGTGGTAGAAAAGGCTTTAATTTACAATGAACTTGTAGTTGCTTCTTGACATCCATTATTTTCTTACTAAAAGAATCCAAATTTCACTCAAGGTGGCAATCTATCCAGTTAGTACCATCACACTGACTAAAGGACACAGTCTACTGAAGGTAGTAAGTCCCTGGGTGGGGCTTCCAAAGGTGCTCTTTAAAAGCTGACAGATTTAGCAGACACAGGCATTTTGTTCCTTCTTCCTACCTAGAACATGACTGTTGAGGTGGGACAAGCAACAAGTGACCACTACGCAATAAACAAAAGACGATGCACAGGAAGACAGAAGGAATCCACAATGCCCTTTCCAAGTGGCACTGCAAGCAAAGGACTGCCCACCTCAGCATGTCTAATTCAGAGAAGAAAAAGAAACTCTCATTTGACTTCACTACTGCAGTAAGGGCTGTTTTCATGCAGTCAGACATTCCAAATCAGTATATACCAATAAAGAAAAAGATATCTTGCAAAAATTCTATACCATATTGTAGTGAAAAGCCCCTTAGACATACTCTCATAATTTCTTTAAAAAAAAAAAAAACAGAAAAGGAAAAGGAAAAATGACTATACATTACTCTATAGAGACAACCCAGTGGACAAACTGGACTATGAAATATTCAGTACCTAGGAAATTTACCTGAGACTACACAGAGACTGAAACAACAAAAGCCTCTACTGAGAGTTTATGACATCTATTAGGTTTTCAGGGGTAGGAGAATGCTAGTATCCTTATGGTCAAGGGCCTTCAACTTCTATGTTCCCAAGATATGATACTCTCGATTTACTGATGTACTGAGAAGGAATTGTGGAGATGCAGAGATCTGGATTAGGTCCCCTTTCTTCTATATGACAGTCATCTTGGTAACGTATTTATTAGTTGGTTTCCCCATTGCTGGACACATACAACACTCACATCTTAATGTAGCTCATGGTCTGGGAAGGCTATGTTCACAGTCGGCTGGTTCCAAGGCAGAAACAGTGCAGCAGGAGGGCATGGCAGACCAAAGTGCTTAGTTCATGGTGGCCAGGAAGCACAGCAGGACAACCATGCCAGGGAGGGACTGGCTGGGACCATACACAGGTGGAACCCAAAGCCAGGGAGCTGCTCTGTTAATCTCACTGGGCCTTTCTTAATCCAGTGCAATTGATAAAGCAGAACAGTCATGGCTATTAATAAATAAGTCTGTTCTCCTTAGGCATGATCGGATTGCATTTTCAATCAGCCTTTGAAGATAGGCATGGCCATTAACTTGCTTTGCTTAATGAAATGCAAGCATGAATAGTGTGTGCCACCTTTGGATGGAAGCCTTAAAAAAGCTCTAGGCTTCACCACCTTCCCTGCCTCTCCCTTGTGAAAGTAGAGCGATGTGTCTAGATATTTTCTCCACCAAGCTGGGTCCTTTAATGACTACAATGAGCAATCCCGCTGGTCAGACAACATGGGAGAGGAATAGCCCTTTGCCATGTTATGCCACTTTAAGTCTAACCTAGCCTATCTTAACTGATGCTATCTGATTTACTAGACATAAACTCTGGATAAGTAACATAAGATCTTGTCTCATTTTCTTCATCTGTACACTGACAGTGTTGAACATACTACTAGATAACAAGTGAAATGTTTCTACGAGAACAAAAAGCACATCAAAGGCAATGAAAAAGAAAAGATTCCCTTAGGGGAACAAGGAAAACCCTCTACTTGTAAAATAAGTTTTTTTCCTAAATGGTAATTTTGGGAAAAACCAGTACTTCATAAGTCCTTTCATGGACATGTGCAAAGAGATCAGATTTCAGGGGCCATTACTACCAGGCCTTGATATCAGGTTGAGCCAAGTTACAGGGCTATGTTTGGCTGAAAACCTTTTCTTTTTTTTTTTTTTTTGGTTTTTCTCCGGTACCGGGAACCGAACTCATGACCTTGCACTTGCCAGGCAGGCACTTTGCCGCTGAGCTAAATCCCCAGCCCCTGGCTGAAAACCTTTTCCACAACTACCTTCAGAAGTTTATAAAGTAAAACTACCTCCATGGATGAGGTCATGTAATGAAAAAGATCCCCAAGCTGAAGCCTCCAGATGTATAAAAAGTCACAGTACATATTATAGTAGATAAATGAAAATCATCAATGTTTATTTCAAAAATTCTTTTGTCAATCTACAGGCATGAATAAGAGGGGCAAAGAAGGAGAAAAAGTTTAACTTTTCAGTGTCTGTGTTGACAACTGTGACAATTAACACACATTATCTCATGCAATTCTTTTCTTTTCCCAGTGGTACTGGGGGATTGAACCTAGTGGTACTCTACCACTGAGCTACATCTCCAGCCCTTTTTATTTTTCATTCTGAGACAAGACCTTGGTACTCTGCCTTGGTTGGTCTTGGCCTTGAGCATGCAACCCTCCTACCTCAGCCTTCCAAGTAGCTGGAGTACAGGTGTGCACTATCACACCTGGCTACTCAGAGCCTGCAATACTGAGGTGACTATTTTTTGTATAATACAGGTAGAAAAACAAGCACAGATGCAAAGGGTGATGATGACAAAGTGATGAAGCTATAATTCAAGCTTTTTTAAAGCCTACATCATGCCACTTCCAGGAAGCTATGGTCTATGATTTATAACATGCTAACTCCAGACAACTGAAAACTTCTCTAGAATAAATGAAGGGAGTGAATCAAAAGACTAACAAAGTTGTTCAATGCCAAGCTGACAGAATGAAGCCATGAAAATGTACTGCTCTCCTCTACCATCCTAAAATTCTGCTAGAATTGTCCCAATAAAAGGTTACTGAGGGGAAATGTGTATTATACCTTTCTTCCCCAAAAACCGAAAACAACACCGAAGTTTACAGCACACAGAAACATGCTAATTTTTTTATTGAAAGTAGACTTGATGGGGTTGAACTGAGAGCTCCCCTCTTTAGAAAGCAACTTCTATTATAAATTAGTAGTCAACTTTTGCCATCTGTAATAATCAGCAATGAGATATTTCATTACATATTTCCTCTGCTTACATTCCCACAAACTGACTTACCAGCATCTCAAATCAGATAAGATTTTCAATCTTGGTTTTTCTATTGCTGGCCACTAGAGTGAGATTACTACTAGAGAACAAAGTAAACAGAATGAGCATGCTAGGTGATCACTATTACTTTGACATTTACAGTAACCACGGCTGAAGAGACGATAAGGCTTGTCACTATTCTATGTCTTAAACTTTGCTTGTTCTTAGGTATTACTCTTAGAATATAAAATGTTTTGCAAGTATCACGTTGCATGGTAAGAATCCCTTTTTTGTTTGTAGAACATCACATTACAAAGCACATCTAATCCATTAAGAGAAAGGGTCAGGATTTAGCTTTATGTTCCAGTAAATGCTTTTAGTTACATCAAGCAGTAATATAGTAAAAGATGAAAATAATGATAAGATGATAGAGAAGAAACTTTAAAAATATTAAGGTTGTCCTAAGTATCTAATGTTATATTTTTTCTGAAAAAAATTCCTTACTATTTTGAAAGAAATCATCATAGACACTTGTAGAATATAGAGTAGTTGTAAAACAGACACTAAAACATTCTTGGCTAATAAGATTCCTGCCATGATGGTACATTAATTAGTATCAGAATAAAACTGGGAAGGTGGGGAGCAGCAGCAGCAGCATTAGTGGTAGTGGTATAAACCCTATCCCTTCCCCTATCTCTTATCTTGTTTTACTATGCTATTAGTACTATAACTACCATCATTACCAACACTGAAGCTTCCATTTAGGATTGCAGTAAAGATCTAGTTCCTGCTATGGAAACAGGAGATGTAGTCCACAGAGAATTTTCTTCAGACCCCCAAACAGGAAAGAAGTTTTAAAACCACAGCCAAAGAAAATACTTTTCCCTGAAGAGCTGAGCTTTTAATAAGTCCTTGGTCTCATGTTGTCTGCTCCTAGATTTTTACATAAATGAACAGGAAAACAGACTGAACAGAAAGCAACTTTACACACAGCACTAGGGGCCATCTTCTGTTAATACGCCTACAAAGAGTGTATTTTTTATTTTGCTCAAGAACATAAAGAGATGATGTTGAATAAACAAAAACAAGTGCAGGGGAATGTAAAATACCCCACTGATGGCTGCATCCAGATGAGTAGGCGATAAGACTAAAGGAAGAGAAGAGTCAAAACAACCCTAAAACCTTAGGGTAAGGAACTAGGTTCCATGGTGAACTTTTTCCTCAAATGAATGTAAAATTGCCTAGGCCCAAAATAACGTCTACTCACGCACATACATATTCCAAAAAGGGATGTTTGTGAAAGTCTATTTCTTTCAAAAGAAAAAAAGTCTGGAACTCCAACACTTAATCACAGCTCAGGATCAGGGAGAAGAAAAGACAATTAGATGCTCGCTTCTGACACTTTGGACACTCGTGGTTCTTGAAAGCTTTTTATTCTCTTTAGGATTAATAGCCTGGTAACTAATCCAGTTATTGTAACTGAACTTTTACCCATAATTGAAATTTCTACCATGGCTTAGCAAAATCTTACAGTAGTAATCATAATTAATAATGAGAGAGGGAGGAAGAAAGCAGGAAAACTTAGTACTTTATTCACGTGTTGTGGGGCATATATATGTCCTGTGTGTGAGTGTGTGTATGTGTGTGTGTGTGTTGTGTATGTTCTGGAAGGGAAGCTAAAAATTTCATTTAGTTATGTTAACTATGCTCTGACTTTTCTTCCTCAGTTGTAGTTATTAAAATATTTTAATTATTTAAAACTCTTAACATTTGTTTAACTATTGTTCTGCTGCTATAAATGCACAATGTCTTATATGTTCCTAAAGATCATTAGCAAGCTCACTGAAATATTATTCTGTGCTGATGATTATTAATTATATATGCAATTATTACATTATATATGCATATATTATATATGCAATTATTCAGACTTTCATGAAAATTATATAGAAAGATGATTGTAGATTATAACCTTTCCATATTCTGTAGGTATTTCTCTTTTTTAAAAGTATCTTTTTTACATACTACACAAGTTTAATAAGATAAACTGAACATTAGTATAGCTCCTCAAATAAAGGCAACAATGATAAAAATGTTGCTGTGTTTTGTTCTCTTAATTAAAAAGAAAAAAGTTGAATGCAAGAGAAAAACTACTAAAAAAAGAAAAACACTAAAAGAAAAATACAACCAAAAACTGATTTAATGTCATGCTACTTAAATGCAATTTACATAGTATAAACGCTGTTTGCAAAGCTTAGTATGAATATGTAAATAATGCAGTCTGGAATGCTAAGGCAACACAGAAAACACCAGAGAGAAAGAGGATTATAGAGTACATAAATTTCTATCAGATATATCCTACTTGTCGCTTGAGGTACAAATCTAACAAGATAAGCACGTCTACATTTTCTAAATGAAAACTAACCAAACTTCTACTCGAAAAAACTGATCTTCCACGTACCTCCTGTATGTAATTATTTTTCTCCAAAATAGAAAGAGCAACAGCTGCACACTCCAGTGTAGAAAGGCACCTATTAGTCGGTTGCATCCGAATTACATACTGACTGGAAATGTTAGTTTTTAACTGCACCTAAAATAAAAAATAGAATGCAATTTTTGTCTTAAATTTAAAAGTTTGAAGTCTGTATTTTAAATATTACTTTGCCTCTAAAACTGCCAATGGTTTAAAAATGCTAACAGTATTAATATCTCTCACTAAACAGAAGCAAGACAATAGTTACCGGAAAAAGATATAGTAAGGATATACACAAGCTCCTACATATCCAAAATAAAAGGCTAATAACTCCCAGTGGGAAAAAACAGTGACTATATACTTTACAAAGCAGGATATAAGAACAGCAAACAGTTATATGAAAAATAGCTCAAATAATATAATGCAAATTAAAACCACTACAGATAACATTTCACACTCAGAATAGTAAAATACAAAGGACGAACACCACCAAATGACTCAGATATGGAGCAGATGAAACTGTCAAAAAAAAAAAAAAGAGAAACTCTAATACATTGTAGTAGAAGATGGTATAATCACTTTAGAGAATTATTTGACATTTTATGATCCATTCTTCCCTTATTTCTTAATATATTAAATGTGTAAGTATAAGTATTTTCATAAACACAAACATATATACAGAAAGTATATATAACATACTCTCATCTTAGATAAAAAGTAGCATATTATATAACTTGTCTCAGTGAAAATAATATTTTAGCTGAGATTTAATGACTATAACAGTCAGACATAAAAAAGGCAACAAAATGTCATCATTTTGGTGTTTCAATTACTGTTTTAATTAAATGAAACGCAAGCAATCTTAAACTCATAAAATCATATTCCTATGCCCACACTCTAATCAGAATCACATGTAAAGATATGTGGGTAGCTGATATTGTCACTTTTAACTCAAGCAAGATGTGAGTACAGTGACTGGAGGTAGTGGTATCTAAGCCAATCACAGAGCAACTATGGCGTATGGTGATTGCCTTATTTTCTAGGACCCCCGAAGCAGTGTGAGTGTCTCACTCCTTTAAACCATCCAAACTCTCTCATCCAAAGCATCTTGTCACTCAGTTCCTTCCCTCCTTTGTGTCTCGTGCAGTCCTTCATGATGAGCAACACAGTTCTACTCTGTGCCTACTGAAAGAATTCTTCTCTAAAAAACTGGGGTTTTTTTCTTCAGAGATAGGGTAAGGGAGAAGGAAGTTGCTGCCACTCCTAAGTGGGTATTATAAAAGAATCCATTTGATCTTGGAGCACACATTTTTAAAGCAAATTTGACTAACAATGTCTTATGTATAGTTTGATTTCCTATTGGAAAAAAAAACCTCAAAATTTAAAATTTATACTATGTTAAAAGACTTTAGATTATTCTTTACAAATCACCTCTCCAGAAATTATAAAGCAACTATGTGGATACAGTAAAGGTACATAGCTAAGACATGTCACACTACTACATACATTATTAGATGACACATTATTAACTGTGGTCTTCTCATAGCTCTTGCTTTGCTTTGCTTACGTGTTAGTCTACTTTCATCACATACTTGATTCAGTTCTCTTTTTAACAAGTCACAGGCAGCATAAAAAGTAATTTCTACGAAATTGCTTTGTCTTCCTAAGTGAAAATTAAAAGAAAATTCAAGGCAAAATTATTGTTAAAATATAGAAAAAGGACAGGAGATGTAGCTCATTAGAGCATATGTTTAACATATGGGAGGTCCTGGGTTCAATCCCCACCACCACCAAAGGGCGAAGGGGCATAATAAACGTACAGTGAGAATGTGCAACACAGAAACAGTATTATTTTGAAAATCATCATAATCACATCTAACCTGACAATAACTAGTCAACTTCAGCCATGTCCTTTAGTTCCTTAGTTTACCTCAGTTCTTCCTCACCTATAAAATCCCATTGGTATGATGTCATTAAAACAGACAGCTGAACGTATCATTTACTTACCCTAAAAGTATAAATTTTAGAAGTCATGTTGGCTCTAAGAATTCTTTAGTAATTTTATATTTTTGGAAGCTGGTTCTCTACGGTTATAGGTTAAATGTTCTTAAATCATTGGTTGGTTCAGAATCCTACTCGCACACTTTGCAGGATTGTAATTTTCATTGTAGAAGTAGCCAGTGTCTTTAGATCCTTTGCTGAATCTGGCTTCATCTCTTCCATTGGTTCTCTGAACTGACTAAAATTTCAATTTCTAAAAATCTGTTATAACATCCATTCTTTCCATTACTTCAACTGTATCTTTAAAATAATACCATTGCCCTTCTGGGTCATCAGCAGATGACCAATAAAAACAATGACTTCTCTGCCATAAAGAAAGACAAATTTGAGTCATTTGTAGGAAAGTGGCTGTACTTTGAGACCATAATGTTAAATGAGACAAACTCAACTCGTAAGTTTAAATATTGCATGTTTTCTCTTACATGAGAAATTATAAATAAAAAGCAAGTAAGTAAGACTGATAACAGGAAGTAGGGAGATACATCTTTCTCAAATAGGAAGGGGATTGAGAGACAGGGAGATCTGGAGGGGAGGGACAGAGGAGGAGAAAGGATTTATGTACATGTGTTATACACATGTATCTACTCCACAGTAATGAAAACATATACTGCAAAAATGTACCAATAAAAAGTAATTCCAGATAACTGTTTTGATGGTAATTATGTTTAGGTGCATTTTTTATAAGGACTCCTTCCTTTCTACCTGTACATTTAACTACTTTTGCCACAAGTAATTTGTGCCATTAAAATTTTGAATACCATAGCATTCTCAGTGTTTAGCAGTACCCTTTAGGGCTAAAATAAACATTCAAGGAAATAACAAGTCATGGTTTATGTTTGCATAAAATAACATTTTAAGTAATTTATTATAAAATATTAATTATTTTGGCAAGCAAAACTATATTTTAAAGATCTCAAGATTAAAGTTATAATTTTATTTTTATTTTATTTTATTTTATTTTATTTTTGTTTTTTCTCCGGTACCGGGAACCGAACTCACGACCTTGCGCTTGCCAGGCAGGCGCTTTTGCCGCTGAGCTAAATCCCCAGCCCCTAAAGTTATAATTTTAATTCATACCCTTCAAATAGTGTATTTTGTAATTTGATAATTACTTGTTCTCTATCATTAGGCTATTTTTAGGTCAAACTCATAAACACTTAAAACTATTCTGTATAACTAATATTAAGAGTCACATGAGTTTCTAATCACTTGATCAATTTTCATATAGGTTTCCAGGAAGATCCTTCTATTTTCATACTTTCTGAAACAACCCTTGTTAGAACAGGTTTATATAAACTTCCTTTTAGTAACACCCTGTAGTCCTTACCATTGAACGACACACAAAACAACCTCCTTTTTAAACCTTATTTTTATTATCTTTCACAAGTAACGTTCATTATTTGAGTTTATGAGATGCCCTTTCAAAGAGATGCAGTAGATCTTTTCTTTTAGCCCCTATTTCTCAATTCATTCCACTGCTTTCATTACCTCAGTTTAGTTCAACAATATAATTCAATAATGGTAAGAGCTCAACTTTAGCATATGATGCTAGTTCTAATACAGATTTAACCATTCAAATACAAGGTTTCATGCACTTACTTATTAGACACTAACTGCTATTCTAAATAATAAACATTCATTGTTTCATTTAATTCTCACAAAAGCCCTATGAAGTAGGGACCTTCATTATCTCTATTTTACAAATAAGAAAACAAAACACAGAAGGATGAAGTAACATACTCAAGGTTCCAAAATGAGTTATGGCAGACGTAATGCAGAGGCTTAGGCAAGGGCCTCTTTATGACCAAGCTAATAACTAAGTGGATGTAAACATGGGCAAATCCCAGCATACTGCACAAGTAAAAATCAAGTTGTTCTACTGAAAGCAAGGCCTCAGCACCCCTAAAGAATACTGGGGTTCTTCTGAATGTAACCATTTTTTGAAATAAGGATGCATAAGAAGGGATCTTCCACTCAGATAGAAAGTTACTTGCAAAGATCAGAGTCTATACCTTGGTCCAGCTCTGCCACACCATGAGCCTACAAAGTTTTCAGAAAGCAGAAATTCCAGGAATTAACTCTGAAATTCAAAAAATGTGTTAAAAATAAAATTTAAAGGAGCAAGTTATAAACGAAATACAGTAGAAGGATCAGTGCTACTTTTAAAACACATTATTTAAATTACTTTTTTCTGGATTATCTTGAAAATCTGCAACTCTTAACAGTTTCTATGAGAAAGCACATTTCCAAAATTATTGAAAAAATACCTTGTAAAATTTTTTGGTTTAAAAATTAGCTCTTTTTTTAAAAATTAACCAATTCTAATGCATACGTCAGAACAGTGCATGTTTCTTCTCCAACACAGTAACTTTGATGTTAAAAATACAAATATAAAATGGGAGTCTAAAAATTAAGTACTTAAAAATTTCAAATTTTGGCAAGTATAAATAGTGATATATATTAAAACCATGCTAAAAAAAAAAAAAAACCATGCTAAGTGACATACTTAGCCAAATATCTTTACTGCTGATTCTTACTCATAAGAACATATTTACACACAAGGCTCTAATGTACACCTTAACTGCACTCCTTAGGAATTATGGGTATGGAAAGATATCCAGAAAAAAGCAACTCACACAGATTTACACTATTACAGGACTGGAAGTAACCATTAGATATCAGATAGTCCACTTTCTTGCCTTTCAGTCTGGTTATTCTTAAAAATTTTTGATTCATAGAATTAATAATTTAAATAATATTGAGATATAGGACTAGCAATGTAAATTGGTGCTAGAACACTCTCTAGCATGTACAAGGTCCTAGGTTCAAAGCACGGCCCCCCAAAAAACTAAGAAACATAATGATAATTTTTTTCATAGTGAAATAAAACTAAATTGAATTTGTAAGCTTGTAAAAAAATTAATAGCGGTATGAATTATTTAAGAATTCCCTAAGCTTATTGGCTAGAAAATCCTGAGTGATTTGAGTAAATGAACAAAACATCATGCCATTAAACAATGCTAGAAAGATTATTACCATAGGTTACAGCTTTAATGCATAACAAAGTGTAGCACTTGTGGTTGTATGTAATCATCACAATTCCAGACTTTCAAACCATGGTGATCACATCTAACCACAATAACCAGCTAACCTCATCAATGTCTTTGAGTTTCTTAATTTCCGTCAGTTCTTCCTGATCTATAACATCTATTATTTTCACCTATAAAATGTATTAATTTTCTTGTACCTCAGGTTCTATTTTTTCCAACAATTAACAAACAAGTCTCTTTTAGACAATGCTATAAAATCTTTCATAATTTCCACCAAGAACAAATTTGTTCAGCTAGAATGTGTTCATGTGTATGCATTTCTTCATACTTGAACTATATAAATTTATAGCTTTCATTAGAAAATAATGAAGAAACTGATTCAGGATAATAGAAAATGATTACTAGATCTGCTTATGTAATAGCCAATTTAAAATGTTTTCATAGTCAAACATTTTTAACTAAACTTAATTTGGCAATTAGCAGTTCTACCAGTTTTGAAAGCTGTTACAGTTTCATGAAAAAGAAATTATAAGTCAGTCTGTGTGAAATAAAATACATACTACGTAATTACATCAGAAATTCATTTATAAAATAAAAATTATATCTAACATTTATTATTAAACTGTATGTAATTTCATTTTACTAAAAGCATCCATCTTTTCTGTAACCTTGACTGAAAATACTGTGCATAAACTGAGATGCAGAAAAGCACAGCAACTAAAAGCACAAGCTGAGGCTAGAAACACCTGAATTTAAACCCACACACTAACTAACTGTGGGTTAAACAAACTGCTGACCTCTCAGAGCCTAAAACATTAATAACTTTGAAGGCTGACTGTGCTTTAAAAAGCTAATACATATGAAGTGCTTAGCCATGTTTGACATACAATAAATAATCAGGCTAAGACATGGATGAGGATGCTGCTGCTGCTGCTGCTGTTAGTACATGGTCATGATGGAAATTCTCAGTGTTACCTTTACAATCTAGAGAGTTAATGTGAATCAACTTAGCTTAGCTCTATGACAGAAAACCAGATGCGACAGCCCTAGCCAAAGGTATAGCACAATACAAGGCTTAGGCCAGCCAGAAGAGTGCCAACTTTCACAGGAGGGTGAAAGAGGAAAACCTGTAAGTAGGTGAGAAAAGGGAACTTAAGAAACTGGGGAAAGAAACACAGCAGAGAGATTTTTACCAAACAGAGAAGAAAGGCTTACTTTTCCAGATCAAAAGTACAAAATTAGGCATAGGGATATAGCTCAGTTGTGCTTAGCATGAATGAGGCCCTGGGTTTGAAAGTTACAAACTGTTTTTTAAAAGAGACATAAATATATTTATGAAATATATAAGACAAAGAAAATTTTAGATTTTTACTCACTTCCCTTCACACATTTCACGTACAAGGTGTATCATTAAAGTTTGCAACAATCACCAAGGTAAGTAGACCCTTTCTATCTTTAGATGTTTCTTCAGACATTTTCAAACAATACTGTATAACAAACCGAGGATTACTATTTTTTGAAAATCACTCTTAAAATGAAAATTGATATTTCTTAGATAATTTCCATTAAAAGTTTGTCTTACTAATTTTTTCAATGTATCCCCCCACCTCTGCATACACATAAATATGTAGCTGATTTTCTGACAGTAAAAGTGGCACACAAACTTATAAAGTGCTGGTTGATGATAGGTTGCTATGTCCCTTTGAACAATTTGCAATACAGGATACTTAAATAATAAATTATGGGTTACAATTTAAAAAGGAAATTATAGGTTATAAAGAATCTGAACTGTTAAGATGGGTTTATTTATAATAAATAGTTTAATTCTTCATGTACAAGTGAATGGAATATGTAATATTACATACATCTGCCTGTCTGTCTCAATTATTAGTCTGTATTTTATTTCTGTTAATAAAATTTCTGTTATTTCTTGTATGTACTTATGTTATTCCCCATGTTATGGGATATAGAAAGATAGCAAAAAGGTTATTATAGTGAGGCAAATTAAAATATCCACTGTCTCACAGTTATCTACTTTTTGCAGTTTTGTGGCAAGGGTAATAATTACAATCTTATTTAGTATAAATCTCACATACAGAACAACTTTATAATTTATGTACTCATCTGTACATTAGATATAGATTTCTGTATTCCTACATTATACTTATCTGTTACTTTATTTCCCCTGACTTACATCTCCCCAATTCTTTCTCCCCCACTTTATCCCTGGTAGAACTGATTTATTCTCTCTCTGTATTCACTGTAACACTACAATGAATATAGGAGTGTAGGTATCCTTATGAGATGGTAATTTCATTTTCTGCAGCATATGCCCAAAAGTGGATTGATAGGTCATTTTGTAATTCTATTTCTTTAGAAACTTCCATACTGTTTTACATAATGGCTTTACCAATTAACATCCCCACCAACAGTATAGACCTTACTGAATAATTTTACAGAAAACATATGCCTGATTTGTGGAATGGAAGACAATATACAGATGTCAATTCTCAAACTGATTTGAGTTAGTGATCTTAGTAAAAATCGAAAGAGATATATCATGAGACTGCATAGAGCTGATACTGAAATATATTAATGCCAAGGCCAAAAATATCAAGATACTCTCAATGGTGTGTCCTACCAGTTAGATTTCTTGTACAGTAAACATCAAGACAATATGTAACTGGTGCAGAGAAAAATAGTCCTGGTAGAATGTAAATTAAAGCATATAAATGCATGTTCACATACATGCACAAAGAATGAACAGAGGTGACACTGCAAAGTTATGAGTGTAAAAATATCCTTTCTGATAAGTGGTGCTAGGAGAGCCAGACACCATCCTGTGGGGCAAGAGTGAAACTGGACTCTGCTTATACCAAATAACACAGTCAATCATAGGTAAATACATATGAAATGTAAAGCTTTCATTCAAGAAGTAATTTTAAAGACAATGAACCAGAAATAAAAATTAATTTATTTAACAGAAAATACTAAGCATGAAGAAAACAAATGCAATCTTATTAAAATTCAAAATTCTATTTATCAAAATACAACCCCCCAAAGAAGACTGAAAAGACAATTTAAAAGAAAACTATTTGCAATGTAAACAGCTAAAACTAATAACTGTGGGCCGGGGATATAGCTCAGTGGTACAGGCACCTACCTGCCTGGCAAGTGCAAGGTAATGAGTTTGATCACCGGCACCGGAAAAAAACAAAAACAAACAAACAAAAAAAAAAAAAAACACCGGAAAAAAACAAAAACAAACAAACAAAAAAAAAAAAACAATTAACTGTGAAACAGATGGCTCTGAGCCACAAAACACAGAGAATTAGAATAACAGAAAAAGCCAAAAAGCTACAAGAAAAAAGGTTAGAAGATATGAACAGGCACTTCAAAAGAGAGCCTAAATGACTAATAAACAAACACTTTAAAGGGTGTTAAATCTCATTCACAGTCAGGAAAATGGAAAATAAAATCAATTAAAAGCTATGACACATTCAGAAAATGGGCAAAAATTTTAACCACCTTGACATTACCAAATATTAGATAATGCCCATATACTTCTAGGGGACTACTAATAATTATACTTTAATTAAAATATAATGCCTTAAACCTACTACAATTGAAATGATGCTTAACTCAGGCTCATTTGCTTCATTTCTAGGTATATACCTTAGAGATACTATTGTACCCAGGCATCAGATAACAGCATAAGACACATTTACTGTATTATGAACAGCTAAGTTAGATAGAAATTAAGAGACAGTCAAGCGAGGGATGGCCCCTCAAGGGAGTTGGTACAAAAGATGAAGACACATCAAATCATAGCTGGGGGTGAATACGAAGAGAGACAGGCCTCAGGATAGAGACAAAACAGTCAGGCCTTCAAACCGCCCTAGAGCAAAATCACAACTTGAGATTCTACTGTAATTAGCACCACCAAGTCCAGATAGGCATCAGACCCATCGGTGGGGGACTAGACATCTGGACCCATCCTTTTCCAGGAATGCCTTTGTCTTTCCATATCTAAAACCCTTGCTACATGACTTGCTTCACTACTGGATCAATACTGGTTAAGCAACTATTAATCCTATAGGTTGATTGTAGTTTGACCCACATGGTGATTTTGCTGAATAAAATACCTCTAACAAAGGGTTGCCACACCCACCCAACTGGGACCCCTCCTGGAAAACCAAAAGCTGCTCTTCTTTTCTCCAATCAAACTCTCCTACCTTCCTCTTTGGCTCATGACTTCATTCCTCAAAGTTGTGAGACCAAAACTGGCACATCTGACATCTAACAAGTTAGGAGTTATTTTCTCCTTAACAGCAGCAGCACAAGTAATAGACCCAAACTGAAAACAACCCAAACATCTGTAAATAACAGAATGGATAAACTGTAATATATTCATATATGGGGTTGTAATACAGCAATGGATATGAACAATATACAATTATACACAATAACATGGATGACTCTTAAAGGCATGATATTATTTAAAACAAGATGAATACATACAGTACAGTTCAATTTATAGAAAATAATATAAATAATAAAAACCCGACAAAATTGTATTTAGATTACTTAGGCACACATTATTTATCTTTTAAAAAACAAAAAAAAAATTGATTACAATAAAGGGCAGGACGTGACTACCACAGACAGTACGAGAAGACGTACGAAAAGAGGTGCAGTTCATGGTGAGACAAGGAGCCTTTGGCATACAGATCTAAGTAGTGTGCTGTTTCTGGCTCTGAATGGTGAATGTAAGAATGTTCACTTTTGAAGAATTTAACACATTTTGTGCACACCTAATAACAAACACATCATTAAAACTTCTGGTAAGCACTAGCTTAATACCAGAAACCTTTTTATACTATGTGTACACTATAGTGTGGTAACTGTAACATGATAACTGTCAGTAATCAGCTGTGTGACTCTGGTAGGTTACTTGCTTTTCAGTGTCTCAGCTTCCAAATATATAAAATAATGAATTTAGACCTAGCCCTAAAATTCGTTCAGTTTCTAAAAATTACTAGATTCTCTTTATAGCCCATCACTCAAGTGAACACTGTCAAGCCCCAATTAAATTTCAAGTACGCTTCCTGTGTTCTTTCCACCTCCATCTTAGAATAAAACAGAAAAAAAAAAAGTACATGTAAAAGCACATGCGCATCCTGGCTCACCCAGCCTGTGTGCAGTACCCAGCTGCCAAAGTTTCAACAGACTTCACCCAAAGCTGTCCCAAAGGAAACATACCATGCAAACCTTGTTCACATTTCACAAATTTGCTAGTGACAAGGTTTAAAAAGGGGGTCTTGAGAGTAAAGATCCCAAGGAAAGAAGTTCCCTGGACTTGAAAAATTGAAAGGTGCCCCTCCCTGCTGACGAAAACAGGAAGGACCTGAGCCAGTTCCAAGATGGCAAAGTGGGCTTGCAGAGCTCCTTTCTGCTAACTGCAGGCCTCAACGCTGCGTGCCGTTACTACCTAGTCCACACAGAAAGGGACAGAAGCAGGCAGACTCCCCCACAGAGCTCTCCTAAAGGGCCACATAAGGGATCTGCCCTAAGTTTCCCCTCTTATAAACATCCCGTGAGCTGATTAGGACCCTAAAAAAATACAAACCACATCCAGCTGCCAGGCATGGAAAGAAAAGTTAATCAAATGCTAGATAAGGTTTTGATTTTTATATTGTTTGCATCTTCTTACCCACAGTAACTTTTTTTGAAAAAATACAAAATAGATATACATGCAGATCGATATTTCACTGTTATTTGAAGAAAAATAATCAGCCAATTATGAACATGAATTACTATCGTCTTGTCAGCCTAACAGTGCCAGGGATATAAGCAGATACTGCTTGATTAGTAAGTTTTTAAAACTCAAACCATTCAGTCTAAGAGCTAAAAAGTTGTGAAAGAGAAACTTTGTATTTTGTAGTGTTATGCAATTAGTATTACTCTCTATTCAAATGTACTTAATACAGTGAGATGTTAGATAATGCCTACACCAGTTCTGTCAATCAGACTGACTCAGGAGGTCAGGGAATGGCAAACCACTGCTGGAAAACTAGGCACGACCTGTCAATCACAGAGACTGTCTAACAATACCAGGGTGTGTGTGCAGAGCAGCCTCAGACGGACAGGTACATGGGACGGCCTGGCTCAGACGTCGAAAGGAGATAAAAGAAAGGGTGGCCATCGACTTCGCTGCCACTGCTCTCCTGTTCTTACAGTGGCCCATCCTGTGTGAAGAACATACCTGCTCTTTTCTCTTTCTGCTTTTCTTCTTTCCTTTCTTCTCTTTCTTGTTTTCCTCTCCATTTCTTCAATAAATATTAAACTGTTACTTTCACTGGTTGTCTCTGTCCAATTCTTTGAAGAGGACAAGAGCTTGAAACCACTGGACACTTCAGCAGCCAATAGCAAGATCATTTAAGAGAGAGAAATCCATGAAAATTGGATTTCTTAAGCGAATATTCCAAAGCAGTTTCCATAGAGATCCATACAATAATTATTAATGACTTACACTATATTTCCCTCTAAAAGATGATGACATAACTTTGTCAACTTTGTAATATAAAACATGTACATAAATGCCAGATACTGAATTTGACAAATGAGTTCATTTTAGTAACACATACAAAGCTGAGGGACTGCCATCCTAACACACTGCAACAGAGTAAAAAGAATATGAAAAAGAACATGCAGTACAAAATTCTTATCAAACTATAGGGATCTCTTTTTTATTAAATGGGAAAAACTTCTGATTTTAACCCAAAAATGAATTTTCCTACAGCTCATCATTGATCATTTTAAATGATTTAAATTAAAATTCTATCCGATGGTTAATCCTCAGTGGCATGTTAATTCCGTATTTCTTTGTAGAGAGCATTAATTACAATAAAAGATTTACTAAAATGATATACAATATTAAACAGTGGCTTGTCGTCCTGTTTTTCACCATCTGTTTAATGAATGCTTTCCTCACTTATCCCACTACTATCGAGATTCCCATCATTTCCTTAATCCATAAAAGTAGCTGGTTATGTATATTTAATTTATTGGTAATATCTACAGCCTAATTCTATCTGCATTAATTAGTTCTATGTATATTAGACAAGGTCAACATTCTAGTCAGAGACACAAACACCAAGCATCTTTTTAACGATTAGCATAATTTTTATTTTAAATATCACTCTCCAAGGACAATAATCAATTCCAAGTCACTGTCATTTCTACCCAGGATTTCTGCAGATGCTTAATTACTGCACATCTTCCTTCCACATCAGTTTTCTTATAAGTCATTCTCTTTTTTTTTTTTTTTTTTTTTTTTTTTGGTTTTGGTTTTTCTCCGGTACCAGGAACCGAACTCACGACCTTGCGCTTGCCAGGCAGGTGCTTAAGTCATTCTTTATGCATCAGCCATGTGATTTAAAAAAAAAACTGGGGGCTGGGATATAGCTCAATGGCACAGAGCCTGCCAGGCAAGCTCAAGGTCCTGAGTTCGATTAATGGTACCAAAAAAAAAAAAACTGATAACATTCTTCCTTAGATTAAAATCTATAAGTAGCTCATCATTAAGAAAATACCTTACCTTGGCCTCTAGCCATCCATTTAATCAATACCACACTCCCCCACCAACTTACTACATATCAGGCAGACTGAGAGTAGTACAGAATTTCTTTCCTCACTCTTTGTCTGGCTAAGTACAGCTTAATCCTTCAATTCTCAAATGTTAAGAGAGGTCTTTCTAAATTCCCAACCTCAAATATGATTCACATTTTAAAGTACCCCTTACTAAAACATTCACAAAATTTATCTTAATTTATAATTACATACTAATGTAAGTGGCTATTTATTTCCATAACACATTTAAGCTCCACTGTGACACAGACTGTGTTTTACTTACCACTGTATAAAGTTATCTAGAACACTGCTCAGCACCTTCCAAAAGCTTTGCCTATAAACACAAGAGGCTTTGGGGGGACATCAAGATGCAAACCATAATACCAGCCTTGGTCACTTTATTGTCTTTCTATAGAGGCCTTTTAGAATGATTACAAATGAAAAACAAAAATCTATGCTTGCATCTCAAAACAAAATAACACACTTAAAAAACACCTGAAGATGCCACATACACATTCTACACTGCTATTCTTCTTCCTTGATAAGACATAGTGCTGGCTTCCTGCATAATGATCACTTACACAACTGCTACTGATCCTGAATGTTCCCCAAGGCTTAAAGGCTTGGTCCCCTGCAGCAGCACTGCTGGGAAGTGGTGGAAACATTAAAACTAGGCCTAGTGGGGAGGTTTTAAATTACTAGGGGTTTGCCCTTAAGGAAAGTCCTGGTCTTTCCTCCCACTGTTTCTGGGAATGCACCTTCCTGCCACAGCCACTGCCCAACCACAGGCCCAAAGCAACAGGGCCAGTCAATCTTCAACTGAAAGCTCCAAAACTGTGAGCCAAAATGAATCTTTCCTTTTTATAATTTATTGTCTAAGTTATTATGCTGGAGCCACCAAAAGCTAGCACAGCCACTGTGCTTGCTAACAGAGCCCATTCTGCTTGCTCACAGAGGCCCCAATTTACAAAGATGTTCAGTTAACAATATACTCAGAGAAGATGAGGCCACCTCAGAAGATGAATTATAATTAGTCCAAGAAAACTGTGATGATCCCATTCTTTTCCAGTTTTGGTTAATGAAAAATAAGTATAGAGTCTTATATGGCACTTTTGTGGAAACTTTTTTGGATAAAAAGATGCTAAAAAGATTCATGTTTTCCCTACTTCTCACTTTTCATTCTTATATGAAATGCTGATTTATAGCCCTAATATTTGTGACCTGCTGAATTAACCAAATTTGGACTTTTTATTTAAAAGCCTCTAATTTTTTAAGCCCTATTCAGTCACATATTTTGCTACCCAGAGCAATAACATTATCAGTAAGACACATGTCTTTCAGTTCAGTTTTTATACAGTTATTCAGTTCTGAAACAATTTGTAGCAATTTTGCAATACTTTATCTAAATTACAAAACAAATGAAAACTGTCCCCATGAAAGGAAGACTTCAAAGAGACTGTTCGTAGATGTCAATTGTGTGTAAGTTATGTGCTCCCAGTGTTCCTCTGAATGCGCTCTACTAGACTACTCTATCTTTAATTAGACATCATCAGGCAGTGTCATATAATGTTCTATGCAACAGAAAATGATTTCTTATTTTCAAATGAAATAAAAACATTGATTCTATATTCTTTACATATACATCAGAGATTTGGGAAAAGGAAAAAGGTAATAAGTGAGCATCAGCTGACTGGGGAAAAAACATCTCACTCAAGAAGTCCTTTTCTGTAAAAGGGAATAGACACTTCAATAGTATTTACATTGTTCTGAGTCAACCACATAGCTACTGCTCAAAGAAGTTCTTAATAACATACATAACTACTATAATTTCTGTGTATGATTGTAAGACTTCATATAGAAAGAACTATGGCTTTATTAATAAACTTTCAGTTCAAAAAGGTTTTGAGTCATGGTACTACAAGGCATTTTGGAAATCAGAAGACATGCAGCTTGAAAGAAGAAAATAATTTTCAGTGCTGTCATGTGGGGAACAGATTGAAAGCCTGACATTGTACCTTTACAAAGTGCAGTATATCCTGGGCCTTTTGTAAGTATTAACTCATTTCATTAGCTTTGAAGTATTTACAATGGTCCCTATTGCCAAAATAGGACACTAATCCTCAAAAGCAATTGTACAATATGCTCAAGGCAATTAGCTAATTAACAACAGAAAGAGTTTGAACCACGTCTGTCCAGCCAGAGATCTATTATACCATGTGAGGCATTAATACCATAAATTGCATTAAAAAGTCCTTCACAATCTGGGTCCTATCCTATTTTTTGGTCCCTTTTTCTTGCCATTTCTTTACTTATATATTGTTTCCCAAAGATCTCAAAACACTACGGCCTGTAGGCCCTTGAATACATGATGTTCTTTACAGTCAGCTCCCTCATTATATAGGAAGTACCCTCTCCTTTCTGTATTCCTCCTCCCCAGCTGACTTTAACACATTCTTTAAGTAACACCCCTCCTTTAGGAACCAGTCTATAATTTCCCCCTCAGAATAACATGATGTTTCTCTTCTCCCAAAGTGTTACCATTGTTCTTGGCATAACACATTCATGCATGTTTCCCCTCCCTGCTCCTTGAGAACAGAAATGTTGCTTTCCCTCCATCTTTGCATTGGTGATGCTTAACAAAAGAGACTGACACACAAAATGCACTGAATAAAATGCTGTCTTATATATACATGTGCAAGCAAACAAGCAGATTAGCCAGTCCCATTCCATTCACAGGGACGGCAGGAGCACTGACTTTGAATTCTTTCTTCCCATATCACTGATAAAAAATGCCTAAGATTTATCAAGAAGATATCAGATAAGGAAGTGGATTCTAAACAAAGATACTCAGAAATACTTATTTAAAAAAGAACACAGGAGTGAGAGAGTGCTCCAGGAGCTGCTGGACCCGTGGTTCAAGTCCATGCTTTGCTCACACCACCACGGTTCCCAGCTGAAACTCATAGAGAAAGCCAGGTATTTCCCATCTACTTCCTGTGGGCGACCCGGGACTCTGCTGCCATTACAGACTGAGTCTCTCCCCTCCCTGCACTCGCAGCAGAGAGGAGGTCCTCACTCAGAAGCCCCAGGGACTTCTCTGGCTGGGGGTGGGGCATGGAGCCTCTCCCAGCCCCTGCATGCCCTGTGCCGGGTGAGTAAGTGTTCCAGGAGCTGCTGGTCCTGCCGTTCGAGTCCGTGCTTTACCTTTGCCCGGAACCCCTAGTGGGTCGAAGGCAAGGGCAGTCTGTGACTGCTACCCATCCGGGCTGCGTCTGATTCCTGTATGTGTCCTGAACTGAGTGGATACACAGAATCAGGTGGTTCACAAACTGTAGACCCTGCAGTTTGTGTCTGAATTATGCCTGTACCCTGAACTGCCTGGGGACACAGGTCCACTGGACCGGGATTGTCACACCAGTGCAACCCGAGTCAGGATTGTGCACGTGCCCTGAACTGCAAGGGTACGCTGGATCAGACGGTCAGCCATCAGCTGACACCAGTGCCAGTGTCTGAGAAAGGGGATAACTAGATACATATCAAAAACTGCCGGAAAAACCTGAGACTAAGTAGCACTTCTCAGAGGTCACTCAGGGGCAGACCTGACCAACAGGAAACCTAGGGACACTAGTGGTCTTGGCTGAGCAGCTACTGAAGAGGAAAACTGAGCTTTCTGCATCCGGTAGCAAACATGACAAAA
>NW_004955408.1:38527035-38571680 GCF_000276665.1 Chinchilla lanigera
CATTGTTAATTTCCTACCACTTTGTTTGTAATTCTGTATTGTCTGTACTGTTCTTTTGCTATTTTGTGAAATGTTGTATGTCTGTTAATGTTTTCCTCCTTTTATTTTTAAAATTTAAAAAAAATTTTAAAAATAAGGTAGAAAAAGAAAATGAACACAACAGCACAGCTCCAGAGTGCTTTTAATAATAAAGTATTACATGGTTCCAAGTGTTTCCCAGACGTGTTATGAGTCATTGTGAAAATAAAAGGGCAAGGGGTCTGCTCCCTAACAACTATTTCAGAAATATTAAAATGCAAATTCAGCACAGAGATTTGCCTAAAAAATTATTAGTATAATAGCAAAGGAATTTTTTAAAAAGCACTACTACACAAGTTAAAGAAACTGTTTTCCACTTTGAGTCTATACTCAATGATAACTTAATTAAGATTAAATAGAGGCCTGGGGATTTAGCTCAGCGGCAAAGCACCTGCTTGGCAAGTGCAAGGTCGTGAGTTCGGTTCCCGGTACCAGAGAAAAACGAAAAAAAAACCAACAACAACAAAAAAAGATTAAACAAACACGGAACAGATTTCTTCATTTGTAAAATGCTATCAATCTAGGAAACAATCTTATCTGAGAATGACATGAATTTTTCCTACTTTAGAAAAACTGGCTAGTACAACTGAAAATGTTTTCACACTCATATCTCCACTTTTAACATTATGAACATTGGTATGTATGAAATGATAATCTAAATTTAAATGTAACTACTTGAAAAAAACAAAATGAATAGTCACACACTGAAAATCTTATAATGGGTCTGTGTTAAAATATTTTAAAATAATAAAAGCTTCTCAAAGGTTCCTTCCCTTATATATTTTTCTGCTTATATTTCAGAGTTATCATGTATCATTTTTCATAGCACTAAAATTTAATAATTAATAACCACAAGGGATATAAAACAACATTCACAAAGATGACAAGAAAAATAGAGCTAACCCAGCAACTAACGGAAGTGGTGCTTTAAATGGACACTGATGGACTAAAGGCGAAACAACAATACATAGGCAGAGCATAGCATTCCAGTTGGCAGATTAGTTTCTTATAAAGCAAGAAGTTCACAATTCTTTTTTTGTTTGTTTGTTTTTGTTTTTGTTTTTTGTTTTTGTTTTTTTGGTTTTTCTCCTGTACCGGGAATCAAACTCACAACCTTGTGCTTGCCAGGCAGGCGCTGTGCCGCTGAGCTAAATCCCCAGGCCCAAGAAGTTCACAATTCTGAAATTAGTTCATATATACATTCAGACTGACCACATAAATGAGTTTTAGGGTCTGGGGATTTATCTCAGTGGCACAGCACCTGCCTGGCAAGCGTGACATCATGAGTTTGACTCCTGATTACCAGAAAAAATAAAAAATAAAAATAAAAAATAAAAATAAAATAAATGAGGTTTTGACAGGGAGTGCCAGGTTTCTCACTGAGAGGGAAAAGAAATGATACATAAGCAAAAAGGAAAAAGTTAGAATGAACCCTGTGGTGCAGGATTAAAGTATAACATATTTCTGTGAACTTACTTATCTTAATGTGTATGGTAAGTATAAATCAAAATCAATTTACTAAAGGTTAGTATTAATGTAGTTGGTATTTTGAAATTTTACTTAATATATTAATATTTAACATGTCAGCAACTAGATAAAGAAATAACAATGGATGTGCTATACATGGGCTAGTAATACTCTGGTTTCTCTTCAGATGGTATAAATCATTCACCTTTTACATGGGCTAGTATACAAAGATATATTTCCCAGAGCTGTCAACTGAATGAACGTAGATGTGACACCCTAAGTAGCAACAAGCACACCTAGATCCTATATCCTGGTTTCCAAACACAATTTATCAATAAAGAGAATATGAGCTCCATGGAGAAAAGGCTGGTTTTAGTTCTAAGGCAGGAAAACGTGAGCCTGGGGTGCTGTATAGTAATAGAAACTAAAATGCTTAAGAAAAAGCAGAGAGAGGATGGGAATGTGTTAAAAGGGCACAGGAATGAACCTGAGAGAGTTCCAATGGGCAAAGATAAAACAATCTGAGCAACAAAGCACCAGTGGTGGTCAAAATATACATCAAATGTTTGAATTTTTAAAATTTATTATAATAAAAGGCATGTTGGTACGAATCTCCTTCAAAATGCTTCCCCTTGCTTTGAACACACCTATCCCACTGTTCTTGCCACTTTCTGCAGTAGTTCAACGAGTCCATTTCACAAGTATCTTTGCAAGGTGTGATCAAGAAAACAATGAATGCTGTGGCCAAGGGCCATCAAATGGAAAGGGAGGCAAATACAAACATTACAGTGCATACTCATCCATTGTACTTACTGGATCTGGCACATGCAACTTCCGACTTTTCCTCATAGTCAAAACAACCAAGCAATGTAACCATTTTCAATTGAAGACACCAAGGCACCCATAACAGCACAACTAAAGACACAAAAGAAGACTTCCAGACAGCTTTAAAAAGTGGCAATAAAGATGGCATAAGGGCATTCAAAGTAAGGGAACTATGTTGAGGGGTAAGTCATGGCAATGTGCTTTTTATTACAATGAATTTTAATTGAAACATTCGCTGTAGTTTTGGGTCACACTTTGCAGATATACAACTGAATTGTAACCCAAAGAATAAAATAAATAACTATGAGTCAATACTGACATAAATAAATGGTTTAATGACATGAGAATGGAAGACTTCTTGTAAACAGTCCTTTATGGAGAGTTCCAAGTAATATATTTGGATATTCCTCTCTTCAGAAAAAAAATTGTAATTCTTCCCTTGAATGTGGGCTGGACTTTCAATTCCAATGAATGGAGAACAGAGTAGAAAACAGTAAGTTTACAATGGAAAAAGGTAGCAGACACCACGTCAAGCAAGTTATTTGAGTTAACAGTACCAGAGACAAGCCATATTGACATCCTGTACTCCAAAAACCAGAAGGGTACTTCACCTCTGCTGTATTATCAAAATCTATAACCCTGGTATCACATGAAAAGATATCAGATAAAGTAAAGCATAAAATAGAGCATATGAGAGCATAAAATACTTGACTAAGACTCCTCAGAAGTGTCCAAGTCATGAAAAGCAAGGACTATGAAAAATAGTTACTCTGAAATTGTCAAGATTAGAGGAGACTGAAGAGACATGACCAATCACATTCTTGTTTACTGAACTGGCCCTAAAACAGACAAAGGAGATCAGCAGAAAAACTGGTGGTAACTGAATAAAGTCTGTAATTTATTTAATAATATTCTCCAAACATCAAATTCTTAATTTTGACAGAAATACTACTGTTGTCAACAACAGGGAGAGAAACATAAACAGTACAGTCCTGTACTGTCTTTGCAACTTTTCTTTAAAACTGCTCCAAAATAAGAAGTTCTTTTTAAGGCTATATAAAAATCAGTAAAAGATAATGGCACAGAATTAAGAAGAAAATGTAACTGCATATGCTGTCAAGTTACCAAAAAAAAAAACCCACATCTAAATCCAGAAGTAAAATGAATTAATTCAATGCCAAAAATTAAATCCATATATTGACACTACTCTCTGAAGCCTAAATATTTTTATTTCCTATATTCGACAACTTTTCTTTTAAAGTTAACTGCATATGTATTTTAATTTAATCATACTTCCAGAGATATTTTGTGTTTAAAGAAAATGCATGTATTTGATGGCCCTCCCTTCTCACTATTCCTAAATGATATTCCATTATACACACTATTCTGCAATCGTTTCTGAAGGGACTTTGTTTCCAATTACATTATAGCTTAGGAATGATCCTTCAATAGATTTTTTTTTTCCTTTGATAGATTTTAATACCTGTCAATTGTATTAAATGACTGTATTGACTAAATACCACTATTACTGGTGATTCCTCAAAATAAGGTATGCTGTTAAAATAAGCAAAAAGATATGGTGATAGAAAAGAATTAGTTTACACAAAAAAGTATTAAATATGCAAATAAGATGCCTCAGAGTTTTCTGGTTACAAAGAATAATCATCAACTAGGGAAGATAATATTTCCCTAAATCTCACAAAGCAAGTGAGAAATGGTCTTGAATTAATGAAATATAAATCTTCTCTCCTGCTAAGCAACAGAATTTGCAGGTACTTCAGTCTTCAAATACAAACCTAAATAGATTTTTTCAACATTTAATTCATAAATTACGTTACAAATAAATTTAAAATTAAAAGCTTTATCCTACTTTATCTATTTAAAAAATGAAAGAAACTCAAGAAATACAAATATTATTTGCTAATAAATTCTGTGTGTATGTGTATGTATGTGATCACAATGAAAATACAGTAAGAAAAACTCAGAAGAAAATTAATATATTTTAATTCTTTGTCTAAACTGAAATCTTATACTAACACAATATGCAATATATAATCTGCCCACATTTAGAATTTTAAAGAAGGTTCCACTTGTCTAATTATACATTTTATTCATATAGCTCTATTTAGAAGATTGCAATAAAATGCATGATGTCAACTGAGACTTTCAGTTTATATGGTACAGAGTCTCTTTCATGGACCAGGATATAAGATTTACATTCATAACTTTGTGATGACTGATCTGAGGACTAGATTTTCATGTATATTTTTAATACCTCTGTTTCAGGGAGAACAACCTGGTTCCTGGGCTTGCAAGTAAGTGTTCTGTTTACACATTTACATCCACTCCCAGTAACATGTTCTGCTGACCAGGCTCTACCTCCTAACAGCAAGTCAGCTATAGCCAAACACCTTCCAAATCCCCATCTATGAGTGCATGAAGCTCTTGCAGGTCATCTAGCATATAAAGCACAACAGGGACCATTGTCCTGGTAGAAGTTCATGTCCTTGGAGCCTACTCTAGTTAGAGGAAAACCAGTAAACACTCATGAAATGTGCTAAGGCCAAAACAGAGTCCATTCCTCTGTGTGTGTGTGTGTGTGTGTGTGTGTGTGAGTGTGTGTGTGTGTGCGCGCGAGCGCGCGCACATGCACCTTGGAAACAAAATAACTCAATATGTTCTGCTTAAGAAAAATCAAGCATGAAAACCAAGCATAAAAACTGCTACACTGTGACTGTCTTTAAAAAATAACTTTGCCCACTCACAATTTATTAGCTGTTTAACACTAGAATTAAATTTCTTAAGATTTCATTTCTTCATATGAAAATATGGAACAGTATCATGTACCTTTGTTATCATAAAATTTTATGACTTTAAAAAAAATCATCAAAAGCATCCAAACCGAACTTGTTTCTACAAAGACAGCATGCTGGTGCTCACAGAGTCAAACACACATTATCTGCCATAAAAATACCTAAGTCAATTACATTTATAGTAAAGGCAGACAGACTGACAAACAGAATACAGTATATGAGGCAATAATTCATATATTTTGTAGACTGAACATGTAACACTTTAATTCAAAATTAAAGAGTATACATAATCTGATATACAGTACGTAAAATTAACTGATCAAAAAAGATGCCAAGACAAAATTATTCAGACAGATTTTAAAGAATTCCACAGGAAAAGAAATTTTTTTCAAGTAAGTGTTTAGCACCTTTAACTGCTCAGGCCTCACAACTCTAGCTGAACATGCTTTGCAATCATTAATCTATATTGCCTACTTTCTGCATGTTTAGCAAGACAACTGTTCAAGACAGTAGAGTAATGAAGAGCTCTCTTGAGCCAGCATGGCTTCAACACTAGGGCTATCGGTTCTAACAGCAACAGGTCAGTTTCTCAATCTCTGTGGTCTTCTATTTTCTTAATTTGGATAGAAGCACATCACAGAAGTGTGTACAAGATTAAGACTGGAAATTAAGCCCAAGAATTCCCTCTCACGTAAAAGTCTTACAGTGAAAGGAAAATGCACACAAACATGCAAGCATTCATAATAACACCTACATACAAACTTGACAACACTTAAAATGACCCTGCTGAAAGAAATTAAAGGGACCAATAAATGGAAAAATATCCTTAATACTGTATTATGGATTGGAAGCCTTAATACTGTTAAAACATCAATACTCCAAAGCAACCCACAGATTCAAACCAGTCCCTATCAAAGTCCCAAGTGTTTTTAGCAAAAACAGTACAAACTATCCTAAAATCCCATTGAAATCTCAAGAAGATGAGGAAAGAAGAAAGGGTAAGGTAGGGAGAGAGGAGAAAAGAAGAAAGGGAAGGAAGGAAAAAAGGAAATACAACATTGCAGGATGTTCACTCTGCAGAGCAAATTAGGATATGGAAAATCAATGACATATTTTGCAATAATCAGTGGTCATGAGTGAGCAATTTGGTGGGTGGGTATGGAAAAACAGATCCTCCAGTTTATCAGCATGGCCTTCGATATGGCAACAATATAATTTCTTCTAACTTAAACAATGAGCTGGACATAACATATACACCAATAAGGAATGGTTAAATATACAACATTATACTTAGTGGAATGCCAAGAAATGTATGTTTGTTCTAATTTGTATATCTCATGTACTGATACAGAAAAACACCTACAATTGAGAAACTGTCTTTCAGTGGTTAAGAGAATTATAAAACTGACTTACAGCTCAATTCACAACCACACCATAGTGTTTTTGTAATTTTAGATGAGTTTTTGTTTAATTCTTATAAACACTAAGTTTGAATTTCACTGACCTCTGAAATTAGAATATGGTATTTTAGATGAGTTTTTCATTTTTATTATTATAAACATTAATTTTGAATTTCACTGACCTCTAAAATTAGAATATGGTAAACTGAATTTTAGATTATCACAGTCAAATACAACCTGTTTAAAATTTAATGACTTCAAAAACATTTATAATCAAACAGTAACAGCAGAAATTCTGTTTGGAACTTTAGAAATCTCTTTAAAGAATGCTGCCCAATTTACAAGTGGAATATGTTTTATCACTACATTCGAAACACAAGTGAACTGTTAATATTTTTCATTATTTTCTTTAAAAAATTCATCTAAGTTTTTTTCACTTACATGTTATCTTAATTCTCATATATTTATTGGATTTTGTGATCCCTCCATGGGCAAACACATAGCAAAATGCATTCAAACTGTGCTACTCTTCACATAAGAGGTACTCATCACTTTGAAAACATAATGCTATCTAACAAGTGATTTCTGTGTACATTTAAGAAGAGTATTATCTTCCTTATACATATGCTGGTTTTTCCTAACATGCAAGTCTAAAACTTTTAAACACTAAAATAACTATTAAAAGTTACAGCTACCTTACATATATATAGCAAGACTTTGGGATATTGTTTACCAACAATAACAAATATGCTTCTCAGTATTTTTACATGGCTTGCTGGAACACACTAAATGTCACTTCAATCACCTTACAACTCTAATGGTATCAGAAAACCATATTGCATTGAAATGATGTAATCATCTTAACTGATTAATAACTGTGCAAAAGAATTATTCTTATACATTAGCTACCAAATGTATTCTAATACACCTTTATTCTGAAAAACATTTTATTTCTTCAATAAACACAAAACATGCAAAGCAACTTGTGTTTCTTGTATGTCTTAAGTCATACAAAAAAAAAAAAGGTCTTAAACCCCACTTCACACTGCTCACGTTTTTTGAGGCAGGGTCTCATGACACAGCACAGGCTAATCTGGAAATCCTCAGTCCAAAGGATCCTCCAACCCCAGTGTCCCAAGTAGTTGAGATTATAGGCATATACTACTATGTTCAGCCTAAACACCATTTAATAATATTTATTAAGTCATATAAGTTTTACAAAAATATTCAAATGTTACCTCTGCTTTCTATTTGACCATATATTTGTAAGTTTCTTGAATACCATTTTAAATCCAGGATACCATTTTTTAAAACTTTTCAGATGAAGATGAAATCTGATTATTTGAAAAGTTTATATACCTAAGGAATAACATGGTTTTTAAGAGTAAATCTGAAACTATTATTTTTTTCTTATGACTATCAATATTACTTGAAACTGGTTTTTATAGACCTTTAATAGTTCTTTTAAAAAAGAGAAAAAGTCAAACATACTAGTTTTACAGAATAAAACTACTTATTCGTTCTTATAGGAGAGACGCAGAAAATAAAATTAACAAAAATGACACTTAAAATGGCATAACTTTAATGTTCTTTAAGTATGAATTCAGAGGTGACAGAGAGAGCAGCTCAGAACTAGATGCCAGAGTTCTATAAGCTTACAAAGGCCCCTTTTCTGCACACAGAGTCTCACAGTTACCAGATGGCAATGGTGCCAGCCCAGGGGACATGACATCTGTGGCCAGTACCTCACATCTCCGCCTAATCAAAACTAGAACGCTCTAAATAAAATTCTTCCAGAAGCACTGACATTTGAGAGAAGTGCCATTTCTCACTTCACTAACAGATACTTGCATTTATATGCATATACTATACGTAGTTCCTTTGCATACATTTCAAAAATTCACTTGAATAAAGACTCATACTAAATTTTGCATTTTAGTTGGCTATTTCAAGAAATACTATGCTGTTTTATTTACTATGAAGTGTAGAATGTTAACTATGCAATATATTGATTTTCTACACTTCTTCAGAAATCAGTGTTTACAAACCATCGATACTAGAAAATAATTTCATATTACATGAGTCTAGCATCACTAAAGCAAGAGTATCAGCATAGTATGAGTATCTGCATACTCATATACAAAGTCCAGCAAATAGGCATTTAAATTTTTATAGTATAAGGCACTCTACTTTATACAAACCAAAATAATTTATTTCCTAAAAACAGTTTACCATTATTCTCTACTATAGCCAATTTTAAACTTTTTAAAAGTCAGACGCATAGTTTTTCCTTCACAAAAGCTATTTTTCCAAATATCCCCTAACATTTCCTATGCAATTTCTCTAGACTGGTAAGTGGTTTTCAATGTTCCTAATGAGCCAGATCACACAGAAATTACTAGCTACTCTATGGAGCGGATACAGAGGTCAGATGGCTATTGGAGAGAGATGATGATGTATACTATAAATTATATTTTTTCACAATTATAAGCATTATATACATTATTTCATTATAACTGTATCTATATTGTTTATATTGTTTATAAAGTTGAAAAATTCTTGGAAGTATTTCTTACAACTGCATGTGATTCTACAATTAACTCCCAAAACAGTTTAACCTCAAAAAAGCTAAGTAGGGATTTTTGAAAAAAAATCAAATAGAATTAATTTTTGAGCAAAATACAGTAAAAAAATATATAATCCTTTGATTTCCTGATTCTAATAATTTGGTAAGAGTGTGGAATTTAGGTAAGGAATTAGTATTAATAAAATCCAAATTAACAATAGCAGAAATATAATTGTCAATGTACAGAAAGCGGTTATCTATTCTGGATGTTCTCCCTAAAGAAGTTAAAACTAATCTGAAACTGCCACTAGCAAAAAAAGAAATTTGATCAGTATGGATGGCTGGATGGTATGGTGGGAAGAATGAGAGCTTTAAGTCAGCTTCAACCTAGGACAGACAGTTAACCTTGTAGGAAGTCTTTTAACCAAAAGTTTGTATAAAGAAAAGGTATTTTATGATTTAAAAAGCACTGTCCAACCCATGGCTTGCTTGCATAGAAAGCAATAAATAAAGAGAAATTTTCCTGGGCCAAAATATATAATTAATGCAAAATAAGTAACAAAAGGTCTTTTAACATATATTTCATAGGCATGTCCAACCTGTGGATTGTAGACTGGACACACATGCAAAAACAATTATCTAAGAATATGAGACACCAGGAGGACTCCAATAAAAGTTAACCCAACAGCTTACCACAAGATTCAAAGAGATTTCCATCTAGACCTCTTGTTTCAGAAGGCTGACACTAATTTCAGACATTTGTTTACAGCAGGTTAGATTATCTTGGAATACTGTGCTACTCATTGCAGTATGGACATCTATAATACCACAATACTGCTTTTAAACCCTGATACATGTGAAGTATGTTCAGCCTTGTGTGATGGTTCTTTGCACACATCCAGACCAATGCACTGCTCTAGCCTCTTATATATGAAAGACTGGAACTAAAGGGGAATGGCTGAACTTCCAGAATGTTAAAGTGACCCCTACTCACTGGACAGTATCATTTGCAACTGTGTACATCCTAGCAAGAATTTTGAGGTCTGGGACTGTATTGCTAGTTATGGCACATTTTTGTCTGTTTCATTTATTTTTTATCTAAGAACGTAAGTAAAACTGACATGGAATAAACCACACATATTTAAAGTAAGCAACTTGCTATGTATTGATGTATGTATATACCTGAGAAGCCATCACCATAACCACAGTAATAATTAGGAGTCTCCTCTTTGTAACATTTTCACCTCTCCTTTCCCCTCCTCTTTACCCCTCCAAGCAAGCAATGATCTGACAGTTTGAATTTCTCAGAATTTTACAGTACTAGATATATGCAGGTATTTGTTTAGTTTCTTTCACTTGTGATCACCATTTTCAGATCCATCCATCTTACAGTGTGTATCAATAGCTCACTGCATTTTGCTGCGCAACAGTTTTCCATTATATGAATACGCCACATTTTGTCCACACACCTGTTAACATTTGAGTTGTTCCTACATTCGAGCTACTACAATTAAACGTGTCATGAACATTCCTAGCTAAGTCTCTGAACAGACATATACTCATTTCTCTTAGATAAATACCTAGGAGGGAACAGCTAGCTCATATGTTATGTATATATTTCATTTCTAAGGAAACTGTCAAGCTATTTTCCAGAGGAAAAGTACAGTTTTACATTACAATCCACTGTGAGTTTCACTTCCTCTGCAGTTCAACAATACAAAGCATGAACAGTCATTCATTTTAGTTTTCTTATAGATGCATAATGGCATCTCTGTATAGTTTTATTTGCATTTCTCTAATTACTAATATTTTACGCATCTTTTCATGTACTGATTTGCCATTTGTACATCTTCTTTAATAAAGTATATATTTACAACTTTTATCAATTTTTATAACTGAGATGTATGTTTATGAAAATATTAAAGTGCTTTATATATTCTGAATATAAGTATTTTTTTCAGATCATCCTTGACACAGATTTTCTCCTTTTACTATGTGTCTTGTCTGCTTACTCTCTGAAAGTTTGTACATACGTACCATCTTTGCTGTCTTTGTTTGTTTCAGAAGTTTTAAATTTTGAGGAAAGTCCAACTCAGTTTGCTCCTCTATGGATTGTTCTTGTAGTCAAATCTTAGCCAAACTAAAGGTTACAAAGAAATTTCCTCCTAGCTATCTGGCCCTTCCCACACAGGTGCCTCTTTCTACTTGTAAGCCAAGAAAAATTCGTCTCACACAAAGATAAGTGATCAATCAGTGAGGACCCACAAAAAGCGATTACCAGAAAAAGGAGGAAAATGAATCAGAAAAACAAAATAAGAATAATTTATAATAAGAAAAACAAGAATAATTTAACTCTAAGCAATAAATGACAGCAATCCATAAATGAAATTCAAAACAGCAATAAAAACGAAGAAGCTCTTCACATCTGCTGGGGATGGCAACATTGTGCCTGTGATCCCAGCTACGTGGGAGGCTGAGCAAGAAACTCCACATCCGACACCAGCCTGAGCAATTCCGCAAGACCCGTGTGGAGGCAGAGAAAGAGCAAAAGGAGGAAGGGAGAGGTAGAAGAGGAAGAGATGGAGGAAAAGAAAAAACAGAGGGAGAAGCAAAAGGAGGAGTGGGAAGAAAATGGAAATAAGAGGAGGTGGAATAGGAAGAGAAAGGGGAGGAGGAAGAGGAAGGAAAATGTTGGAGGGAAGAAGGAAAAGGAGAAGGAAGAGGAAGGGAATTGGAAGAGGTGGGAACAGGAGGAGGAAGGAACAGAGAGAGGAGGAGGAGAAAAGAGAAGAAGGAAAAAGAGAAAGAAGAAGAGAGAAAGGGAAAAGGAACAGAGGGAGGAAGAGGAGAAAGGAAAAGGAGGAAGAAGAGGAAGGGCAGGAGCAGCAGCAGCTCTTCACATACAAATACAGAGCAGAGGCTAGGTGTGGTATTGCATGTCTGTAATCCCAGCACTTGGGAGGCTGAAACAGTAGTATCTGCACTGGTTCAAGGTTAGCCTGAGCGGTATACTGAGTTCACAGCCAGCCTGAACTACATAGCAACATCCTGCCTCAAAAAATCAAAAAACAAAATAAAAAACATCTCAAAATACACTGTTGAAAGGAAGAAAGTAAGGAGCACAACAGCAAGTATCGACCATCTATCTAAAAAAGAGAATATATGTATGTATTTAGCTGTGTACAAGTAAAGTAACTTCAGAGAAATATGTAAGATTCTCGATGTATTAGTTGCTTCTACCATAAAGAAGGGCACTGGACAGATGAAGCAGACGTCAAAAGATCTTTCACTGCATGTACTATGCATTATCTTCTGAATTTTCAGCCATGTGACTACAGCATTTTACTTTTACAAAAAACTATACCCCAAACACAACTGAATGATAATTATAATTTTAATGATTATTTATAATAATGCAAGAAAATTATTAAGTCCTTGCCAAGATTAATATATATCCCTTAAAAATGCAAGTTTTCAAGAAAGAATGAAAAATTTTACTCAGCACTCCACTAAACCTCAGGTTCCTCTAGCTTCAGAAACAGTTTCATTCTGTTACAATTTGATAACAGTATGACACTAAGTACAATCTATTAACTAAGAAAAAATTCACTGAAACTGGCAAATCTCAGTTATCCAACCAAAGTAACTAAGTACCTCTATATTTTATACCAATAGATAATAATTGGTGGGTGAGAGATACAGATCAGAGGTAGAGACCTTCCTTAGTGCTGGAGGTCCTGGATTCAATCTCTAACACTGCAAATGATAATAATAACAGTAGCAATAATATACTATAATAATAGTAATATAATACAATATATATTATTACTTGGTCAACAGTCACTATAGGCAGAAGCAATCCTAAGTGATTTCCATATACTAGCTCATTTAAATTTTGCAACCATTTATTAAGTAAATATCATTTTACAAATGAGAAAAATACAGGCAGACATAATCTACCACATAAAACCACACACACACACACACAAAATCAGTCTTGACATCAAAGGATGGGCTCCTGTCTTAAGTTACTTTTTCATGGCTGGGACAAAATACCTAACATGCACAAGTTAAAGGAGGAAAACAGCACATAGTTAGTTGTAAAAGGTTCACTCCATAATCAGCTGGCTCCAAGGCAGGGTGGATAACACAGTGGAGAAACAATCCACTGCAAGATAGGCAAAAAGTAACAGCAGCAAGTCTGCCTTTTTTCAGTTCCTTTACATTCTATCCAGGCTATGAACCCACTGGTTGGTGACACCCACGCCCAGGGTTAGGCTTCTGTCCTCAGTAAATCCATTCAGCCACATCCAGAACTAGGCTAATTGCAATCAGTGCACTAATTTAATACCACACACCCTTATCTTCATAAATCCCCACCTATAAGCATATAAGGCTTTGAGGGACATCTAGATGTGGTCCATAACACCTCCCAAGCATTATTACTCTAGTTACACTAAAGTTCTAGTTAGGTAATGTTTGGATTTGTTTTGTTTAAATTTGGCTACATTTCTTTGTACTCAGGTTGTTTTCTAAATCTACATAAAAACTTTATTTCTTAAAAAATTGTTTCACTATTAGTACAGCAGGGTATTAGAAGGTCAAGTATTTTTCAGCCATCTGTTCCCACTATGCAATGCTCATCACTTCATAAACAGAAGCAGTTTTATCCACTGTGCCCTGTAATTGAGGCACATAATCATGCCAGTTGCCTATGCCAAACACGCCTGCCATGAAAACCATTCTTTTTCTGAACTAATTGTGTCCACTGGACCAATTTAATCCAGAGTTTCTCCACCATTACCTCTGCCAACTGTGGCAGCTGTTACATGGAAGTCTACAGTGCACACATTGCTGAGTACAGCCTACAACTAATTGTGGCCACACAAAACAGCTCTGAATACAACACTCACCCAAAAGAACGCAAGCAATCAGAGGCTGAAACAACATCAGTGAATATACGGCTCACCAGAAGTTAAAGTAATTGAGATACAAATACAGATGTCATGTCATTAGATGCTTTCAGATATGAATGCAACCTAGCAACACCCACAGGACTAAGGCATTAATATTTAATAAACAGTAAGCACAATGGATTAAAACTTTACTAATAAAACGGTTGATATACTATAACCAAGAAATTACTAGTAATTAAATTCAGATCAAGTTGCCTTTAACTCAAACATCTCTTAACCTAAAACATCCAGAATACACTCACAGATTTTATAGCTTTTCAACATATAAACCACAAAAAATTGATAAACTGGACTTAATTAAAATTAAAAACTTCTGATCTTCAAAATTCAACATTAAAAATACAAAGGAAAAACAGGTATTAGGATAAAATATTTGCAATAGATAAATTTGACAAAGAACTTATTTGCAAGATATATTTAAAACTCCTGCATCTCAATAATAAACAATCTACCCAAAATAGGAAAGGACAATTAACTAAGCTGGAATCAGAAAAAGACTCTCAACATCACTAATCATAAGAGAAATGCAAATGCAAACCAAAGTTACAATGAGATACCACTGCACTGCTGTTAACAGAACTAAGACTGAAAACACTGATGAGCGTCAGAGAGGATGTGGAACTGAAACTCTCCTACAGTGCTGATGGGAAGCACAACCACCACTTTGGGTAACTGGTAGTTTATTATAAAGTTGAAAGACACAGAAACTTCTCTCCTAGGTACTTATCCAGGATAAATGAAAACATACACACAAAAAGATTTGCAGACAATGTTCCTCATCTTGCTCTCTCCCAAACACTACACACTATCAAACATCCTTCCCCTCACTACATTCAGCCTCTCTCCTGCTCTTAACTAAATGCTTCCTACTGGCTTTTAAACATGCTTAATTCTTTCCTATTTGGAAATAAGTAAACACACCATGCTAGCCTCATACTCCATCCAGCTTCTATTTCATTTCTTTTCTTTAAGAACTACTCAAAACAGTTTTTTATACTAACTAGACTCATTTCCTCACCTCCAACTGCTCCTTAAACCAAGCTAATTTTTGTTCTATTGCTCCATTAAGATAATTCCCACTTCAGCAACAACCACTGTGACCACAACTAGTGAATCCTACTCAGTCCTCATATTAAATTACGTCAGAGCAGCATTCAACCCTTATGACACTCTCTTCCTCTGCTCCCAAGACACCAAAGGACTGCACCGAACTGTTTGCAAACAAAAGTGTTCATGAATGGAGGCACTGCTGCATGAGCTCCTCAAGGCCCACTCTGAAACACTCTTCTTTTCACTCTCTACTCCCAGTGTAGATGTTACAGTTCATAGCCTGGTTTCACTTAATTAACCACTTACCTGGAAATGAGTGACAAGCTCTAACCACTCCTTTTAAACTCAAGGCTAAGAATTACTTCTTTAAAGAGATTGTAAATTCTTCCTGTCATTTAAATTTGAATAGTTCAGAAGATATAAATTAAAAATAGTAAGCACAAAGATTCCACATCTAATTAATAGTTTAGCGTTGTCTTAAGGCAGTGACATAACCGAATGGAAAAAGCACAAGAGTCCTTCCTGTGGTCTCACCTCCACAGATGATGATTATTACGAGTAACGTATATGAGTGAGTCCAGACTACATGGCTGTCACTACAGTGGGGTGACCAACACTGCAAATTACCTTGTCTTTAGCAGCGCTGAAACAGAGGGCAAAAGCCAAAATCACTCCACCCAGTAAACAAAGACAAGGTAAGAAGAGTCAGTGGAAAAAGACTATCATTGTCCTATCTTTGGAACAAGACTCCAGACTGTGGGTGGAGTTTTGGTGTTCTAGTTTATAATAACAAAAAAAAAAAAAGTGTAACTAAAGGCAGAGGAAAAGATCCAAAGGTAGAAATGGAATATAAAATCAGAAATTAAGCTGAAATTCATTTACCTAGATTGAACACTGTTGTAGTCAGGGTTTTCAAGGGAACAGATTATACACAGGACACATAATTTATAGGAGTATTTTATAATATTCACCCAAGAGTCAAATACAAGACTAGAAACCTAAAAAATCCAACTCAGGGCCTGGATCCCATGGCAATGTCCTGCATGAGTCCAGCTAAAGACCTAGAACCCAGAGCAATGTCCTCCATGCGTCCAACTGGTGGCCTAGAGCCCATGACAATGTCTGTATCAAGACAGACTGCACTGGGAAGGCCCAAAGTTGGAAGCTAGAGAGTCTGTACCAGCGAAATGAAAGCTCTGAGCCAGCAAGCTGAGGAATACTGCACTAGAGCCAGGAAGCAACGCTCAAGGTAAGCACCAGTGCTCTCCAAAAGAAAACCCCAGCCATACTCAGCTACAGCGAGGACCTGATCTCCTCTGACAATGAGAAAAGCTGAATTTGTATCAGGAAAACCAGTGCAAAAAGCTTCTCCAGGAGAATCAACAGCGCACCATCTTCCCTTTCAGTTCTCTTTTTTTTTTTATGCTGTTGGCAACAGTCCTCATGTAGGCCTTCCACACCCAGAACCACACTGACTCAGTTCAGCTGGGTTACAAGTTGACCATCAGTTAACCCACGACAAGCACTCTCAGTGAGGGAAAGCAGAGTGAAGACTCCGCACTCTTGGTTCACCCCAACTCTCCAAATACAAAGCTAAGAACAGTAAATTATTCCAAATTCAGAACAATAACCTACCTGCACATTTTAAAAAGCTAGAAGAGCATTTAGAAGTTTTCATTGTAAAGAAATTATAACTGTGGAGATAAATATGTTTAACCTGATTTAAATACGGCTCCGAGCCCCCTCCCAGTAGAATTACAGAGGATACAGTGAAACCTTCAAGAGTGAACAACACAGCATATGTAGAGTCACCTGCCAGAGAAGCTCAGGACAGACACTGCGTTCATGGTTTTTATTAGGTTAGTCATAATCACCCTCTGCCTAGCACATACCAAAATTTCAGACTCCCAGAGGAAAACTGGTATTCATCTTATACAGAGTATTTTGGACAAATAGTTTAGGCACATAGTTTACCATTTAGGGAAAGTTTTACATCAGTCCAGAAAGCTTTACCATTTGTTTCCTGCTTCCAGTGAAGGGTCATCCTTACATGCATGTTTCTAAAGACATCAGTCTTGGACCTGCTCTGTTAATTGTTATTGCACATGCAGCAAACACAATAGCCCGAGCCACTGTTAAAACAGACAATACCACCACTGGCCTGACCTTACCTAAAATAGCCTATCTCCTGTTCCTGTGAGTAAATTCAGAGGTTGTAAACAAACTGTACTAAATAATATTCTTTTTTAAAGTATGCATCACTACAAATAATCTCAGAGTGATATTAATGTTTAAAAATTAACTCAGTCTCAGACTTTTATACTGGTCTAGGACTGAAGTCTAGGATTCACCAGGGTGAATCTTGATAGAATTTTATAACAAAGAAACTAGCATTGTATAATTTGAAATGTAATCATCTATGGTCAGGTGCTACTGGGGAAAAATTAATATGCAATGTTACAATGAATCCCTAATTGGTGAAGAATCAGAAAATGAAATTTTAAATACAGTAAGACTTGGCATCCAAAGTAATAGAGCTATGGGTATAGCTCAGGCAGAGCACTTGCTTAGTGTGTGCAAGGCCTTGCGTTCAAACCCCAGCATTTAAAAAAATTAAAACTTTAAATTTAAATTTTAAAATAAGAGTAGTAATTTTGAAAATTTACAGTCTGGCACAAAAAAGAAGCCCTTACCAAATTAGTACTCTACTACTGCGCTAATGTGAATTGTAAAAACTGCTGTTTTAAAAACATTTTAAAATTTAATTTAAAAGGAAAAAATGTTACACTTAGCCCACTGGCATACTGGTTTAGAAACAAACATTAAGGCCATAATAGATAATAAATATTTCATTATTTGCAGATGCCATATTTGCAAAATTGTCTTCTCACCAAAATGTGTATGCACAGAACAGTAAAAAAATTTGAGTCATCCAATACACACATACCCAGATTAGTTAAAACAGGGCCGTAACCCACCTCCTTTTTCAGCTCACACTATAAATAGGCTTTCTTTTTATAGTTAAGTGTCATTTTTTTGCATTTTTGTGCTTTTTGTTGGTAATTTCACTATTTGACCTCCTAGTATAGTGCTAAAGTGTTGTCTAGCATTTTTATGCTCAATGAGGCTGTGAGATGTACCTTACAGAGAAAACATGTTTGTTACACTAGCTTCATTTAGGCTCACGTTACGGTGCTGTTGGTAGTAAACACGAAGTCAATGAATTAATAACATATAAAGGAGATGTTATAGCTGAGCATGGTGATGCACTCCCCCAGTAAGCTGAAGCAGGAGGATCGCTGTGAGTTCAAGGCCAGCCTGGGCTACATAGTGAGTTCAAGGCTAGCCTGCACTATGTAGTGAGACCCTATCTCAAAAAACAAACAAACATGTATGTAAACAGAAACACATTATACAAGTCTATGTATTGATCAGTTGACAAAAATTACGATGATCAAATGTTCATAGAAACACAATTTTGTGTTTTTCCTAGGTGCAATGGTTCACTATTCACTTTTTCCTTTCTTCCTCCATTCCCCCATCACATTTTCTCAAGATAGTTATAGAGCTAGTTTTTCTTAGTTCATTCAAAAGAGAGGTTTGTGCTACTATTTTTTGGACATCTGTCATGCCTATATCTTGTACTCTGAGTAACTACTATGAAGATAACAATATGCAATGTATTAATTACTGTTTCTGTCCTATGATATTGTTTTGAAAGTCTGTTTTAATTTTTATTTTCCTCTTTAAAATTTTTATTTTCCTCTTTAAAATATTTTTTTAAAAAATATTTACTTATTTTAAAAATGCAACATTTATAGCAACTTTAATGAACCCACTATAAATAACAAGAAGCAACTATGTCTTTCTTTTAACTTTAATTTATAAATAATTCATGGGGACATTCTCATTGTAAACATTAGCACACATAGAATATGAACTTAATTTTTACCAGTACTCCTTTCAGCCAATTTTTCTTGAAGTTGAACATATGCATACTAGTGCCCAAATCTTAAATTTACAGCTCCATGAATTTTTACAAAGTAAACATACCTGTCTAAATAGTAACCAAATTAAGAAACAGAATATAACTAAAACCCAAAAACCTTCATATGCCCTTTTACTGTCATTATATTCTGCAAAAGAAACTACTATGACATGGAAAACCATTGCTTTCCTAGTTTAAAACCTTATATAAATGGAATCATACACTGTTTGGTTGTTTTCATCATATTTATGTAATTTATTCATGTTGTTCATGTACAGTTTAGTTTTATCACTATATTCCATTTAACATACTACAGTCTATCCTTTCTATTGTTGATAGGAATTAGGCTATTACAAATAGCACCTGTGAATATTCTTGTACTTATGTGCCTAATATTTTAAAAATATTTCCATTTAAATTACATAATGGAATGTAAAAAAATTTTTTAAATATTTCCATTTAAATTACATTAAATGCAAATACGAAAGAAGTTATTGTTATCATATGACTCTCCCTGAATCAACTGTAAATACAGAGATGCTGTATACCTGCACACAAGCTCCCAGCATGGTGTGAGAATGAGGACACAGTGGGCAAGCTGTGGCAATGAGCTGCATAAAACAATAGTTCATTCTGGACAAAGAAAAAAACTTTTATTCACCTGAAAACTATAGCCATAACATAAGAAAGACAAAGTACTGTGCTTTAAGATGAAATGGATGAGTCAAAAGATCTGAGTAAATGAAATTATAAACTACTCAAAATTACATCTGTGCTATATTTACTAGCGGAAGTTCTCAATGACAAAGATTTTCAAAATCATTATCATTACCCAAGTATTTATATATTCATTTACACCTTACATTCTCAAAATTAATTATATTGTAAAATACAGCATTTGGTATGATTAAATTATAACGAATTATAATAAAATTTTTTGGAAATTCTAACACCAATGAGTTTATTTTCTCTAAGACATTCTACCTGTATTTTTGAGTAAACACAAGATTTATGTGTTTCATTCTATGATTTCCTTTTATATGATTTCCTTTCAACATTCTATGATTTCCTTTTATATGATAAAATTCAAAACAATTAAAGCAAGGAGAAGATTCCAAATGTACATGAGCGTACACTTATGTACTGACCACACATGAATTCATAAAAATAATGAAGCAACATTGAAACAAATATCAGAAAAATCAAACACTATAGTTTCCCAATTGTAATTAGCTTATTTTTTAACAATTTGGTCTTCTTCAATGAAAATCCAATTAAAACACAGACATCAAAATAGCTCTGGTGATTTCTTATCTAACTCTTATTATCTTGTCTAAGTCATAGCTTTCACGTAGTTGACAAAAAATGCCATAAATCACTATAAGCTATATTCAGAGTATGTTTAAAGGAAAGACATTGTTATCTAGTATGTAGCATCATAGGCCACTGGGCACATCTGAGACCTGTCAATATAAATTAGAGAAGTTCTTTAAATATGTCCTATTCACCCATGAAGTAGATCATACACTCAGATTATCAAGAGATTAAGATGACTTAATGGTGAATGCTTATTTTTTTTTAACACAGACTAAACTCAAAATTAAATCAGATGTGCTGTACCTTGGATCCTGAATGTACCCTGAAGGCCCATCTCTTAAAGGACTGGTCCCCAGGGAGGCGCTACTGGGTGGTGGTAGAATCTAAAGAAGGAAGTCTCTAGGCAGGGGCAAGTGGCGGGGGTGGGGGGATGCTCTTAGGGAGAACACTGGGCCCAACTCCTCACTCTCTTGTTTTGACACACACTCCAACCACAATGTAGGGCCTCATCACAGAATGAATACAACACAGCCAATCAATGATGGAATGCAAGCTTAAAATTATGAGCCAAAAAACTTTTCTCTTTATAAACTGATTATCGCAAGCATCTGTTCTAGTTACAGAATGCTCACTAACATAAAGATGGTTAACTGTAACCCTAAATTCTTTCTGACGTTCTTAATTCCTTTTATTGTTTATATGTTTGGGGTAACTTACCATTTAAAATGTGTGAATAATATATCTATGTGATTACATCACAATACTTTTTGTCACACTGTTATATCAACACATATCACTACACATAGTGATCATCTCAGATATAAAACACAGTTATTTAACTTGATGAAGTACCAAATAGTAAAGAACTGCAAATGTGCTGCTTAAAATAATTCTTACCAAATATTCAAGGACAAAGGAAAAGAAGTCCTTTGTGTTAAATAGCACCTGAACATAGTAGGAAATCATGCACATTTATAAGGATGAATGAAACCTTAGTAGGTGTACATCAGAGGGGACATACAACTGAACTCAAGCACCTGAAGATATCACAACTACATCCATTTATAATTGCAAAAAGAAATAAATCATAAACTGATAAGAATACTCGTTAAACAAAGAATTATGTTTTCAGTTCAGAATGACTCTATATAATTACAATTACATCCAAATATTTATCATTATCCTTCAACATAATTATCTCAATGGGTTTTACTTTCTATTAGTGAATATATATTTTTATTTTTTTGGTTTTTTTGTTTTTTTTCCTGGTACCAGGAATTGAACTCACGACCTCGCACTTGCCAGGCAGGCGCTGTGCCGCTAAGCTAAAGCTCCTGATCAACGCAGAAAATATAAACAAGAAAATTTATGCAATCACAATCATACCTGCCAACAACTACTTAGAAAAGTATGTCTATTACTTTCTATGTAATCAATATATTATTAATAGTTGACTCAGAACATATTGGTTTATAGTAATATTTCAGATATTTTCTACCATGAATACACAAATGACTGCACATAGATCTTGAGATATGGACAGCATGCAAAGCTATTAATGGTATCAAAGGACTAAGCTTATAAATCATTTAAATGCTATTAACATACCTTTATGTCATATATGTTTATCTTTACACGTGATCTTTTTATATACCTGGCATTATACAACATCCTTTGGGCATGTCTATATATTCTGTCACATAACCAAAATCAGGTTTTAATACTAATTAAAAGCATGTTTATAACTAAGTCTCTAAAAGTATGCTGAATGCTAGACAGAGTAGTGCATGCCTGTAATCCCAGCCCTTGGGAAGCTGAGGCAGGAGGATTGTTGTGAGCTTGAGGCCAGCCTGGGCTACATAAGCGAGTCCAAGGCCAGCCTGTATTACATAGTGAGACCTTGTCTTTTAAAAAAAGTATATGGAAAATGATTAACCACAGTAAAAATAATATATCCTAAATCTTCCCAATTTTCATCAAAAACTTGGTTATCAATGTTCACTATGCTAAAGTGTGAAATACTTAAGTCAACAGTCCTCCAACATCACAACAATACTGTATACAAGGTTTTTTTAGGAAATAAGTGAGATGAACACTGTACAAGTTTAAAAGGTATAAACTGCTAGACAAATGTTAAACATTATCATGTATTTTCTTAAATACAAAAAATGTTAATATTTGTTCTAAAAAACAAAGACAGCAATTATGATGGAAAAATGGACACTATACCATATCAATTAAGAAGCAATAAATACCCTCCTTTGTAGCTCTATTTGAACTATTAATTATAAACCACAACATAATAAAAAGAAGAAAGAGCTGAAACGATTTTAGTTGCACATAGTAAAACTTTCAATTATAGTACTTTCTTTCTTTTTTTTTTTTTTTTCTTTTTTGTCTTTTTTGAGACAGGGTCTCCCTATGCAGTTCAGGCTGGCCCTGAGCTCACTTTGTAGCCGAGGCTGGTCTTGAACTCGCAATGATCCTCCTGCCTCAGCCTCCTGAGTGCTGGGATTACAGGCATGCGCCACAATGCCTGGCTCAATTATAGTACTTTCAATTACACTTGAGAATGGATTCAAAATACTTTGAGATTATGAATAGAACTTGGTCCCTGAAAGTCTATCAGAATTCTCAAGGACAGTATTAGGATCTCCAAATATCAGTAACTATCTAAAGCAGATTCTTCCATACAGATGTTCTTTGAAAGTTCACTGAGTATTATAAACATTAGATACTTTCATTAGGAAGATAAAATTCCATTAAAAATGAGATTGAATTTTCTGGAAATTATATATATAATTATAACATTTATATATGAAATCAAGGTAATATATATGTAGGTATCATCGAAGGAACCGCTGAGCTAAAGCTAGCCCATGGTAATATATATGAAATCAAGCACATAAAAGAGAAATAAAATATCTACCATCTTTATTATTACCATAATCTTATCTAATTAACTATATTTGAAATTTGTCTTGTGAAATCAGAGTTAAAGAGAAATATCAGCTGTCCTAATCAGCATCTCAATGTACCCTACACTGTCCATATGAAATTTTGGTGTCACAAGGAGGGGATTAAGCAACAGGTCATTTAAAACAATACTCACCACTCTGATCACCACATTGACAAAAACTTATGGCAACATAATATCGAGAAATTTTGAGATTAGGGACCACAGACTGTTAGTGGAGACTTCTACCAGAAAAAGCTAGCCATGTCCTTTAAGATATAAAATATACATGTCCTTAATGCAAAATGTGCTTCCAGAAACCTAGAAAAAATACTTCCATCTTCAAAATGCTAACATGCTCATGGATGTTCACTACACCATGGCCAAAACCCTGTTTCTTGTAAGAGGAATAGTTAAATGAATTATCATTTTTAATGTACTATACTAACACTTAAAATACCTATGATATCATACAAAAAACCAAATTCTAGAATAACACATATAAATATGGCAACATGTTTTACATAATACATGTATACAAGCACACATACATTTGTGTAGCAGGAATAAAACATTTTAATTTGTTTTTAACCAACTGACAGAAGTTTTTACCTGTGTTCAGGAAAATGCCTTAAAGAGACAGTAAAAGACCGTTAAATTTAAATCTCCAAAACTAGGAAGTAGTGGCAAATTGAAAAGCAAAAGAAAATAGGAGAAAATAACATGCAAAAAAAGAATGTAACAAGAGACAAAACTGGGAGCATGGAAAGAAAAATCAGATCTATCAAGCATTTCATTTTAAATAATTCACCTTTTGTTATACCCTTCCCCTCATACTTCTACCTAAATATTTATTACAGTCTACCACATGTACACATAAATGCCTTTTGGGAATGTTGTGGGATAAATCGCAAAAAGGGGCTTCATTTCACATCTGGCTAGGCAGGAAGAAGAAAACAGGAAGTATTCAAGGGAGATAAGTATTTAGTAGAGTAGAAACTGAACAAGAGGTAACCAAAAGATTTTTTTCAGGGACCTCTACAGTATATTTGATGAAGAGCATGATACAATTTATTTAAATATCAAAGAGAGAGCAACCTCTGTTACCAATTGCATTATGTATGTTTTCACATAAATGTGTGTATGTAAGTTTACATATTTGTGTATGCACTGTTGTGGCTTGTATCTACATGTCTCCCCAAAGCAGCATCCACTCGTGGGTAAGGAGTTTTGAGGTGGCTAGATTAGGGTGTGTGAATGTGAATTAAGGGTGTGATACTGGTATTAAGGGTATGGATAATGGAAGCTCCACCCTGGGTATGGGTGGCACCAATCAACAGGATTGTAACCTAGATAGAATATAAAAGGACAAAAAGAAGGCAGGCTTATTGTTGCTGCTGTTGCTGCTGCTGTTTGCTACCTCATTGCCTTCTGCCTACAAGGCAATGAACTGTTTCTCCTCTGTGATGCCTCTCTGCCATGCCACCCTGTCTTAGAGCTGGCTCGCTGTGGACTGAACCATTTATGAACTCAGCTGAAATAAACCTTTTCTCCTTTAACTTGTGAGTGTCAGATATTTTGTAATTAAGACATGCAATTATATGTATGTGTGTATGTTTTCAAAAGTAAAACATTGTTTTCTGTATTTAATCTGTTGAAGTAAATTTTCCCTTTTATTTCATATGTGAATATGTAAGGTATTCTTTTCTCTGAGGAGCTAATAACTAATGGAAATTCTGTCTTTGCTTTGAGAATACAGGCCTTTCCAATGAGCAACACTGGTGAAAGACTCAGAAAGATGAAAAGAGATGGCTCTCTCTCTCTCTCTCCCACAGCTGCAGATGGCAGAACACTCTAAGGTAGAAGGCCTTTACTGATTAAAAAAAGAAAAAAGAAAGTATTCACAAGAATACCATAAGTCTAGTATAGAGCCTGTGTGCAAAACTGTAATCCTCTTTCTCTGAGTTCTACGATAAAAATGTCCTACAAACATTATTTGCAACGACACAGTCTCTTAAGCTTTCTGGGATCAAAAAAGTCTTATCGCCTGTGTTTCTAACCTATACTATAAAAAGTGTGGTTGGTTAACTGGTTGATAAGTAAATGCTTTAAGTAAGGATATTTTAACATTTCTAGTTCTGACAATAAAAATATTTGTAACATGTCTTTGTTCATTAAAAAAGCTTTGAAATTTCACTGCCTCCCAATTTTCATATATAATGGTAAAGTAAGTCGTATAATCTTGGATATTCTTTATCTTAAAAACCATATCCCTACCACTTTGTTTGTAACTCTGTATTGTCTGTATTGTGCTTGTGATATGTTGTAAAATGTTGTATGTCTGTTAATGTTTCCCTCCTTTTATCCTTAAAATTAAAAAAAATTAAAAAATAAAAAAATAAACATCTAAAAAAAAAAAAACCATATGTATCAATTTAAAAATAAATTAACTGGATTTCACCAAATTTAAGAAATTGTGTACTTCTAACAGGACTTCTATGAGAATAAAAAGACAGACTGGGAGAAAATATTTGCAATCATGTATGTGATAAAAGACTAACAGCCACAATATGTGGCTATCAGAGCTATCAATAAGAAAACAAAAGGTACCAAAAATATGCAAAATAAATGAATATAGACTTCATCAAAGAAGATAAGCATATGAAAAGATGCTCAGATCATTAGGCAATAAAACTAACACTAATATATCTACACAACTATGAGAATGGCTAAAATGTAAAAGACCACCCACACCCCACACCAATTAGCACTGTGTATATTAGTCAGTTTCTTGTTGCTGGGACCAAACACTCACACTTGCCACTTGAAGAAGAAAGGGTTATTTCAGCTCAGTTTCAATGGGCAGCAGGCTCCTATGCAGAAACAACATGGTGAAAGACCATGGCAGGGGAACGCTGCTCACAGCATGGCAGCTGGGAAACAGAGAGAGGAGGCAGAGCTGGTGACAAAGATGCCTCCTCCGACCAGGCCCTCCCTCCTAAAAGCACTTTCAACAACACTCATAAACAGACAAATCCACTGATTTTAGTGTCCCTATGATCTGAGCACCTTCCAAACATGAAACACTGGGAAGATATTTAAATCTAAACCATAACATTCAGGATGAGAAGGAACTAGGTCTCTCATAAACTAAAAATGTAAAATGCCACAATCATTTTGGAAAACAGTTTGACAATTCCTTAAAAAGGTAAACATATACACACCTATCAGGCATTCCACTGCTAGGTAATTATCTAAGAAAAACAAAACATACATCCACAGAAAGACTCATACATGAACGTTTAGCCAAACTGAAAGCAACCTAATGATCACTAATAGGTGCTGGGTAAACAAAGTACTGCATAGTATATCCACACAGTGGAATCCTATTGATCAGCAAAGAGGAATGAACTTCTGATACAATGCAAGTGAACTGCAAAACCATTACGGTGAAAGAAAATAAGGCACATAAAAAAGTACATAATTTATAATTATGCATATATGTTATATGTTTCCTTATGGATGTATAATATATATTATATATACATACAGATAACTATCCAAAATACAAATACCCAAATTAATTGATAGTAACAGCAAAGATCACTAACTGCCTGAGGGTGAGAGAAGAACAGAAAGAAATCACTACAAAGGAGCTTGAGGAATTTGGGAAGGGATGGATATGTCATTATCTTCTTTGTGCTAATAATTTCACAGGTGCATAAATATGTCAAAACTTAGAAAACTGTACTCTTTAAACACGCTATTTACTATATGTCTGTTAATAGAATAACATGAGGAAGGGAGTCTCAAAAATACAAGGCAAGGTTTTATCGAATTTTTAACAGGCTTTATGGGGGGAAAAAGGGAAACAACCAGGTGTGGTGGCACACATCTGTAATCTCAGCATTCAGGAGGATGGGCCAAAAGGATGGCCATGAGTTTGAGGCCAGTCTGGACTATATAAGTGAGTTCAAGGTCAGCCTGAACTACATAGTGAGACCCTGTCTCAAAAATAAAAAAATAAAAAAGAGTGAAGGCAAGCAGGTAAAAGAGCATCATATACTGATTTTAAAAAAGGATAAATTAAAATTTCCAGCTTTCTAAAAAGGCAAATAAAAAGAAACTGGGAATAATGATAAGTTATGTTACAAATAATGATTTTACCTGGAAATGTTCCTATTTACTGTACTGATATCTCAGGACTATATTAGATGAACCTGTGTTTAGAAGCACTGTCATTCACAGAACCATGCAGTGTATCACAAAATCATTCCTATTTATTAGAAGGTCCCCCTCTTCCTCTTTTGAAGTACAGTTGGCTAATGGGGATAATCACTTAAGCACAGGGATTTTCTTCAGCTTTTCAAATTGTGAGTCTGAATCTGTACTACTGAGGGTTCTCCAAATGTACATGTATGCACCCCATAAATATATTTATACTCACAGACAGATGAGATTTCTTATAAGAAGCTGAATCACATGATCATGGAAGCAGCATGGACTGGCAGATGCCACTGGTGCAGACACATTTAAAAAATAGTTTACAATATAGCCAGGGATACAGCTCAGCAGCACAGTGTCTGCCTAGCAAGTGCAACGTTGTGAGTTTGATTCCCAGTACCAAAAATAATAGTAACAATAGTAATAAAAATATGCTATTTGTTGTGTGCCCTTAAGCATATATGACCTCAAAAAGTAGTTTACAGAACAATTGTTCTCACCATGGAGGAAGGTGGATCTGTGTATCTATTCAACTTTCAAATAACCTATCTTATGAAGAACAATGTAATTATTCCACTCACTAAAATGTTAATCTCAGTCTAAAAATACTCTAGCAGAGACATTTAGAATGCTTAACCAAACAGCAGAGAACCCTAAGGGCTTTGTCAAGTTGACATATAAATCACCACAGGACCACAGGAAAGTGGACGATGCCTTCAGCTCTAAGATTCTGTAATTCCACAGTCACTAACAATGGTCTCAGAACTTCTGCATCCAAAACACAGAGTAGATGCATATTTCCCTATTTCTCCTGCTAAGTAAAACTAAACATCCTAGATATTACAAACAAAAAAAATGAAAAGACTTCAAAGGGGAAAAAACACACTGAGTGGGAACCTCAGAATTTCCAGGGCCATGGCCAACATGCGCGAGCACCTGGGTGCGCATTTCACCTTCTATACGCCTGGCTTGGAACTAAAATCCAGCAATGAAAAGTGACGAATGGTGAGTGGAGGGTACCTGCATTCCATCTCAGTGGAAACAAAGGCTTAGCGAAATTAAGGGCTACCTAGTCAGAGAGATAATACTTAAGAAAACAGAATTCAAATCTAAATCTTCTGATCTCAAGGGTATATGGTACACCAACTCTTAATTAGCCTATGGTGAACAACAAACGAGTATAGTCTTACTTGAAGAGACCAAATCTCAAGGTTGCAAGGTAAACCACCTTCAGGGCAGAGTGCCAGATCAAATGAACCTTACATGATGACCAAAAGCAAAAAAGTCTACTATTATGTTGTATATATTGTTTATCGGCAAGGTCACATACTTGGAGCTTGATCTCAGGTTGGTGGTACTGGGAAGTGGTAGGAAACTTTTGAGAGGTGAAAAATGTTAAGAGGAGAGATCCTTAAATGATGTAGGGGCATGTTCTCAGAAGAGATTAAAATATTCTTCCTGAAACTGTGAGTAATTCTAATGGTTATATAAACATAAGCCTGGCCCCACACAGTCTCCCTGGCTTCCTATTTGGGGACATACTGTCTCCCTCACACACATGCCTTTGCTATGGTGTAACCCGGCCAGGAGGGCTCTAAACAGACCTGAGCTGATGCCAATGTCATGGTCTCGAACCTCCAGAACTATGAGTTAAACAAACCTTAATACACTATTTTGTTGTAATAAAAAAAATTGACTAGTACAATTGCTCACTGGTATCTGTTTAAATAAAAAAAAAGAAAATGTTATTTGAAGACTGTATCATTCCCCTTAAAGCTGAAGAATAACTGCCCTCCCTCCAAAAAACTGTTGTAAGAATAGTTTCATTTCCTCAACATCATTCCATTCCCTTAAATTGGCACTGCTTCACAATTACAGAAACTCTTTGGCCCGTAAGATGCCCTTGCTTGAGAAAAGGAGAACAGAATGAGTAATCTGCTTCTACACCCTTTAAGACTACTACCCCAGGGACCTTGCAACAGTCATCTTTCTGTAGTTTGAATGAGGAAGTACCTAACATACACAACTTAGAGGAGAAATGGTTTATTTGGGCTCATGGTTTCCTCTGGGACACATATGTATCTCTGAACTAATCATCATACCCTAGAGCCTAAATAAAACAAGCTCCATCTGAAACACTTAGACTGAAAATTACAGGGATGTCTTCCTCTCAAATCAAAATGAGTGTAGTTAATTAAAGGACGGAGGACTGTAAAAAAGGGTAACAACAACAAAAACAACAAATGCTCAAAACTTCACAGAAGCCATAGAGAAAAATCCAACTTCTCACTCTGGCTATCAGGTTCTACACCTGGCTCTCACCTATCCCTACTAGACCACTTGACCCATCTTGTCCCTCTCTTACTAAGCTCCAACACCTTTATTCAGTTCCTCAGACATGTCTTTTTCCCACTTCAAGGCATTTGATCATACTATTTTATTCTGCTGGGATGATTTCTCCAGTCTTGTTCATGGCCAATTCTTCCTCAGTTTGAGAACAAAGAGCAAGGGTCCCTCCTCTGATAGGTCTTCTCCCTTTCATGTATTCTCCATCTCAGTCCCCCATTAGTTCTTCTAGAAAATCCTGTGATAATATCTCATTTACTATCTCTTTTTGTCTTTCTTCCCCAGGTTACTACATACTCCATGAGAAAAAATCAGTTCACACATGCTTTAAATCATTAAACAGAAACAGAGGGATCTCCAAAGATTGGTAAATATATAGATAAAAAAGTAAATAGATCTGTACTGAAAATATGAAAAGTCATAAACACAAACTAAACATTCTAAAGCTATCATCAAGATGCAACTAAACCTGAACTAAAAAAAGTGAATGCTTAATGATGAAAAGTTTGTAAGCATAGTTCAAGGTTATAGTTACTAAACAGAAGAAAACAGTAAGGGATGTTGCAATATTCCCCAGCTTAGAAGGTCAGGGGCCAGAGATGTGACTGACAAGGGAAGGAAAAAAGCACCACCACTTACAGACCTTCTCAATGGAAGATGGGCAAAGAAAGTAAAGCTTGAAGAGAAACTATTTTCCCAAACAGTGTTTCACTTTTATGAAACATTTTTCCCTTCTGAAGGAATAAATGATTATGACAAACACATTTCACAACCACTTAACAAATACACTGGCCTTAAAATAAAAATGGTAGGATCCACAAAAGACAGTAGGGAGAATGACTTTCTCAAGAATTATCACTCTAGTGCTCACTTCGGCAGCATCTATACTAAAACTGGAATGATACAGAGAATATTAGCATGGCCCCTGTGCAAGGATGACATGCAAATTCATGAAGCATTCCATATTTTTAGAAATAAAACAAAAGAACAGAATATTAAAAGCTGTTGGAGAAAAGAAACAGATCACCTATAAAGGAAAGCCCATCAGAATCACAGCAGATTTCTCAACACAAACAGTCAAGTCAAGCAGAGCTTGGGGTGAAATATTTCAGGTCCTGAAAGAAAACAACTTCCAACCTAGATTGATGAACACTGCAAAACTATCCTTTAAAATTAATGGAGAAATAAAATATTTTCATAATAAAGATCAACTGAAGAACTTCATGGGTGCCAAACTAACCCTACAAAGAGTACTAAAAAATATTCTAGAAAGAGATAAAAAAGACCACAACTTTAAGAACAACAACATAAAGGAAACACCAAGCACAGCAAACAATTAAACAGAGGGAGACAAGAGCAATCAACAGCAGGAAAACAACATAAAAGGGACAGGCCAATACATATCAGTTATAACCGTCAATGTGAATAGACTCAATTCACCAACCAAAACAAGTAGACTGGCAGATTGGATCAAGAAATAAAATCAAAAAAAAAAAAAAAAAAAAAAAAAAAAAAAAAAAGAAAAGAAATAAAATCCAACAATATGCTGTATACAAGAAACACATTTAACTCAAAAGGAAATTCATGTGATGGAAAATACTCCATGCAACAGGTGTCCAGAAAAAAGTGGGTGTAGCTAGTTCACTTGCAGACAATGGGAACTTCAAACCAAGAACAATTAAAAAGAGATAAAGAAGGTCACTACATACTTGTGAGGGGAAAACTTCAAGAGGAAATGATAACAATCATAAACATCTATGTACCAAACAAAAAAGCACCCAAGTATGTAAGACAAATTTTAACAGACCTGAAAAATGAAATAAGCAGCAACACAAGCATAACAGGGGACTTCAATACCCCACTGACACAAGGAGATAGATCAACTACATAAAAAATTACCAAAGAAATAACAGAACTAAACCAAACATGTAAACAAATGGACTCAGTAGATCTTAACAGATCTACTAAGTGTTCCACCCAACACCATCAGAATACACAGTCTTCTCAGCTGCACATGGGACATTCTCTAAAATAGACCATATGCTAGCATACAGAACATGCTTAGGGAAAGGAGTTTAAATTATCTCATGCATACTATCAGACCACAGTGCAATGAAATTGGAAATTAATGACAAAGAAAATTGTGAGAACTGCAAAAACACATGGAAATCAAACAGCACCATCCTAAACAATCAATGGGTCGCAGATGAAATCGAAGAAGAAATTAAACACTATATGCAATCAAATGAAAATGTAGATACAATTTACAGAAACCTCTGGGCTGCAGTGAAAGTACTCCTCAGAGGGAAATTCACAGCAGTGAATTCCTACCTCAGGAAAACAAAGCGAGCACAAATAAACAATCTTAATGCTGCACCTCAAGCTTCGAAAAAAAGAAGAACAAATCAAACCTAAAGCCCAGAGAAGGCAGGAAATTATAAAGCTCAGGGCAGAAATTAATGCAATGGAGACTAAAAAAAAATACAAAGAATTAATGAATCAAAGAGTTGGTTCTTTGAAAAAATAAAATTGATAAACCCCTAGCCAAGCTTATTTTTAAAAAGGAAAGAAAAAACTGAAATACATGCAGTAATGAATGAAAGAGATGAAATCACTACAGATCCTGTAGAAATTCAGAAGATCATGAGTACCTACTTTGAAAATCTTTACTCTCACAGAATGGAAAACACAGAGGAAATGGACAGATTTCTAGATACATATAAACTACCAAAGCTGAATGAAAAAGATACAAAAATCTTGAATAACCCTATATCAGCAAGAAAAATTGAAAATGTAATAAAAAACTTGCCAATGAAGAAAAGCCCAGATCATAATGAATTTACAGCTGAATTCTCAGAGAAATTTAAAGAAGATTTAATGCCACTTCTCAAACTCTTTAAGGAAATTGAAAAGGAAGGAATTCTCCCCAACGCATTCCTGGAGGCAAGTATTATCTTGATACCAAAACCAGAGAACGACTCAACCAAAAAAGAGAACTGCAGGCCCATCTCCCTCATAAATATAGATGCAAAAATCTTCAGTAAAATAGTAGCAAATAGAAGGCAACAAATCATCAAGAAGATTATACACCATGACCAAGTGGGATTCATCCCAGGAATGGAGGGATGGTTCAATATATGCAAATCAATTAATGTAATACACCATATCAATAGATCCAAAGACAAAAATCACATGATCATCTCAATTGATGCAGAAAAAGCTTGTGACAAAATCCAACACTTATTCATGATAAAAACATTACAGAAAATTGGCATAGATGGACTTTACCTCAATCTGATAAAAGTCATTTATGACAAACCAACAGCTAACATCATTCTAAATGGTCAAAAACTGAAAGCTTTCACTTTAGAATCAGGAACAAGACAATGATGTCCACTGGCACCACTCTTATTCAATACAGTTCTGGAAATATTAGCCAGAGCAATTAGACAAGAGAGAGAAATAAGCAGAATAAAGATAGGAAAAGAAGAAATGAAATAATCTTTATTCACAGATGACATAATACTCTACACAGAAGACCTCAAAAACTCCACCAAAAGACTCATATTTAATAACCAAATTCAGTAGCATTGCTAGATATAAAGTCAACACTCAAAAATCAATAGCATTCCTATGCACAAATGACAAGCAGACTGAGACAGAAATCAATGAAACCACACCTATCATAATAGCACCTAAAAAGTAAAATACTTAGGAATCAATCTAACAAAAGAAGTAAAAGATCTACTCAATGAAAATTAACAGTACTCTGAAAAAAGAGATCAAAGAGGATTTCAGAAAATGGAAAGATACTCCTTTATGGATAGGAAGAAACAACACTGCAAAAATGGCCATACTCCCAAAATTGTTGTACAGATTTAATGCAATCCCCATTAAAATTCCATTAGTATACCTCACAGATCTAGAGAAAACATTCCTAAAATTCATCTGGAATGAGAAGAATGAAATAGAATAGGAAAAGCAATCCTGGGAAACAAAGAAAAGGAAGGAGGCATCACAATCCCTGATTTGAAATTATACTACAAAGCTACTGTGACAAAATTAGCATGGTACTGGCAAAAAAAAAAAACACACCTGAAGATCAATGGAACAAGTTAGAAGATGCAGACACAGCTACAAACACTCAGCCACCTTATCTTTGACAAAGGGGCCAAACATGTTCACTGGAAGAAATATCGCCTCTTTAACAAATGGTGCTGGAAAAACTGGCTTTCCTCATGCCGAAGACTAAAATTAGACCCATGTCTATCACCATGCACTAATCTAAAATCAAAATGGATCAAAGATCTAAATATGAAAACAGAAACACTAAATTTACTAGAAGAGAAAGCAGGTAAAACTCTCAAAGATAGAGGTGTAGGCACAGAGTTCATGAACAAAAACAAAATGCATGGGAAATACTTCAAAGAATCAACAACTGGGATCTCATCTTATTGAAAAGTTTCTGCACATCTAAAGAAATCACCAACAGAGTAAAAAGAAAACCCACAAAATGGGAAAAAATTTTAGTCAACTGCCCCTCAGACAAAGGGCTTCTATCTAGAACATACAAAGAACTGAAAAAAATCAGGCCCCCAAAATTCAAAGACACAATCCAAAAGTTGGCATCTGAGATGAATACACACTTCTCAAATGAAGAAATATTAATGGCGAATAAATGCATCAAAAAATGTTCAAAAGCATTAGTCATTCAAGAAATGCAAATTAAAACAACACTGAGATTTCATCTCACCCCACAAAGAATGGCTATCATTAAGAAATCAACCAATGACAAATGCTGGAGAGTCTGTGAGAAAAAAGGAACACTTCTCCACTGCTGGTGGGAGTGCTGATTGGTGAAGCCACTGTGGAAATCAGTTTGGAGACTCCTCACAAAACTAGGATTAGAAGTCCCACTTAACTCAGCTATTCCCCTTCTGGGTATTTTTCCAGAAGAATTAAAAATATCATACCACAGTGATATATGTGCACCCATGTTTATAGCAGGGCAATTTGTCATAGCTAAATCTTGGAAACAATCCAGATGCCCATCAACTGAGGAATGGATAAAAAAAGATATATTTCTATACAATAGAGTATTACTCAGCTATAAAAGACATAAACTTGAGGCTTTTGTAGGTAAATGGATGCAACTACAGACCATACTCATAAAGGAAATAAATCGGACCCACATATGTAAACATCACATTGTATTCCTGGTGTAAGAACATGAAAGCGTAAGAAAACCCAAAATGTACAACAGATAATAAGGGAAAGAAACTGCTCAAAGGAAAGAACAACTGGGATGCAGGAAAGAAGAAAAAGGAAGTATTAAGGCATTTTATATATATCGGTGGCATAACTGTACTGCTGGTGTCTGATGGTTTGTTGAGGGGAACAGTTTTTTTTTTTTTGTTTTTTTTTTTTGGTTTTTCTCCGGTACCGGGAACCGAACTCACGACCTTGCGCATGCCAGGCAGGCGCTTTTGCCGCTGAGCTAAATCCCCAGCCCCGAGGGGAACAGTTAATGATTACAAATTTTTTTTATACTTAGACCAATTTTGCATGCTTATATCTGGTAATCTGAGCAACTTATGTGACAACAACAATTTGCAGTATAACAACCATTCGTGAATTCCTACAATCCTGTCTAGTGAAACTATGTATTGTCTTTAATATTCTTTTAAATTATTATTTTCTTATTCCCTTTAATGATTTGATCAATCTTCTATTCTTACATCCGGTAATCTGAGCAACTTCACTGAAGATAACAATATGTAATATAACAACCACTGTTAATCTCTATCATTTGGTTTGAAATCCCGTATCATTTTTTATGTCCCTGCTCTGTTTTGTTTGTATTTTACTATTGTTCTTTTTTTGTACTATTTTCTTTAAAATAAAATTTTTTTAAAAAAAGAATTATTATTCTAATTCAGATTCTCACTGACACAACTACCTGTCTGAACTGAAGCATACAGAGAAACGTAGATTGGACTACACCACAAAAAGAGTAAGGTACAAACCTGCTGGAAATGGAATTGGTCAAATGCATGGGTCAAAAAAATCCAAGAAGAGAGCATGTTAACAAAGTTTTCAAGTTGCAGCTGTTCTTGATTCCTGCTTCTTTCTCCACCACACTCAGGCCACTAACCAGGTGAAGGGAGAATTCAAACTCCTGAGGAAAATCATTTATGTAGGTATCTAACTACCAGAATGACCCAAACAATGCAACTGCAGTGATGATGGGTTTATTAGATATTACATAATGAATCAAAGATATCACAGTAGACCAACTCACTATTCCGTGGACAAAACAACACAAATGATAAAGAATAAGTCCAAAATTACTACAAGGGGCTGTACACACACACACAGTGGAGTAAGTGATACCCTAACACAGAACAGAAAAGATTTCACAAAGGAACAAGACAGACAGCAGATATTACTGGTAATGTTTTCAAATGAATGTCTATGTCTTTCTTTGGTATCTGCAGATGTTGTAAACAAATGTTTACAAAAAGTTATCTTGTTATATAGCTCTAAAAGGGCAATTAGAAAGTCCTCAGAAATAAAATTTTCAATTTGTTTTATTAGCAAATGTTTTGGCCATCTGAGAAATAAATTTGCACTAAAAGTTGACTCTCAATTAAGCATTCACAGGTAAATGTATTTATTGTGTTTATGTGCCTTTTTAAAATGTTATATAATCTCATATTTTTTGGTTTTCAGTTAACTGCAAGCAATGATGTTTTCCACTAATGCAAAACAAAAAGATATTTATTATATCTTCAATTGATGCCACTGCATATTATATAATATTATTTTATGTTAGGATAATTTTTAGGTAAATTTTTAGGTAAATTATCATCAATGAAATAATATTTTATAAGAAAAGATAATACCCATAATATACCAAAGATAATACCCAATATTTTTCTCTTAATACATAAGCCCCAAAGCTATAAACCAAGTTGTAAGATAAGGCTCCCCAGTAAACTCAGCCTCTATTTATGTATGTCATTTTTGTTTAAAGGATAGGATGCTATACAAAGGTGCACATACAAAGCAACATATACTTTAAAAACTCCCTGTCACCTTGTATGTAGTTCAGTATTGCTTGTACTGTTCTTGGGCTACTTTGTAAATGGCTGTCTGTTTGTTAACATGTTTTTGTTTTTACTTTTAAAATAAAAAATAATAAAAAATAAAAAAATAAAAATAAAAATGGTGATAGCAGAATTAGAGGAGGAAGAAGGGATGGGGAACAGAAAGGGATTTTTACAAAGCTGTATTATGTACACGTACCCACTCTTCAAAATGACCATAAACTGCAAGTACTGCAAAATGTACTAATAAAATTTTTTAAAAGTTAAAAAAGAAAAGAACTTCAGGGAAGATCTAAAGCCAATACTTCTCAAACAAACACTTTAAGAAAATTTAAAAGAGAAGGAGTACTACCAAAGTCACTCCTGAACACTAGGACTAACCTGATTCCATAACCAGACAAGGAAACACTCGAAGGACAGAACTATAGTTCAATTTCTTTAATGAACACAGACACAAAACTACTCGAATAGATACCAACAAACAGAACGCAAAAAATCATCAAAAAGCACATACATCATGACTAAGTATGCTCCATTCCAGGAATGCAATGCTGAACATACGTAAATCAATAAATGAAATACATCACAAATAGAATAAAAGATAAAAATCACACAATCATCTCAATAGACACACAAAAAAAGCTTTTGACAAAATACAACACCTATTCTTGGTTTAAAAAAAACACTCAAGAAAACAGATATAGAAAGATCTTGCCGGGCATGATGGCACATGCCTGCAATCCCAGCACTTGGGAGGCTGAGGCAGGAGGATTGCTGTGAGTTTGAGACCAGCCTGGGCCACAAAGTGAGCTCAAGGCCAGCCTGAACTACATAGTGAGACCCTATCTCAAAAAAAGGCCAAAAAAAAAAGAAAAAGAAAGACTGTATGTCAATTTAATTAAAGATATTTATGACAAACTTAACATTATGTTTTTGTTTTTGTTTTTGTTTTTGTTTTTTGCGGTACTGGGGATCAAACTCACAACCTTGTGCTTGCCAGGCAGGCGCTCATGTCACTGAACTATATCCCAAAGCCCATAATACCATCATATTAAATGGGGAAAAAGTAAAAGCTTTTCCTCTAAAATCAAGAATTAGACAACAGTGTCCACCATCACCACTCCTGTCCAATATAGTACTCAATACATGAGCCAGTGGAATCTGGCAAGATAAAGAAATATAAGGGATATGTACAGGAAAGAAAGAAGTCCAATTATTATTATTCCCAGATAATATGATCCTCTCTACAGAAGAAACAAAAAATTCCACAAAATACTCCTAGAATAACCAAATTCAGTAGTGCAGGATACAAAATCAACACACACACAAAACAACCACATTCCTACACACCAATAATGAACCCACCCAAAAGAAATTAGAAAAACAATACTATTTGTTATGCATCAAGAAAAATTAAACACTTAGGAATTAACCTAACCAAGGACGTGATAGACCTCTATAACAAAAACTATGGTACTTTGAAAAAGGAGATTAAAGACAGTATCAGAAAATGGAAAGGTAATTCCTGTTCTTGGATAGGCAGAACCAATACTGTCAAAACGACCATATGTCCAAAACTGATATTCAGATTTAAATGCAATCCCAATCATGTATGTTATAGCTTGTATCTAGATGATCCCCCAAATCCTCAGGTGGTCACAGGTGGGGCTTTTTGGAGGTGGCTGGATCTAGGGTATGTGCTGCTGGGATCAAGGATGTGATGCTAGGACTGATTCACGATATGCTGCTAGGCCACCCTGGGTCTGTTACCCACTCTAAGTGTGGGCAACCTAAATGGGCTATGAGGGACAAAAAGAGGGTCACTACTTGTTGCTGTAGCTTGCTGCTTGCTACTTTGTTGCTCTGCTGCCTTCTACCTGCTGTTAACTGTTTCTCCTCTCAATACCCCTCTGCCATGCCACACTGTCTTGGAGCCAGCCAAATATGAACTGAAACCTCTGTAAACTCTAAGCTAATAAACCTTTCCTCTTCGAACTTTGAGTGTCAGGTATTTTGTCTCAGCAACAAGAAAAAAAGTAACTAAGATGAAATATTAACAGCATTCTTATAGAACTGGAGAAAACAATCCTTAAATTCATATGGAAGCAGAAGAGACCCAAAATGGCACCATCAATCCTAGGCAAAAAGAACAAAGCACCATATTCCCTGATTTTATACTGCAAAACTACACTGGTAAAAACAGCATGGTACTGGCACAAAAATATACATGTAGACCAAACCATAGAACAGAGGATGCAGAAACAACCCATAGCACATTGAACCATATAATCATTGACAAAGATTAGATACATTTTTTATTGGATGAAAGATAAGTCTTTTTAATAAATGGTGCTGGGAAAACTGGCTATACACATGCAAAAGACTGCATTTAGATCTGTGTCCCTCACGAGGTACTAAAGTTAAAATGGATCAAAGATATAAATGTTAAAACAGAAAGAATCTGTGGCAAGATAAAATAGGGGATATTCTGAAAGACACTGGCATGGGCAAGGATTTTCTGAACAGAACCCCAATTGCATAAGAAATAACAGCAAGAATCAACAAATGGGATCATATCCAATTAAAAAGCATCCTCACAGCAAATGAAACAACCAACAGAATGAAAAGACAACTACACAATGGAAAAAATGCTGCCAGCTATTCTTCAGAGGACTAACATCTAGAATACAAAAAAAACTCAAAAACTCAAAACAAAAAAACTCAAAAACAAAAAAACTCAAAAAAAAAAAAAAAACTCAAAAAAAACTCACTCTCCCAAATAAAAGACCCAATCAAAAAATGAGAAGCTGAAATATAAAGAAATTTTTCAGAAGTACAAATGGCCAATAAAATATGTAAAAAATGTTCAACATCACTAGTCAGTAGACAACTTCAAATTAAAACAAGACTAAGATTTCAACTTACCCAGAAAGAATGGCTATCATCAAGAAATCAAGTCATAACAAAGGCTGGTGAGGCTTCAGGAAAAAAAGGAACTTTCCACATTGTTGGTCAGACTGTAAACTAGTACAACCACTATGGAGACCCTTAAAAAATTAAAAACTGGAAATTCTATTCAACTCAGCTAGTCCTGCAATAGGTATTTCCCCAAAAAGAGTTTAAGGCATCATTTTATAGTGATACTATATATCCACATTTATAGTAGCACAACTCTTGAATAGCTAAGTCTTGGAAGTTGCCTATATGTTCCATCAACAGATGAAGATAAAGAAAATGTGGTATTTATATACAATGGAGTATAAGTCTGCAATAAAGGATAAACCTGGGTTGTCTTAGAAAAAAGGATGTATCTTAAGATCATAATGTTAAATCAGATTAAATACTTAAATATTTAAATATTTAAACAGACAGTTTAAATACTGTACTGAGAGATATAGACATGTAATAATTCATAAAAGAAAAAATGTAAATAACCTAAGACTAAAAAGATTTTTAGTCAATAAAAGAATGGTAATAAAAATTCAATCAATGAAATATCAAATGCTCATCAAACTGATATATATTTAAAACCTTCATAATTGTATTAGTCACTTTCCTGTTGTTGGAGGAAAAAAATACCCAAAACTCACAACTTTTTGAGTTTTATTTGGACTCACAGTATTCAGTGGATTCAGTCCATGGTTAGTTGATTTCAAGGCAGACAAGGCACGATGGGAGGGCATGACAGAGGAGACCTGTTCTCCCCATGACAGCCATGGACTCACCCCTAATCCACAGATGAACACAATGCCCCCATACAGCCATCACCTTCAAGAAGTCCCATCACTGAATACATGAGACTACTGCGAAACACTTTAGATGTAAATCGTAACATTGCACACTGTAAAAATCAAAAAGAAAGTTAAGTTCTTTCAACATACAATGGCACAGGGGAAACATTTCCATTCCAAAACCAAGAAATAAGGGAACAGAAAGGAATTAAACCAAAGCAAGGCCAAAACCTGCCAGGCCAAACATTAAGTCCTGTAGCTCCTTCGTCTACATCAGGAGCACACAGTGGTAAATGTGAGTTTCAAGGGCCTGGGCAGCCCCATCCATGGCCTCGTCTGCTGCAGCCCACTTGGCCTGTCTCGGGCTGGCTCCAGTCATGGCCTGACGCTTTCTTTGGCAGATGTTGTTCCACATTCCAGGAATCTCTGACTTCCCAGCCTTCCTAACCTGACATCCAAGGCCTTCCTCTGCAATCTGGATGAAAGCCTCCCTAACTCCACAACTCTCTCATTCTGTAAGCTGTTAAAACCAGCATCAAAAGGATGATGCCAAAGTATGACATGACAGAGGTTTCAGTCCATAGCTGGCTGGTTCCCAGGCAGGGTGGCATGGCAGAGAGGCACTGCAGAGAAACACGCCATGGCAAAGCAAAGTAGGCAGAAGGCAGCAAACAGCAAGTAACAAGCAAAAACCCTTTTTTGATCCCTTATCTTTTATCCAGACTACCCACTCTTAAGGCAGGTAGCACTCACACCCTTAATGCTAGCATCACATCCTTGATCCCAGCAGCACACACTCTAGATCCAAGCACCTCCAAAGAGCCCCGTCTATGGCTGCATGGGGCACTGAGGGGACAGCTAGACAAGAGCCATAGTATACTCCAAGTTTGTCATTTAACTGGGTCACTTACTGCTGACCTGTAGCTTTCCCATTTTCTAATAAGTCTGAGAACTTATTAGTTAATCTTTAAGATTCCCTTCAGTTCAAATATTATATTACTAGTTGCCAAAGGATTTGAGAATTTTTCCCAGTAATGGAGGTGAGCTCACAGTTAAGAACTCAATAAAGAATGAATGGAATTAGGAAGACAGGGAATTCCCACCAAGAACTCTGATAACTCTTTTAAAGTATCCTTTTACATGTAGCCGAATCATAGCTCCTCTCACAAGCTTTTGTATCACCTCAAACAGTGATAGTAAACCTTTTAGAGCTTTCAATGATATAAACAGCCTGCTGGGGCATGCATGCTGTAGGCTCACCACCACTGACCTAGAATCACACACCAGATAGAAGCAAATGTGTTCAAGTTAACTACAGTATATAGAAATACTATCTACAGGCTTAGAGAGCATCCTGATGGCTTATGAGTTCACAACACTTCAACACATGATGGACAGGATCTAGAAAGTATACACATATTCTGTCAAAAAAATTATCAATAATATGACAAGATCAAAAAGTAAATCTCTAATATAGTAGTCCTTTGGTATTCTGGAATTAATAGCTATTAATTAATAACTGTTCTGGCTGTGTTGCAAAGTCACTGAAGTTTCATGACATGAAATAGTTACTTTGTTGTGGCACTAATAAAGAGCACATTTACCAGAAAGTCCAGTAAAACAGTCACTTAACACGCAGTAGGTATAACACACAATCCTGATCTATATCTCAAGAAGAAAGGGCTACTCCTTACTTTCCAAAATCTTTTACATAATTAACTCTGTGAAAGTAGAGGGAAAGTGAAAAATTAACTTTTGAGGGGGAAAAGAGCATCAAAAGGCACAATAATTCCCAATGCCGATAGAAATTTTTTTAAATTTTGGATAAAAAAAGGAAAATGATAAATTTGGCAATAGATCAGATATGTAACATAAACCAGTCCGTAATAGCTCTATGTGGATATAAGAAAAAAGTTTTAATGGAAATAGCTTAGCCAATGAACACTCCCAGTAGTGCTCTACTTACCAAGTGAGAAATTAAACTTTAATGTAAGCCTTAAAGTCGGCAAAGCAAAGACATGTAAATACTCCATGGAAACACGTTTAGGAAGAAAGCAAGAGGTTTCTCCAAACATTTCCATATTCACCTTGGATTTATTCCTAGAAAATGTCAAGAGTCTCATGTAAAGTTCTTCTGAGGGAAGAGATTCACTGCCAAATGGTCTGGATTAGAATTCCAGATTAAAAGGAGACCAAGTTAATAGGTTTGCATCAAAATTATTTCATTCCTCAATTACGTAAGTATGAAGTTCACATATGGTTACCTGCTTATTAGGAGAAAAACTTTTTTTCTATAAAGAAAGAAATACTCTTGACTTTAAATCTGATTTTTGTTTCCTCTTTTGCATTCTTCTCTGTTGTATCAGAATAAAATCCTTATGCTATTATAGAAACTGAATGCATTAACTAAATTGAGCAACAGCTAAGACAAATCTATGAAGAAAACAAGTGTGTGGGTGTATGTATTCAGGTGTGGTTAAAAAATCACATTTTCAAATAAGACAACTTACACTACATCACAGATTTGGGGAAATGAGACAAAAACTGACCTACTTTTCTCTTTTACATTTTAAATTCCTATTTGTGAACAAGTATGTAAGAGGTATTTTAAAAATGTATATAGACAACTAACCTTCAATGAACCAAGGAAAGTATACATATTTATAAATAGAAGATTGATGCATAGTCAACTACAATATCTACGGTTTTATTTCTATTCTTTTCTGCCCACCCATGCTTCTGTATAATCCTTCGGAGAATCACAGCTCATGTAGTCTGAGTAACTTCCTAAGGTATGGAGTCCTCTGGTCAATAACGATAGCACTCTCCACTCTAACATCAGCCACAGGGCCACCCAGAATACTAGCCTGGAAAAAAGATCTCACCTTTCTATTAAGATAAATAAAACCAGGATTCATCTGCTCCTTCCTACAGGCAGCTTCCATAGCAGAAAATAAGAAATGCATTCATTATAAAAGAAAATCAGACCAACGTAAAAAGAGGCAAACCTGAAAAACAGAGCTGCTTGAGAACCAGATCCAATAAAGCCATTCCTCCTCACTCTGAGGGTCTCCGTTACATGACCTACACATTAATTTCCCTTTCGTTTTAAAATTGGATTTCTGTTAATTACCTATGGAAAAGCCATCTTACTTTTAATTTATATGTATCCATCTATAAAATTAGGACCATTAGAAAATCTAGCTATATAATAAAATAAAGTTATTTTCATTCAGAAAAGCTGAGAAACAGGTTTACTAATTAACAACATTGTAATACACTAAAACATCATATACAAATGGGCAATTTTCTAGGATTAGAAAATTATTTAAATGAATAAATTTTGTTAGCATTACATGATGTAGTTCAGAACTCACTATAAAATCATTATAATTATATCTTATAGTTATCTAAAAATAAGTATATAGTTATTTTAAAAAATGAATACCTTTTTCAATTCAATTTACCTATTAATCTGTTTATATATTCATTTACACATACTCAACAACAGTGATTCATACTGAAAAATGCATCACTAGGCTACTTTGTTGTGCCAACATTTTGTGAACATCACAAACTGAGACAGCTGTGATGCCACTAGACTGAAATAAACTAATAGGACCACTGTCCAAAAAGAAACTATATGTCACATGGCTGTATAGTTTTTTAAAGTATAAATACAGAAACTTCCCCGTTTCTTTAAAATAACTTCTAGAAACATATTTTGTATGACTGAACCATATTCATATATTTGGGCTGGATACAAGTGATTCTAAAAACCATGTGTTATGGTTTGTGT
>NW_004955408.1:38572625-38575148 GCF_000276665.1 Chinchilla lanigera
GACCTCGCACTTGCCAGGCAGGCGCTTTTGCCGCTAAGCTAAATCCCCAGCCCCTTCAATCTTTTTTCTAAGTCATAGTTTTACAGAAAGCCATTTGTTTCTGCACTTTAGTTTGCAATGATATGTTACATCACACAATGTAAATGATATGTTACATCACAAAATGCAATGATATGTTACATCACACAATGTCAAATCTATCTGACAAATCTATTAGAGTATTCTGCTTTTATTCTGTGAGTATGAAGTACTGCTCATCTCAAGGTTAAATAAATACTAACCTATATTTGCTTCTAGTTTGAAAAAAAAGCAGACAAAAGTGAAAGCAATAATAGCACTTGGGAAATTATTCAGTTTATGTACTTCCCTATCTGCTACTCAATTTAAAGGAGAAAAATTCTTTTGGTTAATTGTATTTTTAAGATAGATTTTAATCTTTTTAATGAGTATGTGCTTCATCTCTTCATGAGTCATAGAGTCACCATAAAAATAAGATTGGAAATGTAGATATGACCCCATAATGTGGCATACGCCTGTAATCCCAGCTACAAAGAGAAGTGGAGACAGAAAGATCACAACCTGAAGACTAGCCTGTACAACAAAAAGGACTCCATCTCAAAGAAAAGGAAAAAATAAAAAGAAATCTAGACATGATATATTCATGAAAAACTTTTCAAATAAATGAAATAGAAATTTTGCAGATTTAACACTTTCATTAAACTTTCTCTGTGTATTAGGTGACTGCTAAATATAATGAGAAGACAAAATTTTACCTGAAATACACTACAGTCTAATGGTATCTATGCCTTTTATAAATTGGTTCCTGTGCAACAAAACAAAAATCAACAAATATTCAAGAAGTTAGAAGAACCTTAAGGAGCTATGCTATGTAAATAACATGGGTAGATTTTTCTCATTTAGAAATATGAAATTTGACATTTTTCCCATTTCTAAATATGAAATTTAGAAATATTTCACTGAGGTTAAGACCATAAGCTTTGGCTCTATAGTAAATGTGTTCAACTGCAGATATAATGTAAAACAGTTTATGTGATCTAAATCAAGTTTTTGTTTTTTGGGGGGTTTTTTGTTTTGTTAGCTTTGTTTTGTATTTTTTGAAACAGGGTCTCAGTACGCAGTTCAGGCTGGCCTTGATTTCACTTTGTAGCCCAGGCTGGTCTTGAATTCACAATGATCCTCTTTCCTCAGCCTCACAAGTGCTGGTTTCACAGGCATGCGCCACCACGCTGCGGCTAAATCAAGTTATTTAATGTCTCTGTGCCTCAGTTTCTTCATCTGTTATCTAAGATAACAATATTTATTAACTCATGTGATCTGGAAAATATTAAATAACGAAATACATGCAAAGCACTTGAAATTGGGACCAGCCCATTTAAAAGCATTCAATGCATTAGCTACTTTTTAGAACTATTTCATGTATTTGAGTCTCAGCTAAAAACCATATCAGCACTTTCATTAAAGGAAATGAAAGCCAGAAGGAACTTGAGATAAAAACCTCACAAGTCAGAGATTCACTGTTACTCTTCACTAAGTACATGACTTATATGTACCGAACAACAGAGCAGATAAAAATTACTGAGAATTCAAGGATAGGACCATTAAAAATACATTTGAAGTGAAATTTTTCACATACCTTTTTCAGTACCATATGCATAAAAATGCAGTTAATAAAGAAATGATAACACAAATACTTACATCCCTAGAGCCTGCACATTTTCATATTTATAGAACATGGATTTTATGCATACTCATAAGCAAAACATGAACAATAATCTAGCATGTACTTATCTACACAGAAACCATAAACATCCAAATATCTCAGCCAATGTTCTTTCCTCCCAATGCAACAAAATTAAAGTGAGAAAGACATTATAACCTTTGGGAATTAAAAATAATTGAAAATCCACAGATATAAAGAAATCAATCAACATAGTTCTGGAAATTTTAGCCAGAGCAATTAGACAAGAGAAAGAAATAAAAGGAATAATAACAGGAAAGACAGAAGTTAAATTATCATTACTTGCAGATGACATAATACTCTACATAGAAGACCCCAAAAACTCCACTAAGAAACTGCTAGATTTAATAAGCAAATTTTATAGCTCAGCGGCACACACTTGGCAAGCACAAGGTCCTGAGTTCAATTCCCGGAAAGCAAATTCAGTAGCATAGTTTGATACAAAGTCAACACTCAAAAATTAATAGCCTTCCTACACACAAATAACAAACTCACTGAGACAAAAATTGGGGAAGCAACAGCTTTCACAATAGCATCCAAAAAAATAGAATACCTAGGAATCAATCTAACAAAGGATGTAAAAGACCTTTATATTGAAAACTACAGTACTCTGAAAAAAGAGATTGAAGAGGGAATCAGAAAAACAGAAAACAGGAAGATACCCCTTGTTCTCAGGTAGAAAAAAACCAATATAGTGAAAATGGCCATACTTCCGAAACTGTTATACAGATTCAATGCAATTCCAATCAAAATTCCAACAGCAT
>NW_004955408.1:38575363-38578444 GCF_000276665.1 Chinchilla lanigera
GATCAATGAAACAGATTAGAAGATGCAGAAACAACTCCAGACATACTCAGCCACCTTATCTTTGACAAAGGGGTCAAACACATTCACTGGCTATCTTTTGATAGCCTCTTTAATAAATGGGGCTGGAAAAACTGACTCTCCACATGCCAAAGATTAAAATTGGACCCATTCTTTCACCATACACTAAACTAAATTTGAAATGGATCAAAGATGTAAATATTAAAACAGAAACACTAAATCTGATGGAAGACAGAATAGGTAAAACTTAAAGACATTGATATAGGCAAAGACTTTATGAATAAAAACCTGATCACACAGGAACTATCACAAAGAATCAACAACTGGGATCTCACCTTATTAAAAAGCTCTGTACAGCAAGAGAAACCACCAACAGAGTGACAAGACAACCCGTATGTGGGAAAAAATGTTTGCCAGCTGTTCCTCCGACAAAGGATTACTATTGAGAACATATAAAGAATTCATAAAAAATCAAACATCCTAAATTTAAAGACCCAATCTAAAAATGAGCATCTGAGATGAATACATACTTCTTAGATAAAGAAATGCAAACAGCAAATAAATATATGAAAAAATGTTCAACAACACTGGTCATTTCAGAGATGCAAATTAAAACAACACTGAGATTCCATCTCACCCTAGAAAGAATGGCTATCATCAAGAAGTCAACCAATAACAAATGTTGAAGAGGGATAAAGGAAGCCTTCTCCACTGTTGGTGAAAGTGCAAACTGGTGCAACCACTGTGGAAATCAGTGTGGAGATTCCTCAAAAAACTAGGATTGGACATCCCACTTGACCTAGCTATTCCCCTTCTGAGAAGAATTAAGAACTTCATACCACAGCAATATATGTGCACCCATGTTTATAGTAGCACAGTTTGTAATAGCTAGATCTCGGAAACAATCCAAATGCCCATCAACTGAGAAATGGATAAAAAAAGCGGCCTTTTTCTATAGTGGAGTACAATGCAGCCATAAAAAAGGATAAACTGAGACTTTTATAGGTAAATGGATGCAACTTGAGACCAACTCATAAGTGAAATAAACCAGACTCACATGTGTTAACATCAGATTGTCTCTCTAGTGTGAGAAGCTGAAAGAGTAAATATGATCCAAAATGTACAATAGATTTTGTAAAATAGGAAGAAAGAAAAGAGAAACTGGGATGGGGGAATGCAGAAAAGGAAGGGAGAAGCAAATATAAGTATATATTAAAAAGAATTTTAAAAAACAATACAGAATTTCGAAACAAGATGATAGAAAATTAACAATGATTATTATATTGCATATTGTTCTCTTCAAAGCAGTTGCTCAGATTACTGGATATAGGCATGTGAAATTGATCAAACAATATAAACCTAACTGTTCCTTTCTTTTTTTTTTTTCTTTTTGTTCCTTTCAATGAATTAATAAAATTAGTTGTACAATTATCTAAGCCATCTTGGGTATATATATATATATTATTTTTCCCTTCCTTCTTTTCTCCTTTCCCCATCTCAGTTGTTCTTTCCTTTTGAGCAGTTTCTTTCCCTTTCACAATACCTATTATACTTTTTTATCTTATTTACTCTTTCAAAGATAGTTAAGATAGTTATACTACTAATTTCTCTTAGTTAACTGAAAAGCAAGGTTTGTGCTAATATTGTTGGACAATTAAATGTCAATATCTTGTACTCTGAGCAACTAATTTAAAGATAACAATCTGCAATGTATTAATTGTTATCCTATTATCTTGTTTTGAAATTTTACTTTTTCTCTTTAAAATAAAAAAAGACATCAAAACTACAAGTAATTTGTACTCTACAGACAGAACAGTTCAAACCAAAACAAACTGACACAATGAAAGTTAAACCAAGAGGAAATATTGTAGTCTTCCCTCCCTTTATTATTAAAGAAGGAATCCAGCAATTATCATAAAAGAACATAGGACTTGTCTTGGTCAGATCAGGCTGTTACCAAGATATCAAACTGGATGGTTTAAACAACAGACATTTCTTTTTCTCACAGAGCTAGAGGCTGGGACATCTCATATCAAGATGCCAGCATAGTCAGAATCCTGGTGGGACCTTTCTTTCTGGTTTGCAAATGGAAGTCTTCTTGCTTTGTCCTCACACTGCAAAGAGAAAATGAGACAGCAAAGGAGTTCAAGACAGATTAGATTAGATTAGATTAGATTAGATTAGATTAGATTAGATTAGATTTCTGTCTCTCCTTCTAAAGGCAGTAATCCCATTATGAGGTATCCACCCTCATGACCTAACTACCTACCAAAGGTTCCATTCCGAAGACTATCACACTGACAGTTAACACTCTAACATATGACTGTGGAGGAACACAATTTGGTCCACACAAATACTCTTAAGTGTTGCTGGAAAAAATGGATATCCTATAGAGACAACTGAAACTAGGCCACAATCTTTCTCATCATGTACTTAAATCAACCAAGAATGAATTAAAGGTTTAAATGCAAGACCCAAAACTATAAAACCAAGAGATGAAAACATGGAGGAAATGCTTCACAATACTAGACTGAGCAAATATTTCATAAATATGACCTCAAAAGCATAGATAACTGAAGCAAAAATAGATTAAGGAGATCACATCAAACCGAAAAGCTTCGGAATATCAAAGGAAACAATCAACAGAATGAAAAGCAACTTACAGAATTGAAGGAAAAAGCTCCAAATTATGCATCTAAGATAAAGGATTAATATTCAACATATATAAGGAACTCAAACAGCTCAAAAGCAAAAGGAAACAATACAATTTAATAATAGGCAAAAGACCCTAACAGACATTTTTCAAAAGAAAACATACAAATGGCCAAGAAGTATAAAACAATGCTTAAGATCACTGTCTTGGTTACTTTTCTCTCGTTGCTGAGACAAAATACCCAACGCCCAAAATGAAGGAAGGAAAGGTTTATTTCGCTTACAGTTTGTGGAGGTTTCAGTCCATACTTTGCTGGCTCCGAGGCAGAAGATAGCAAAGCAACAAGAGCAAAGAGGAATGGCAGCCGAACAGCAAACAGCCAGAGCAAAACTGGAGGAATGGCAGCAAGC
>NW_004955408.1:38579624-38592995 GCF_000276665.1 Chinchilla lanigera
CCCTCAGGCCATCTTTTCTATTCTCCTGTTCCTTCTCAGCAATAGAGATCTCCTCAGCCTTATCTTTGCAGTCCACAGCATTACTGGAGCTTTCTTTCTGGCCAAACGCACAACATTTTAAATCATCCTGCTGGGCTCTTTGCTCTTGAGTCTCAATATATATCTGGCTAAAGGCCCCCAACAATAGCCATGCAACTTCCCCAACATTTGACTGCCTTGAAATTCCTTTTGCCAGATTAACCAGTCCGCTGCTGAGTCACTTAGCCAAACCTCTAGACTCCCCAACTGACGCAATGTTTCAACCATAACAATCACTAATTAAGGGAAATGTAAATCAAAACCAAAATTAGATATAACCTCACCCCAATTAGAATGGCTGTTTTCAAAAAGACAACATCAAATGATCTCATGTACCTAAAGAAAAGACTACTCTTATAAAGGTGGGAATGTAAATTAATAAAACCCTCACAGAAAACAGTATAGAGGCTCCTCAAAAATTAAAATCAGAACTACCACATGGCCCAGCAACTACACTACCAGGTATAGATTCAAAGGAAAGGAAGTCAGTGTGCTGGAGAGATATTTGTACTCCCATATTTACTCTAACACCATTCATAACATCCAAAATATGGGAGCAATCTAAATCTCCATCAATGGATGAATGGGTCAAGAAAATGTAGTGTATGTATACACTATTCAGCATACTAATCAGCCATAAAAAAGTAAAATTCTCTAATTTGCAGAAACATGGATGAACTTGGAGAAAATAACATGAAGTATATAAGCCAGGTGTAGAAAAAACAAACCACCACATGAACACACTCATCCATGCAATCTAAAAAGGTGACTTCATAATGGAGAGAAGAACAGTGGTTACTAGAGGATGGAGGAAGGAGAGTACATGGGGAAAGGCAGAGTCAGGTCACTGCGCAGTTACAGTCAGGCAGAAAGACAAGTGCTGGTGTCTACCTGCATGGTATGGTAACTAAAGTCAACAGTATTGGAGCTGGGGATTTAGCCCAGCGGCAAAGCGCCTGCCTGGCAAGCGCAAGGTCGTGAGTTCGGTTCCTGGTACCGGAGAAAAACAAAAAAATAAATAAATAAATAAAATAAAGTCAACAGTATTGTAGACTGTATTTCAAAACATTTACAGGAAAGAATATGAATGCTCCCACCATAACAAATGGCAAACGTTTGAGGTGATGGGTATGCTAAATACCTGATTTGATCATTACGCAATGAATACATGTATCAAAACCCTGTAGGGTACACATAATTATATGTCAGTTAAACTTTTAAAAAGAGTAAGATAAGTAAATTAAGCAAAAATAAGGTATAAAGGTCATCATTATAAACAACCTAAGAACTTATATTTGTAAGTGCTCATAAAACAGTAAGCCTGTTTTGACTATTCATAGAAAACGTGTATATTTGTGTGTACAGGATCACAAATAAAACACATCTTTAGGAAAAAGTAAAATACTTGGAAATGTATGTAAATATATGGCAACCAATTTGTTAACCTGGAGAGAAAAAAAGTCCCTAGAGAAATAAAAAAACATTATTTTGAAATGAACCCAAATATAAGGAGAAATAATTTCTAAAGAGTTTGAAAGGATTTAAAAGCTACCATTTTTAAAGTGACCAGACCCAGATGGTTTCCACAGACCTCCATCAAAATTTTTAAAAAGAAATGAACTTCAATATTATTTAAACTATTCCAGTCCACAGGAAAAAATTAAAATGTTTCCAATTTATTTGGGAACATTAACATTGCTTTAATACCCTAACCTGATAATGAAAATACAAAAAACATATGTATACTGTATTACAATTCAATGCTATTAAATAAAACATAACTGTAAGCAAAATATCTCAAAATGTTTTGATAGTCTACTCAGTAGATCTTACTTTCAAAACACAGAATGATTCAGTATTAGGAAATGTATCACAACTAATAACAACAAAACTTGAATGAAAATTCTTATAATAATGAGTATCAAAAAAATTTTTTAAAAAAATTAGTCAATCCTAATGAGAACTAGATAATTTAGTAATAAAAGTATTTAAATATGGTAACAGTCCTTAACAAAAAAAATTAATGCATGTAGAAAATAATCAAAATAATCCTGAGATTTCTCTGATTGAGTCTCTGAAAAACTTCTTTTTTGGACATAGTGGTTTTTTGAGATATGGTTTCACTATGCAGTTCAGGCTGGCTATTGTTGGGGGCCTTTAGCCAGATATATATTGAGACTCAAGAGCAAAGAGCCCAGCAGGATGATTTAAAATGTTGTGCGTTTGGCCAGAAAGCTCCAGTAATGCTGTGGACTGCAAAGATAAGGCTGAGGAGATCTCTATTGCTGAGAAGGAACAGGAGAATAGAAAAGATGGCCTGAGGGCATCACAAGAAGCAGCAATTATCCCAGGTTGGCCTCAAGCTCACAGTGATCCAACTGCCTCAGTTTCCCAAGTACTGAGAATACAGGTGGGCACCTGTAATTACCACCATAGTAGCTCTTGTATCTGAAAACTTCAATATAGCACAATGTTTAACTTACATTGAAGTATGGCAGTAAGAGTTGGCAAAGGACAACAAATTTGAAATGTTATACATATATAATAGGAATATATATATCAAACACAGAGATATACACATCTAGGTGCATACATTTACACATATAAATACCACTAAACTCACATATAAAAATATATGTATATCCCTTCACAGAAAATGTAAGTAATATACATAATTATATATTTGCATTATTATTAAAACAGCACTGTACCTGTTTGGGAAGGCGGAACAAGGGATTTTTATAGAAAATGTCCTTAGCCTGGCTCCATGTACCATCAATGATGATGATTGTGGAAGGATAAACAGCAGAATCTAATATAAATTCTTCCAAATTAGCAGCTTCGGCCCCTGGATAGAATATTAATGTACCAGACTTCCGGCAGACAGTTGAAAGTTCAGTATCTCTAAAAAAAAGTTTTTATAAATATATCTTTATTAGCTTGTGGGGAAAATAAAAGTTTTATTATGTTTACTGGACTCCTAATAAAAGTTCCCCCCATCTAATTATCTGTCTAATTAAAGATACTAATTGTTAAGGAAATGTGAATTAAAACTCTCAAAACCTTACGTACTCTACTGACTCAGTAGCTGTAAACCTGCTGCTCTCTAGGCTTCCCAAACTTCGTTGCCCTCTACCACAGCTTTTCTCTCCAACTACCAGTGGCATAACTTTAACCCTTCCAAAGAAAGATCTATGTGGAACAGAGCTACTTTAAATTGCACTAAAAGTTACTTTACCTTTCTTCGCTGAAGCGACGACCAATCTTTACTTTACACTTGTCCTGGGGGAGGCATGCTTCTAACAGAGGAACAGTCCGCAATACTTTGTTTTCCTGCAGTGAAAAAATTAATTAAAACATAGATTTTAATTTAGTTCAACACACTTCCAAAACTTTTAATGGGGGGCTGCAGTTGTTACTCAGCAGTAGAGGCCTTGCTTAGCATGCACAAGCCCCTAGGTTCTACCCACAACACTGCAAACTTTCTTGTTGCCAAAAGAATTCTAGGTGATTAACTACTACATAGGCCTTAGGTGGTTTAGAACATTTTCTAGTATTTCTTATAATGTTCTTCACTCCTTATCATTACTATGAGACTTCAATCCAGACTTAGTCACTTCCCAAACTTTCATCAATGTAATAAACATACATATGTCAAATTAAATAGTGCCAAAAGATTTTAAACGCCACAGCTGTCCCCACATAAACTCCCCAGTATCATTTCCAAGAGACAACTGCCTTAACTCTTTCACTTATTTCTTCTAAAAGTTATCTCTATTTCCACATATGTATTTTTCCTATTTCTTAATTTATCAATTTTAGGTATTACCTGTAAACTACCAACTCTCATCATAATAGCTAATATTAATGTACACAACTCAAGTGCAATACATAGATACAAATATAGATTCACTTACTTTTCATAATAAATCATAAAAGAAACGTATCTTTTACTGGGTCCATTTTACTAAAGAGGCAACTACTGCACAGAAAGGTTAACTTGCCCAGAGTTTACAGCATTTACAAAACTATTAAGTATTTGAATGCAGGCAATCTGTCTCCAGCCCTCACTTTTTTTTTTTTGGTACTGGGAATCGAACTCAGGACCTCATGCTTGCCAGGCAGGCACTTGTGCCACTGAGCTATATCCCCAGCCCCCAGCCCTCACTTTTAACTACTGCATTTTATAACTGCAGCCTCTCAAAACAAATAAAGATTTAACTTTCTTTTGCCATGCCTTACCCTCACCTCTTACATTTTAACCACTTACCAGTCCAATTAGGACTGGTTAAATACAGTTAAATACAAATGTTAAGTGTAAATTTAACTGGACCTGTTAAATACAGGATGACCAAAACATATATCCTTTCATAAGTTTTATAAGACAATGTAACAGGAAATATAAAACCAACAATTTTATCAAATTTATTCAACAAGAACCAACTGACATGACACCTACCCAAGCCACACTCAGGTTAGTCAGTACATAAACACACACACAGCCCGTGATGCTCAGGCACACTGTTAAGCGGTCAAGCTAAACCACTTAAATGAATAATATGTATGTCATTATAGCTAAATATACACTGTTCACAAAAGGCTACAGAGTTTAACATTGCTCTTTTGTAAAGCTTTTTTTTGTATTTGAGTTAACCTACTGCTTTTTTTTTTTTTTGTATCTGGAATCGAACTCAGGACCTCACACTTGTCAGGCAGGTGCTGTGCCACTGAGCTATACCTCTGGCCCAACCTGCTGCTTTTATCCTTAAGTATTTTCCACATTCATACACCTATATTTTGAAGCCTCTATCATATCACCTTATATGATCTGTTCCATTGGGTCTTTTCCCAGCATTCCCTTCTAGAGTCTTTCCAAATGGTTTTTAACCATTTTTATGGTGGTGACATCAAGCTGGCATATCCTTTTATTAAAAACAGTTTGCTGAAGTTAAGCACATATAGCCCGGTACTGGTGAATTAAAAGAAGACTGTAGTTCCTTTTCAGTAAGGAAAAATATGAATATACTTGTACACACATAATTCACATTTCTGGTACACACTATTTTAGACAGATTTTTTTTTTCTAAATTATAAATTAATCATGCTAAAAAAACTTTTGGTGATTTGAAAAGACTAAAATTGTCACAAATCAATGAACACATCCACATTTTAAAAGCTATCATGTCTGGAACAACATAAAAATGAAAAGGCACCATATTATATATACTGTAAAATGAAAACAGTATTTGCAATTAAAACTCTTCAACAAAACTGCTGTGGCCAGCAAGCTGTAATTGTAAGTTTGAGCTACACCATGTTATAAGCACAGATGCTGTTAATATAATTTTTATGACCAAATTGCTGGAATCCTAAAAAAAAGTGTGGTGTTGTTAAGACTTTCAAAGTCTGGTATAAAAAAAGAAAAAAATTTTAAAAAGCTTTAAAAGTTGCTCAACCAATGGAATATTTAATAATTTGCAATAAAAGAAAAAATGTTTCATCATTGGAAAAAGAAGGGGGCTAGGGATTTAGCTGGGGAATGGAGATTTAGCTCAGCGGCACAGCACCTGCCAGGCAAGCGCAAGGCCATGAGTTCAATCCCCGGTACCAGAAAAAAAAAACCAAAAAAAAAAAAAAAAAAAGGAAAAAGAAAAAGACAAATTAATTTACTTTATATCTTTATTAAAGTCTTCAATTAAAAAAGGCTCTGAAAGTTAAACAATTATTCTTCTTCAAAGGTGAGATTGGGGAAGGGGAAAGAAGGGACAAGAAAAAAAAAAGAAGAAAAAAAGTAAACAAAGCTTTTGTTAATAAGGACGAGAAGCAGCGTTGAAGGCAGGGAAGAGGAATGAGAAAAAAGAAGCAAGATATACAGATACAAATTCCCTATGATGAATGTTATTATGTTTATCTAAAATGTACTAAAAAATAAAAAAAATTTTACAAGGAGACTGGATTTAAAGTATCCTGAGTTCCTTAATACTGCGTTTTAACTCCGGTTTACATTAACTCCATTTATACTCTATGTTGAATAGCTTTGTGTTAAGTGTAATTTAGTTTACTATAACTTTCTAGCCAGAATAGGAAAGTATTAATTAAAAAGTCTTTAAATATAACATATAACATAAAATATACAAATCTGTTTTGTTCTTCTAAAAGAAACCCAAAATTTACTTACATATTCACTTTGTAAGACTAAAATGCCAAAGTTACTTTTACTTTAACAAGAAAAGACATCAAATGACATAAGCTACGGCCAAACTTTTAGAAAACGGTGATTTTCTTAACTCTTTTCTCAAAAAATTGTACCTTCATTTGACATTCTGGGGTTCTAAATTTCTGTACTATGCAATAACAGTTTGTTAAATATTATCTATCTCTAAATGGTCTGACTCTATCCTATCATATCATATATATAAACTTTTTCCTGAAGAGTAAATATGTATTACCCTTTTCAGAAATGCTAAAGGGCTGGGAAGGATGAGTGTCTCTATGTGTATGTTTCTTCTTGTGCCTTATTTTATTTGAAATTGTATAGTTTACCAAATCTTACCTCTGCTGGATGCTGAATTATATACAAGTGGGTAGAGATGTGCAAAGGGTGTGCTGGTAGAAATGGACACAAACACACTTTCTGAGGCCGGCTGCAGAGTAAAAAAAGAAAAAGGAAATGTGTAAATTTTTAAAATACAATGCTATAACTATATCCTAACACTTGAACATAATCCATGTTAAGTAAAAAGATTTGGTAAAGTTCCCATTCTTTTTAAAATGAAACATTAAAAATGAATTTAATCAACAGATTCAGACATGAAAATCTGGGAAGAAATTAAAGCACATTATTTAAAGTAAGAACCCATAAAGTAAATTCATATAAGATACCTCAAAAAATCTTATCTTGGTTATTATCAGTGGAAGAATACTCACACACAGTCCTTTAATTCATGAAGTAACACTTCTAACTTTCATTCCAAATCAAAGAACGGATTTCATTTCAATAAAAAACCAGGAAAATCTCTTACAGCATTTCAAGTTGAAAGGAACACGAAGAAGATAAAATATTAATATCAATATAAGTACCACCTGGAAAAGAATTCTAATCAAATTAGAATTCTAATCAAATTAGAATTAGCCATCAATCAAGTAAAAGAGCTTAGCAATTATGAGAAGAAATTCAAATAGAACCCACCAGATTATACTTACCCAGAATTATATTCATAGAGTATCTGCTTTTTCCATTTGTTTTTCCCTTTACTACTATTTATTTTGTGGCTTTTCTTTATTTACTTTTTAGTGCTCTGCTATTGTTGGGGTAACTCTCATACAAAGAACAAAATTCAGATAGAATAAAAGAATACACCAACCATCTCAGACCTCCAACATGAGGTATTCTTTTCCTAGGGGCAACGAAGGTCCAGTTTCTTGTGTGTCCACCCAAAGGTATTGTGTGAATAAATACAGATATGCTACCATTAAATCCTATATTGATGAGTAAGTTTATAGTAACAAATTCATCAGGCAGTTTGATCTCAAATACTATAGGACTGAATTTTTCACACCATAGCCCTATTACAGGCAGATGTGACATGTCATTGTATGGCTACAGAGATGAATATCATAGTAAATATACTACTACAAAACTGACCACTGCCAATTCTTTCCTCAATTTCACTTATGTGGAGTTACAACTTGAGATAAGAAATGTAGGTGTTACATTTAAAAAGTATACAGTTTAAGTAAATTGGTTCAAATACCTGTTATAATTACCCATTCATTCTGCAAGAAACTATCAACCCTATGCTCCTACTAAAGCAATTACACACATCAGCCCTGTCCAATCCTCAGCCCATGGGCTGTATGCAGCTCTGGACAGCTAGTAATACAAGCCCACAAGATCATATGCTTTTAATGTTATTGTGTAATTTTTAGTGATATTTTGTATGACTTAACTGTACAGTGCTCAACCTCAGACTCTATAGGGAACAACAGAATGGATGTAGGGAAGGGCACAGCACAGTGCTAACTTTGCCCCCTGTGTCCACCATACACAGGTGAATCAAAGTCATGAATCATTCATTACCTGCACTTGTACAACCTGGGGAGTAACATGCAGCAATGATCTATAACAGTATTTCAACCTACCTACATGTATGGGTGCCTGTGAAGATAGGTGTTTACAGTTATTAAGTATGTACTGCTTCCTTGGTATTTTGGCTAGGATGGAGTGAAACAGACATGTAAGGTTTATCATTTAATTCTTAAACTTAGGCTTGTATTATTTTATAAAATAATTTAACATGTTAAAACATAAAAAGGAAGTTTTGTTCCATACATTAACTATATTTTATACTTCATATGTAATCCAAGACAATTCCTCACCATTCAAGATAGCCTGGGCAAGCCAAAAGCTTGGACCACCACAATCTAGACAGATGGTATCCTAGGCAGAGGCAGAACACGATCCCACCTCCTCTTCCCTGAAGAAGACTAACCCAAGAGAAACCAACACATCCAATTTCCAGTGACTTTTGAAATGATTCAGTACAACTGTTCTGCCCTACACTAGATTTCCTCTTAGGAATGCAGGCAGTTTTACAGGGATAGACAGTCTTCCCAAGATCACGAGGGTACACACACACACACACACACACACACACACACACACACACAAATGCAGACTGTTACAAATGGAACTGAGTAGCTGACAAAAAGAGGGCCACTGTAAGAAAGGACTCCTAATTCAGAGAAGGATGAGTAGGATAAAATACAATCCAACCTAAAAAACTTCAGACTATTTTTTATACTATTTCAAAAGCATAAACTAAAATGATCCAAAAAATAAATACAGAATGCAAGAGAAGAATCAAGTAAAAATTGCTGTTTTTCCAAATAACATCAATCTAAAGTTGTGTCTTAATCATACTCCAATGTATGGGGTAGAGTTCAACTTTGAATTTTTAAATAATTCTACTCGAAGTTTGGCTGACAAAAGCCATGAGTCCACAAACATTAGCTTTAATCTTTTACAGATCACAGTCTTAACACAATAGTATCCTGTACTGTCACAGTAACATTTTCTCGAAAAGGCTGATTTCTAAACTTTAGTAGATAAAACACCTGTGCGCCTTCAGTAGCTGTAACACATTATTTTTGTAATTTATTAGCATTTGTTAAATATGTTGTGCAGTAATTGTTATTAAACTGAGTTAAACTTCAATTTATTTGGGGGACTTTCAGAATTAAATAAAACTTCTATATCACTGAAGTTCATCAGTAGTATCATAAAACTACTTATACACACTGCCCTTTCTAAACTCCCTACAAAAATAAATACTTTGCCCTTAATGGACTCAATGACTATGTCAAATGAAACTAATTTTTAAATAATAAATTGGACTGAAACATTGTGGCCTTTTAAAATGAACCTTTGAAAATCTAAAGATCTACAGCTCTCCACAGAAATCAAGTTATCTTCACATCGAGAAACCATTAAGAACATTTAACAACTGTGCTCTAAAAATCTCCTAAAAGATGGTTGTCTGGAACTGGTTAGCTTCTTAACTCACACCACCAACGTCACTTTAACCCATGAATCTGTGCAATGGTTAAAACACTTTAAGCACAGAATTTGATCAGGATCACAGTGCTCGTGGTCCAGAACAACCCTCTCTCCTCATTTCTAAGTTTTTCTTACTCAGCGAATTCTAGGCTGAATTCACTTTTTATTATAGTGAGTGAAACTAATTTTTAAATAATAATTATATATATATATTCATTCACTATCTATATATATATATATATATATATATATATATATATATATATATCTGCACTCTGAGCTGTCACATCTGCCTTTCCTCTAGACAGTAAACCCAACTACAAACAGGCTTTGCTTAGTTCTTGACTTGGTACCCTCTAGTATTCTTTTTCAAACCATAGCTTGCCTAAAGATCATCTAGAGGGCTTATGAAACTAGACTTCTGAGCCTCACCACTCAGAGCTTCTAAGTAAGCCTGAGAATTTAAATTTCCAGCAAAAGTTCCCAGGTGGTGCTGATGCTGCAGATGGCTGAGGAGTGAAGACATGGAGGATGGGAGGGCCACAGTCTGAGACGCAAGTCCCTAGTGGAGTCCACCTCAGTGGTTTGTATTTTCTTAAAGTGTTTTAAATTCATTTATACCTAAATCCTGCCCAGTAACTTCTACCTGCAACTGAAAACTGGCAAAGCCTTATGAATGTTTGTTTGGTTTGTTGGTTGGCTCGCTTGTTTCTGGTTTTTTGATTTTTTGAACATGATCTTACTATGTAGTTAAGGACGGCCTTAAAGTCACTATATAGCCCAGGCTGGTCTTAAACTTACAGCAATCCTCCTGCCTCTGCCTTCCAAGTGCTAGAATTACAGGCATACACCACCATAGCTAGCCTGATGAACTTTTATGAGGAGTAATAAAAGAACAATACACAATAAAGTATAGAGAAAAGAAATAGTCAAACTATTTTCTTACACATGAAAATATGCCCTTTTCAAATTAAGGAGCTCCAACTGTCCCTCAGACAAAGGACTTCTATTTAGAACATATAAAGAATTTAAAAAATCAGGCCCCCCAAATTCAAAGACACAATCCAAAAATGGGCACCTGAGATGAATACATACTTCTCAGATAAGGAAAACAGATGCCAAATAAATACATGAAAAAATGTTCAACATCATTAGTCATTCGAGAAATGCAAATTGAAACAACACTGAGATTCCATCTCATCCCACAAACAATGGCTGTCATCAAGAAATCAACTAACAGCAAATGCTGGAGAGGCTGTGGGAAAAAGGAACTCTTCTCCACTGCTGGTGGGAGTGTAGACTGGTAAAACCACTGTGGAAATCAGTTTAGAGATTCCTCAGTAAACTAGGATTAGAAGTCACATTCAACCCAGCTATTTCCCTTCTGAGTAATTTTCCAGAAAAACTAAAAACATCATGTCACAGTGATATATGTGCACCCATGTTTATAGCAGCACAATTTGTAATTGCTAAATTGTGGAAGCAACCCAAATGTCCATCCACTGAGGAATGTATAAAAAAGCTGTGGTAATTTTATATAATGGAATATTACTCAGCTATAAAGAAAGATAAACTTGGGGCTTTTATAGGTGAATGACCACAATTAGAGACCATGCTCAAGTGAAATAAATCAGACCCACATGTGTAAACACCGTATTGTCTTACTAGTTTAAGAACCTGAAACAGTGAATAAAATCTAAAAGGTACAATAGATACTATAAAAGGAAAAGAAATTGCTCAAAGGAAGGAAAAACTGGAATGAGGGAAAAGAGAAAAGAAAGAAAGAAGGGAAAAATATGTATGTATGTATACACAGGACAGCTAAGATAGCTAAGACACTGACTTCTATTACTTTATTGAAAGGACCAGTTAATGCTTAATTGTTTGATCAAGCTCACCTGCCTATATTTATCTGAGTAACCAATTTGAACATATCAATATGTAATTCAACCACTGTTAATTTCCTATCACCCTGTCTGAAAATATGTATTGCTTGTACTGTTTTTTGTGTTATTTTGTAAATGTCTGTGTCTGCTAATGTTTTCGTTCTTTTATCTTTAAAATTAAAAAAAAATTTAAAACAACAATTAAGGAGCTCCAGACAACACTGTATGTGATAAAATGACCCCTGACTGGGGGACTGCATACAAACTGGAGAACTATAAAGACCTGATGGGGACACCATACTAGGGGCTTCTCTGAACTGGAATCCTAGCTACTTCTACAGAGTTGTAACAGACGTTGGCTCCCATAGCTGCCCAATGTGCAACATGACACCTTCTACCTGAACTGGACTGTGACTATGTTAGGCTGCTGCAAGGATTCCAGCACAAAAGAAATGCCAAAGGCTATTCTAATGCAAGCTGGTGTCACACACAGCCTAAGCTGTCTTATGCACCTGTATGTCTAGCAACTGGCATTATATCACACGTATCTGCAGGGCTTTTTTCCCCTTTGTCTAGGTCTTTGTCCCAGTGTTCTTTTCTAAAATAATCCAACTCTTCTCTCACTATCACCCTTAATTCCTCCATTTTCTTCATAGAATTTTATCACTGTTTGATATTATATTGTCAGAATGTTGGTTTTCTTTCCTACAATGTAAGCTACAGGAGAAAGCACCTGTCCTCCCTTTACACTGCTATGTCCCTAGCACTAGCAAAGTGTTCAAAAATATTACTGAATACATGGAGTATCTTTACATCCCCTCTTACCTCCACCTGGAGATGTCTTTCTTATGCACACTTTCCTATCCCATCCCTTTATTTCCTTATATGTGAAATTCTGATCTCTCCTTTATGTCCTACATAGTACTAAAGCAATTAGTTTTTGTTATAAATGAAGTCTACTGTTAGGTCTTCCTTTGTTACACTTTGTGATCATTTCAACGAATGACAGTACACAAGAAGCAGAAATATTTACTGAAGAAAATAACAGCTTAGCCCTGGGTGTGTAAACACTAATTTAAGATAAAATTAATCGCTTTGCCTAATGCTTTGATACCCTGATAAACATTACCTATTTATTTTAAAGCATGTCTCCTTTATTAATCAAATTCTAATTACAATTACTTTAAACTAATAAAACTAGTCTTTAAAACACTTTATAATTTCAACTAAATTTACATTTAATGAGTTACTGTTTAATAAGAACTTGTGTTTATCTTAATATTTATCTTTCTCATACTTTCCTAATCTACAGTGCTCTGCATGCACTATAATGATGACCAGTGGTTCAATTGTTAAAACATTTTTTAAAAACTCCTATATCCAAACTTAACTCTTGAAGGTTTAAATATTTCAAATGGATAGCAGACTAAATAATTTATTAACTAAACAAATTTTTATTCTAATATTTACTGCACATCTATGCCAGACATTAGGACAACAAAGCAGACAAAGATTCCTGCTCTTGTGGAGCTTTTTCTCACTGTGCAAGAAGGAACTGTTTAAAAGCTCTTTGCTTCCTATCAAATTGTCAGAAAAAAAGAGCACAACTACACATCAAAAACTATTATTTGTAAATAATGGATATTTGTTTTAAAATAGAAATAAGGATACTTCTACAACTTTAAACATCTGCAGAATAAAAATAACCCAAAAAAACATAAAGTGGTCAATTGAGTAGAGGTTTGGGGAAGAAATAGTAAAATATGTCACTGACAATGTTGTGGTTTTCAATTTACTCCATCATAAAAATGGTAACAGCCTGCTGGCTCCCGGAGGGTGGGCCCCCAG
>NW_004955408.1:38594945-38607780 GCF_000276665.1 Chinchilla lanigera
AAAAAAAAATGGTAACAATATGACATCATGAAAGACCTAGGGCCTGGTGGTGAACCTATGGCAGGCATACTGCAGGAAGCTGTTTCTATCACTGAAAGCTGTAAAGGGTTTTCCCTATTACTTAGGCAATAACCACTGAATTACAGGCAAACACCTAAAGGTAATCATTAATGACTATTATTTTTAGCTAATGTGTAACAGAATGACCAAAGTAGGCACGCAACATTTTTTCCTCTTCAACACTGACAATGTGCTATAAATGTATTATATGTCTTATGAGGGTTGTTCCACTCAGAATTTATCGTCTTTAAAAATCTATACAACCCAACTAATGTAAATGATATTCTCAAAACGTAACTGGAAGCCTCAAATAATTTCCCTAAGGGAACTATATGAAATAAGCATTTTCTTCTTTTCTCATTAAAGATGTAGGGATAAATATGTAGGCTTTCTGTCAGACTAAGACTGACTTGCTTCCTCAGTAAATGCTGCAACACAAGGGTCATCTGTCACTGCAAGCATGCTGTCTCGGACAGCCGGCAGGCTAATAAAATTATACCTGACATGTGACTACACGTTAGACCTACAAAAACATCTTTCTAAAGCTTAATTAAATTTCTTATCTAAAACTCACTGAAAGCTCTTTTTCCTCATAGTACTGATTTTAGTCAAGATAATCTCACATAAGAAAATTTTAAAAATCAGTGAACAGATTTACAATAATTACTATTTCAAAGGATTTTTTCCACTGACTAAACAAATATAAATACAGAACCCAGAAAAAATAATGCACCTCAAATCTTGCAGTACTTAACAAGATTTTTATGGTCCCCACAGAGTAAGAAGGCAAAGAACAAGTTCATAGCTTTTCACTTATTGAGTATCTACACTGCACAACACTTAAAAATGGCAAGAACTTTCTAATTTTAAAATAGGCTTTGGAAACCTAAATACCACAGTGCCCTCTGCTGTCTTTTAAAGAAACTAAAATGATCTATAGAAAAACATTATTTTTAAATTTCTGAAGCTATATGTTCAAATTGCTTTGCTTATTAGATCCTGTTATTTTATAACTGGCACCAGGAGTGAAGGACAAACTTAGGGGTTAAAAAAAATGACTGTTAAAAAAAAAAATGTTGCAGAAGAGGTTGCAACTATATGAACAGAAGAAATATCTTCAGATGGAAGTTTGAGTTTTTCACACTTATCTTTACCTCTTCAACATCAATTTTCTGCTTATGTGTGGGGCACATCATATACTAGCATATAATAAACATGTAATTACAGATGAATAAGTAGACCCATTAGAAATACACTGTAATTTGTCTTTGACGTGGCTCACTGTATTGCCCAAGCTGTTCTCAAACTCAAGTGATCCTGCTATCTCATCCTCCCAAGTAGCTGGGACCACAGGCATGTGATATTATATTCACACTATTTTTTAATCAATCTTGATATATGATCAAAATACTTTATACTATACTATACTAGGAAAGTTTGTTCTTATACTGGATCTATAATTATGAAAACTTTAGGTTGCGGGTGTAGTTCTATTGTAGACAGCTTGTAAAGCACGTGCAAGCTTTGGGTCTGAACCCCAGCACCACCAAAAAAGCAGCAAACAGCTAACTTAGCAAACTGAGTGAACCCTCTGTCTTCTGTAAACTCTTGCTTTACACTTTCATTTTCATTTTGATTATTCTTTCACCTTCCTTCATCTAAAAAGTGTCTATATTTCAAAATACAGATTATGTTCAGCTGATTTAGCAGGGAATATTCACCCTAATTTTATATAAATGTCCACTTCTTCAAAGGAGTACAAAGATAATGGAGAACTTTCCTTGAAATAAAACAGAAAAATATATTAAGGTTAAAGTTAGTGTTACTTCGCTACATAAAAATATGTAATCCTGCCATGTATGAGCCACTAATTGTGATAGTCTGTCCCAAGGAAATGGTTTTCATCAATGCAACTTTGTATACAACTATGTATAGCTAGTAACACACAGTTACAACTATGTATATCTAGTAACTGAATACCTTTGAAAATCTGAGAATCACAAAATTCCCATCGTGAGGCAATTTATTTATGGTGACCTGCAGTATTCACAGACACAAATTAATGTGACCATAACTTCTGAGTCTAGAAGTAGTAGAAAAGTTGGACAGTAGAAAAATAGATTAATTTCATCAATAATAACGATACTTCATGGAATAAAAGGGAAGAGAGGAAAGGATAAGAGACAGAGGAACAGAGATAAGAGGAAAGCTTAACATTTACTGTTTACTTATGTTAGGGACACTATGCTGAACACTTTATCTTCATTTAACTGTCACAAAACCTGTCAATGGACAGTAGTATTATTGTCCTAATTTACAGCTGTAGAAATTAAGGCTCAGAAAAGTTGGGTAACTTTCCCAAGAGGAAACAGAGCTGGGGCTAGAGTACAGTTCTGTCTGATTGCAAAATGTGTGCCAAAATTTACTGATTCCATGTAAGTATGCAAGGCTCAATGAAAGGTTTTAATGTCTCACTCTACTGAGCTGCCTGCGGCCCCATAGGCCTATCACTAAACCTTACGTCTGAAAGTGGCCTAGAAAGAAACAGTAAAAGCCCAAACATTTATCAAATTCCCCAGGGCAGAACGGCTAACAGTAATGAACAATACATGGTTGGCTACCAGGAGAACCAGAGGGGGCCGACCCACAAGAAGTGGAGAGCATAGCGAAGAAACAGTGTAGAATTAAAAGACAAACCGACTCAAATTTGGAAGACAGCCAGAAGGGCAAGAAATGGTTTCATCCAAGACAAGGCAATTTGAACTGGACCTCAAAATAGACTAGGATTTCATACAGCAGAGGAAGGAGGCGCCAAGGCATACAACCTACTAGAAAAAAAAAAACAGTGCAGTTCGGAGGTTTGGCCTAGTTGAAGGTGGTCTCCGGGGCGTCGCATTAGAGGGAGCTTCTCCACTGGTGTTCTTTCCCTGTGCTGTCTCCTGACTGCGAGGATGTGAGCAGCTTTGCTCCACCAGGCCTTTCCTCCGTGATGTTCCTGCCTTGGAGCCAGCTATCAGTGGACTTAAACTTCGGAAATCGTGAGCCAAATTAAACCGTTTGTCCTAGGTGCAAGTGCTGGGTACTGAGTTCCAGCAAAAGGAACGCTAATGCAAGGCACATAGGAAACATTTGCAAAATAAACAAGATGAATTCCAAATCATCCAGCCTATAGGGCCAGAGTGATAAACTGCACCATTTGGACTAAAAGTTCTGCTGTCTACTTGCTCCCCTAGAAAACAGCCACTGATGACCTGTCTGACTAGCTTCGGAGACTTGGACATTTCCCGGAGGCTTAGGTCACTAAGTGGTACGAGGTCCGACACTCAAAGAGTCCTTCTCTGCCTTGTAGTTATTCCCTCCAGATTCTCAGATAGTCTTAGACATCCATAACCATATAGTCATTACTTTCTCACCTTTTTTTTTTTTGAGGGAGGACAGGGTCTTGTTACATAGCATAGGCTGAGGTTGAATTTGCAATCCTCCTGCCTCAGCCTCCCACAATGCTGGGACTATAGGGATCTCCTGATCATCCTCTTTTTATTCTTTGTTTAAATGCTATCTCTTTGATCTTCAAGGTAACACTTAGGCCTTTTAGGCTAAGACACATGGTGTGTCCCAAATTTCTATAAAGTTCTGCATGAGGGGGTACAAGCCCAACAAAGCTGACAACATAACACCTTGTAGAGGGGTCTGAGATTTATTTTACCTTACTCAGAAGCAATCAAGTTAGTTTGTTTCATGGATGTTAGAGACAAATTTCTTAGGTAGTCACAGTACAATGAAGAGCCAAACGTTTGTGTCAGTTCCCGCTTCCCCAAGTCCCACGGGAACGGAGGATGGGTGGGTTACGTTACAGGAGAGAAACAATGAGCTCAGGAAATCACTGCTTTTATACTAAGTGGTAAGCAAGACTGGTCTTTGCTGGGAGAAAGAACCATCCCTCAAGGTTCCTCAGTACAAACATAACCTTGAAAACTGCCCCAGGTAAAAGCATTTAAAACCTCAACTTCTTAACATACATGTAAGTGTGAGACTGCCAAGGGTTAAAGAGAATCACCCACAAAGGTCTGTCCACATTCTAATTCCTAGTGCCTGTAAATGCAACCTTATTTGGAATTCAAGTCTTTACAGATATAATTAAGGATTTGAGGATGAAATTATCCTGGATTTGAGGTCTAGAGATTATAATCCTCACAAGAGAAAAAGAGGGAACTATGACACACAGAAAGGACGGCCATGCGAAGAACGCAGACAATGGTGTGAGGAATCCCAAAGTCTAGGAGCACAAAGAACTGCCAAGAGCACCAGCACAGAGACGCAGACAATGGAGTCTCCGCAGAGATTCTAGAGGAAACTAACTCCACGGGCACCTTGCTTTTGGACTGCTGGCTTTCAGAATTGAGAGAGAAAAAAAGTCTGTTTTCTTCAGCTACTAAGCTGTGGTAATTTGTAATGGCACCCCTAGGAAAGTAACACAAGAACCAAAGATGAGAATCTCCTAATAACTTCTCTCTCACCTGCCACTGTGCCCTGTACACATCCTAGTACTCTACTTGTAGAAACTCAAAGATACTAGCTACAGTTTGGGAGCAGTCACTGGCATTCCTAAGTACCCTGACCAGAAAGCTATCTTGATACTCTCAAAATCTTACCATGTCTCAGCAGAGAGGAAAATGAATTCCTACTAGTAATATCTTCAAATCTGGCTTTCTAACTGAAAGGTCCTGAGGAGGCACCAATAGAAATGAGAATCTAATCCCAGTCATGTGACAGATTCAGAAGATACAGATTTCAGCAGTGCCTGTACTCTCAGCACTAACAAGCCTGATGCAGTAGGATTACCATCAGTTCGAGGCCAGCCTGGGCTATACAAGACATTAAAGGCCAGCCTAGGCTATATAAGACATTAAAGGCCAGCCTAAACTACATAGCAAGTGCCATGGATATAGCTCAGCCACACAGCGCCTACCTGGCAAGCACAAGGTCCTGAGTTTGATTCCCAGTACAAAAACAAAAAACAAAAAAGACAGAAAAACCTACACAGCAAGACCTTGTCTCATAAAATTCAGAAAAGGAAAAAACTGAAGATAGAGATCTGACCTTCAAAAGAACAATAATTCAAAACTGCTTACTTTGAAATAATTAAAAATACTCATGGGCAAAAGAAAACAGACAAAGAAAAACTTCACTTCAAATACTTAATATGCAAGAGAAAAACTAACAGTCATATTGTTCATTTAAGTATAATTCATCATTAGGTGGTATAGCAATTAAAATATGAAAGCTAATGAAAGCTAAAGTTGATCTGCCTCTTAATAGTCACCTGACTTTAAGTCTATAAAAGAAAAAACACTGTCTAAATCACAAGGTTCTCAGCCATAAAGAAGGATAAACTTGAGACCATACTCATCAGTGAAATAAATTAGGCTCACATTTGTAATCATCATATTGTCTCCCTGCTGTGAGAAATTGAGAGAGTAAATAAGGTCCAAAATGCACAACAGATATTGTGAAACGGGAAGAAATTGTTCAAAAGGAAAGAGAAACTAGGGTAGTGGAAAGGGGAAAGGAAGGAAGGGAAAAGGAAAAGAAATACAAGATAGTTATACTACAAGATTTGTGCTAATATTGTTTAAAGAATTTTTTATGGCCATATCTTGTACTCTGAGTAACTACTTTAAAGAAAATTATACACAATGTATTAACTATTGTTATTCTATTATTTTGTTTTGAAATTTTGTTTAACATTTTTCCATAAAATAAAAGATCATAAATCACAAGGTTGTCTCGTGCATTAAATAAAAATGTACATGCATGGAAAACCATATTATAACTTGTGGACTCCTTTTAAGTGAGAGCAAAGTTTAGACTCATTATTTCTGAATGTATAACTCCATAAACACTAACAGAACTATGAATTATTAATTTTGGGCAAATGACTTAGAAATTAAAGTGCTTCGATGTTCTTTGAAGAAAACTTCTATTTATCAGAAGATAATAATATAATTCTTATTTTGGGGAAAAATATAATGATATAATTATTATAACAGAAGATAATATAATTCTTATTTTGGGAAAAATCAAACATTTACAACATTTACAACTACAAACATTACAACCACATTAGAATATGTTATTTTTAAAACACTGCTCCTTGGAGATTTAAGATTAAGAAAAAATTTCCTCTTGATACATAATCTTTGTTCAACTTTGAACATATGATTAGCTTGCATAATAATTTACAAGTCAGCTTTGTTCAATTATGAACAAACTAAAGAATAAGTATTTTCTATACTACCAAAAAGACTTTCTCTTGGAAATACATTATTTGTATGTACAAAAAACTAAATTTTCAGAATCTCTGAATTTTATTGTGTAAATTATCATCAGTAATATATTTGATTTTAAGTTTACAAAAAGTTTCTCTTCTAACTATTGATAACAATTCAAGATTCAATTTTTCCAAATTAACTACTCTGATATTTACCACTTTTCACTTTTTCCACCAAATATACAAAGTGGTTTACACTGCTGTTCACTCAAACCAGCAACAATGATGTACCTAAGACCCAGAATCAAAATATAAATGCCTTGGTCAGGGTGAGAAGCTGGCAGTTAACCATAAGTGGACCAGTTAGGAGCCTTGGAGATCTGGACAGATTGTGCCATCTACAGATCAGCCAAAACTCAGGTCAGCCCATTACTGCACAGGAAGGTGATCCTGAGTTCCTACTCTCTCCGAAGCCATACACCTGGGTTTTTATATAAAAGTCTTGATTTTTAACTCAAAGCAACTACTTTAAAGCTAGTTCAGTTCAAAAGAAATACAATTCTAAAGAAACATCACCAGGCTACCAGTTTGTGGCTTCCTCCTTTCTCTCTCAATTTTACCCCCATCACTTTTTTCTCCAGAATGTCCAAGCCTAAAAGAATAAAGGATATGTCACATAGAATAAAAAAGCTAGAGAAAATACTAAAGCCCAGGCATCTTGTTACTGACTGAAGAAACATAAAAACAAGAACTACTTTTGCAGTCTTAGTGATTCCATTTCGAATGGTGCCAATACAATACTGTGCAAAGAAAATCCTAAGGCTTCTACAGCCAGGAGTGTAGACTGAGGTCAGTATCTGCATAGACTTGGAAGTGAAGTGGGCTGGAGCTACAGCACAACTCTGCCTCTGTTTCCTCTACCTTTTCATCATTTAAAAAGTGAACAATAAACATGTAAAATAAAGTTGAACAATACCATCAACAGAAGTTGTTGTGAGAAATAATATCATATATAAAATACCTCAACCTGGTATATCCCTGGCAGATGGCTACTGGTTGATAAGTAAGTGGGTGTTAAACTTGTAAGTATAGTTTAGATTTATATAATCCTTACAATTTTGTGCTTTTCTTGGGAAGAAATCTCCAGGGAAAGAAAAACTAACCTCAGGTCTGAGTCAAGTTTGTGTGCACGTTCTTCTTGTGTCTCTCCCCTTAAAAAGATCTTAAAACACTTCTCAGACATTATTCCATTATTCTTCTGAATAATGATTTCCAAGTAGTTTAGGACTACAATATCCACAGAACACATAAAAGTATAATTAGGATTCCCTAATATCTTGCTGCAAGGAAGACCTAATCCTTCCTAGTCAAGCCTTTTGCCATTATATCACCATCCAGTTTGATTTCTTTAGTAAAATAATGTATAAATTACCCAGCTGAAAACCACCTGTAAAAGTCAAACTTGCCACCATCATTCAAATATAAAAATACTTCAATGACTAGCTCACCCAGTTCCAGCAAATTAGGTCCAAACTCCCTCACACGCTTATCTGGTCCTTCTCAGCACCACCACCACTGATCTTGGCAGCCTGTGCCCTCACCATTCTTCCTTCTGCAAAATACTCCAACTACAATACTTCTCACACCCTGATCCCTCTACCAGGAACGCATTCCTTCCTCAATACCGCACTACTTCCCCACATCTCATCAAATTCCTAATCAAATTCTGAACATCCACACTCACATTACTTTTTTTAATGTTCTTCTGTCCAACCTTAGAAGTCACTTCTAAGACTTCTCTGATCTTTCCCCACCCTCCACTCACAAAACACCTGGGCTTAGGCGCACCCTCTGATACATTCCTGTAACACCCTATTTGTGCCCATCTGAAAAAGAAGCCAATCATGTGGGATCTAAGAAGAAAAAGACAATATACTTAACATATATATTACATCTGATTTCCTAGCAAAGTTAAAGACTGGCACAGTCTTAGAAACAGTAGTAATCTGATAAACATGCATCCTCCCATCGTCCCACTCTTATTCCTACTGTGTCCTAACAGATTTCTGTAGGATAGCAAATGCATATAAAAATAATTGAACATTCCCATTCTAATGTTATGTAACAAATAAAATTTTAAAAACAAAAGAATTTTAACCTCAGCAAAGTTATTTTACAAATATGTTCTTTAAAAACTTTAGATCCTTCTTCCTATTTTCTTCAGAGTCTCAAAAATTCAGTGTTTTTCAAACTCTATATACATCCTGCAGTACACATGTGTGTATGTAAGAACAGTTTTATTGCAGTGAAACTTGAAAACATTCCCCTAAATCAGTGGTGGCAAACCTACAGCACATGTGCCACAGCAGGCTGTTAGTTATTGAAAGCTCTAAAGGGCTTGCCATCACTATCCTAAATTGTGGAGAAGGACATTCCCTAGTTAGTATTTTGTGTGTTGCCTGAGGTCTGACCTAGCCATGATTGTTGGGTTCTGGAGGAAGTGTAGCATAAGCATCGTAAGCCTCAGGATCAATACTCAATACTTTGCTGAGATATGTGCGAAGGAAGATAACATGATGGCTTTCTGGTCAGTCGCATTGCTATGATAATTGAGTTGTATTGTCCTTGATGAAACAGTTGATATTCTCGGATTCCTCTGCTGCCTCCTTGGTGGGTTCTGAATAAAAGGTTACTGAAGATGGTAATCAGGAGTCAGTCAGTCCTACAGGCTGCTAGCACCTGATCACAGGATTTTGGGTCTCTTGGTTTGATGTTTTTCTTACTTTTCTTATACATCTGAGGGCACCTAGTTTGGGGGATCTGTTCACCCTGGACAGAGTTGGATGTGAAGTCCAAAACTAAATCACCCAATTTTATTTTGAGGCCTCTCCATTAAAATGGATGTGCAATTTCCTACTAGCTCCTGGGTCCCTCCAGAGTCACAGTCAACCCTTACCTTTGTATTTCATTAGAAATGCACCAAGCACAACACCTGGAAGTGGATTTTCCAAAAATCTTTGGTACACAACTGAACTCGACACAGTAATTCAACAAATGTTTTCTGTAGCCTTCTTATTTCATTTCAAATACTGCTAACAATATATATTTGGTAGAGATAAATTTCTTTATATGCAAAAAAAATTAATCTGATATCTTTTGGAATAGGAGAAGGCAAAAGGAACTAAAGATTATATACATATTATATATATATATATATATATATATATGGTCAAGTTTTATAAACAGGACACATACAAAGAAAAGAGTAAGTTTATAAAATCTGTATCTCACAATAATAAGTAAATTTTGGATCCTTTAAAGAATATTCTACTCATCTTTAAGTTGTGCAGACTAACAAGCAAGATTTGGCTGAAAAGTTAAATTGAGTTTGTACTTCCTGAGCAAACCCAATTCTAGAACTCCCTAGGCGGAGACAATTATAATAAAATACTTACAGAAATGAATACTATTTAAGGAAATACCTAAATAATTGTGACTTACTGATCACTCAAATCTAAATATGCATTTTAAAAACTATTACAAGTATAAAGGGCTGGGGATATACCTCAGCAGCACAGTGCCTGCCTGGCAAGCACCAGGTCATAAATTTGATTCCCAGTACCAAAAAAAAAAAAAAAAAGAACTTCACAAGCATAAATGTCAAGTCCACCCAGTAAACTAATAGAACTCTAACAACCTAATGAAAATACAGAGACGTCAATTAGTTAACATAGTATTGATAACATCTAAATATTCTCCATAATTCTAGAAATCTATTCTATCCAATTAAAACAAATAAAATGCACAGCATGACAGGAAAAGCTTTTAGAAGAGAGAAATCTTATGAGAAATAAGAAAAATGCCGAAATGTTGAAACTGAGTTATAATCCTAAACATTAACTAAATATAACAGAAATTAAAATCTTTCATTTCAAAAAAAAACAAAATAGGTATCTGCTAAACACAGAACTTTTTTTAAAAAACTATATATAGCTTTTGTAACTGGTTGTTCTGAATAAAAACTAAGTGAAAAAACTAGTGCAAAACTTAACCTTGGTTTATATCTGAAACACTTTTCCTTTGCACCCCTTCGAGATTTAGGCATAACCCCTGAGACAACTTGTTTACATGAATTGCATTCAAAAATAGCCAATTCTCCATCTCCTTCAAAGGTTTACTGAGAGTTAACTATGCAGATCTCCCTGGCTTATGATGTGATTAGGTTTAATAAACCCTAGTAAACTGAGAATATTGCAAGTAAAAAAAGTTAATAACCTACAAAACACCACAATTAGCAATACAGTACAGTGAACAGAATCAGTGGTAATCACAGAACTGACTGGGATCTGCAGCCTGCTGCTGCTACCCAGCATCTCCAGAGAAAATACATACCCCACTGGGCTGGCCCAGAAAAAAAGATCAAAACCTGAATTACAGTTTCTACTGAATGTGTAGATCACTTTCTCACTATAGGAAAATCAAAAAACTGTAAATCAAACCATAAGTCTGGAGCTGTCTATACATAGTACATCTAGGAAATACAAAAATAGCCTTATATTCAGGACCCTTCCTCTGAGGCCTTAAAATCCAGCCTCTGGAAAAGGTCAAAATGTCCCAGGTAAAGCACTCCAAGCACTCAAATGGTAAAGATATCCACCACATTCTGTCCTGTTCTACTTCCTGGAATGCTTTTCTCCTTCCTGGATCTTTCTCAGCTTTCAAATCTCAATACAAATGCTGTCTCAGAGTCTTTCCTGACACAACTTAGCTATTTCTAGCATAGCATCCCATTTCTTCCTATCACTTTTTTCCCCAGTATGTAATTACATGTTCAGTTCCTTGCATGCTGGTTTATTACTTGTATCTACTACGAGAAAAAACACTCACATGGACATGGACTCCACTGTACTGTCAGTGATTAGCAACATGCACAGTAAACTTATTAAATGCATACAGTCCAGGATACAAAAACTGGAGTACGGGTGATAACCTACCATCAAGTCTGGTAAGTGGAAAGTCTGTAGGGTGAGAAAAGAACATCAATACTGCAAGCCGAAGCCAACTCAATGTTTTAAAATGTGGGTAGAGGGCCGGGGATATAGCTCAGTGGCACAGTGCCTGCCTGGCAAGTGCAAGGTCCTGAGTTCAATTCTCGGTACAAAAAAAAAAAAATGTGGGTAGAATACGCAAAGGAGAAAAGAGATTAGAGAACTTAGATACATTAAAGGGACAGCAAAGAAAATGTTTCAAGAAAGCAGTATTCAACCACCAACATATCTAGTAAAAAGTGAGAAGGAAAGGACCTACTTCATCTCATCTCCTGGAGGTGACCATTAACTTTCTGGAGAACCATTTCGAAGTAATATAGGATCTGATGGCAAACTGCAGAGTGATTCCAAGGTGAGGAAGCGGAGGCACACTTGGTTTGTATCTGAAATGTCCCCCAAAGGCGGTGTACTGGAGGCGTGGTCCTCAGCCCATGGCATTATTGGGAGGTGTGGACCTACCAAGAGATGGAGCCTCCTGGAATGAAGTACGGTCACCGGGGCACGCGCTTGAAGAGGACAGCAGGACAGTCCCTTCCTGTCTTTTTGTTTGCTTTCTCCGTGCCATGAGGTGAACAGACCTCTTCCACTATGACTCCCGTCAGGTTGTACTGGGCCATGACAGGCTCAAAGCAACAGGGCCAACAACCATGGACTGAAACCGTGAGCCAAAATAACCCTTTTCTCCTTTCAGGTTGACTATTTCAGGTATTTCGTCAAAGTAAGGGAAAGCTAACACAGAGCACTAATAATAAAACTGCAAAGTGCAACAGACAGATGGATGATAGCCAGATACCGCAGGTAATTAGAGGAAATCATCTTAGGATGTCCAAGAGATAGAGACTTGTGTATCTGAAGAGTACAAGACTAAATAATCACGAGAAACAAATACCACGGTCCCAAAGTACCCCAGCACACTGTGGGAACCCCCAAAGTGCTTAAACCATCGGACATTCTGTGTACATTCATTGTTAAGTTGTGTCTGCTTGTTTAATTAACAGTCCTCCAGTAGGCTGCGAGTGCCCCAGGCAGGGCAGGGACTGTGTCTGCTTTCTTCATCGCTACATTCCCAGGCACACAGCAGGTTTTCGATAAGTATCTCTCAATAAACTCAGCATTTCGAGTACAATTTTAACTACCGGAGTAGCAGCCTCACCTATCTCAGTCTTCCAATCCATCTTCCCATTGTGCTGTGACTACGCCATTTAAGCAGTTCAAGTACTGTCATTATGCCTTACAAGTGCCCTAGCAGACGCTTTTTAAGTTTCTTGGAAACGGAGCATATGCCTGCTCGCCCCATTAAACGCTCGATGTCTTGCAGGAAATCCGGTTAAATAACTATGAACTTGGGCAAACACCTTCCTACTCGGAGCTAGTCCGGTTCCCCAGCTCTGCTCAGCAGGCCCCTGGGCGCCGGGCTGTCCACGCCCGCCGGCCGGCAGGGGGCGCTGCCCCCGCC
>NW_004955408.1:38607880-38651451 GCF_000276665.1 Chinchilla lanigera
CGCGCTATGGGCTCCACGGGCAGCACCCACAGCCCGTCCGCGCTCGCGCAGTCCGCCTCCGGGTCCGAAGCTGGCGCTGCCGGCGAGGCACCGCCCTCCCGCCGCTCCTCCACGCCCCTCACCGACGTCGTCGAGACCCCGGGCGGGCGCGCAACCGTGTCCCGAGGGGTTCGCGCCTCTCTCCGCGGCTCCATGGCGGGCGCTCAGGTCGGGCCGTCGCATTGAGGACTCGCGGCCGCCGGAGGGCGCCACGCGCTGGAGAAACGGCCTTCGCCGCACGGTGCTACGCACGCACGCACGCACAGCACGTATAGAGGCGGGCCTCCGACGCTGGGCTGAAGTCCCGCCCTGCCGTGGAGAAGGAGCTAGCCCATTGGTTGATGTCCCGTCGGTCTTCTCACCTGGAGCCCGGAAGGAGCGCGTAGCTGGGTGGTGTTGGAGGTGAAAGTAGGTGAAGTCGTTGGGCTCAGTAGTGGAGGCTTCTCGGAAAGCACCTGAATGTAATTCCCTTCACTTAAACCCTTCAAAAGTAAAGATACAATGGAATTGTGCATTTCCTGCCTTATGATGGCGGCTTAAGAATTTGGGGGATTCTTTGGGGCGGTGCATGCACATAAGTTGGAGTAGCCGAGGTCCTTCATAGCGAACGGGAGATTGTACCCACAGAAAACGAGAGTTTCTTGACCTGGGAGGGCAGGAAACTGTCCTGTGCCTTGTACTTGGCTATTTCTTCTTAAGAGTCTAACATACTTTTAAATTAGACACAAAATATGTATAAAGTGGAGTTTTATAATTCGTCTGAGGCCCTGAGAACAAGAGGCAACAGGAGGGCCAACCCGAGATACAAGTAGTTTTTGTGTCTGAGAAAACAGGCACTAGAAAAGTTAATTACTTGCCCAAGTTTTTACAGATATTGGATAACGACAGTGTAGCCCTGTATATCAGATTTTTAATAGCCAAAATTAAGTTTTCCTTTGCAATAAAGGCAGAAGTACTTCTTTCCCAAAGTGAGTGCTAGTGTCATTTATTATGAAAACTTTGTTACTTCTCTTACAGTTAAATGGGCCAAAAATACCAGTCTAGGTCCTTGGCCAGGAAAGAATTGCCAAGCGCACACCTCGTAGTAGTAGGGAAGCTACATTTATTGAAGATCTTAGGACAGTAGCAGGAACAGGCAAAAGCAAGAGGGAGCCCTAACACAACTTAGGCTCCCAGTATTTAAAGGGTCAGACACTTCTGACTCCAGGTGCCTCCATTCCCCGCTCTCTCTGGTCTCGCAGGTGTCGGAACTAATGATCTCCCGCCTGGGGTATCAGTCTCCTAAGCTGAAACAAGGGTAATCACCTGAGCCATGTGGTGCCCACACCTGAATGAAGAAAAAAGAGTGGCTCATTCGGTTTTCCTGTTTCTGTATAAGTGTGGCACGCTGACCAATTCTGCCCCTGGAGCTCCAAGTTCTCCTGTTTCTGACTATCCATTCTACCAGTGTAAACAAACTGGTTTTTATCTGTCATGATAACTGTTTTGCAACCCCCGAGTATCTTGATTCCCTACCTGTAAAGGATTAAAAAATAGACTTACCACTAACAGTAGTATAGCAATATTATATTTTCTGAAGAAAGCGGGGGTTTTTTCACTGTTAGATTTTTCAGTCATAATAAAACTGAATTTGTAAATCGACTAATACAAAGCTATTGTCTGTAACTATCCTGCATTTTTCCTTTGGAAACATCCTTCCTTTTGGAGTATGGAAAGTGGAGAAAAGAAAAAGGCTAGAACATCCATCTGGTGATGGATGTAGAATGGGAGAGAGAACTGGCACTTATACCAGTTGGATTCAGAGATACATAAAACCCAGAAGCTAATATGGAGGAAAATTAATTAGAAAGTGAAATCTGGTTGCAAGTTTATGTTAGAAAACCAGCTAATTGCCAAAATTAAATTCTTCCATAACGTTTTAAACCAAAGAGAGCCACTCATCTGCAGTTGGAAGGGTTGAAATATGCTCACAGCATTTAGGATTTCTCTGGACTCCCAGGAGAGTGGTCTGATACAGCAAACGAGTCCGATAAACCTATTTGTCTTCGGCTTTTCTGTAACATGCCTTATCAGATCATTGGCTCTATCCTTGGAAGGATTCAAAATCCAACCATTTATCTCTCCCCTTGCTTCTGCTGTGTTTCAGGTTTTTATCATCTCTGGTTTGCATAGAATATCTTCATTGATACATTAGGTGGTCTCCTGCTTTATCTTTGCTTCTCTGTAGAGAAAAAGTCCTGTAAGCTCACTCTCCCAGAAGGTGACCCAAAAAACTCCCAGGGGCTAGATGAGTACCTCAGTGATGGAGCGTGTGCCTATCATACAGAAACCTTTGATGTGCAAACCTCAGCATACCAAAAAATTTAGAAACAGCAACAAGCTCCCACCCAGAGGGAAGTCACTTTTCTAGGAAGCAGGAAATTCTCCCAGTACCCAGTTTTATCAGCTCTGACCTGAGAAGACTGAAGGAACATAACTGAGGTTGTAAGCGTGGGGCAGACCCAGATATTAGAACAAAGACTATGAGAAACCAGAGAAGAGAGCAAAATGCCCTTTAAGAGAAACAACCAGTGTACCAGTGGCAAGTTAACGTAGGGAGGTGTTATGTTTTATTATTTCCCAAGTAGATAACCAGACCTTTGTGTTTCGTTGCCTTGGGGTGGGGGCTATTAGAAGACAACTCCAGTATTTGGTGTTGTGGGAGGAGGAGACATGTCACTAGCAGGGAAAAGGGCCTCCGTGAGAATCACACTGGTCCAGCAGAATAAGGATAAACTTTGATTTAAGGAAAATAAAAATAGGACATTTTTAATGCATTCATTTAGTATTATTGCTGTAAGAAATTACCACAATTTTAGTGGCTTAAAACTGTATACATTTATAATCATATAGTTCTCTATGTCAAAAATAGGATATAGATCTCCAGGGACTAACGTGCATGCTGTCAGCCTGCACTCTGTGAGGCTCTAAGAGAGAATCCATTTCCTTGCTGAGACTGCTGACAGAACCAGTTCTTGTGGTTACTTTCTTGCTGGCTCTTTCTAGGTTCTGCAGTTCAGTCAGATTCTTTGCCTCATGACCCCCTTCTCCATCTTCAAAGCCAGGGTGATGTGCCAAGTTCCACTCATTATACAAGCCTTTCCCCCTGCCTCCGTTACTTCCGTGTGACCAACCCCCGGCCTTTCTTTGCCACTTGCAGTTCCACTCAGATAATCTTTCTATTTTAAAGTCAAAGGATTAGCAACTTTCATTTCCTCTTGCTATTTAAAGTAAAAGTCACAAGCTTTCCACAAGGAGGTAAAGATCAAACCAAATTCTACCTCCCATAAATTTGCTCTCCTAATTTATAGTTGCAAATTTATATAAACTATAGATGTTTTTTAAAAAGTGGCAGTACATAAATACCAATACATAAACACCAGTATTTGTAAGATACAACTCTTACAAGGTCTGGGCATATTTTTTCCTGTAACATTCTACACGTGTTTTTCCTCTGTCATACATTTTACATTCTAAAAGTACATGTAAACAGTATTTTTAGATTTTAGAGCATGATAAATCCCATATAATTAGTTAATTAACTGTATAATTAATTGCTTAAAAAAAGTCTTAGGGAAGAAAACACATGTATTGAAAATTTCATTTGTCAGCACAATAGTAAGTTACAGGCACTTTAATCTTACCTGCAACCTTATGAAGTAAACATGATTGTTTCTACTTTACAAAGAAGCAGACCTAGAGAAATTAAGTAATTTTACAAGGCCATACAGCAACTAAAATTGTAAATTGTAATCATTTAAAAAGATGTCCAGTGTCAAAGAATGTGTCTCCTTATACAAAGCACTAAATAGACATTCATAGTTGTAGAATGGTACTAGGTACAAAGACCAAATGTCTTAGTTACTTTTCTCTGTTGCTGAGACAAAATACCTGACACTCAAAGTTAAAAGGAGAAAGGTTTATTTAGCTCACAGTTTGTGCTTTCAGTCCATAATCAGCTGGCTCCAAGGCAAGGAGGCATGGCAGAGGGGGAACATAGAAGAGAATCAATCTGTAGCCAGCAGAAGACAGCAAAAGCAAGCAACCACCTTTAATCCTAGCCCACTTAATCCTAGCATTGCCTCATGAATCAAAAACACACTGTAGATCCAGCCACCTATGGCCACATGAGGCTTTGGGGGGACATCTAGACACAAGCCATAACACTAACTTAAAAGATACTGAGCTGCTTTCAAATCTTGTACTTTATGCTAGTCTATCAAGACTTCTGGCTGAATAGACCAGTAACAATTAAGGTGTGTTATATACATGTACCAACTGCCCCCTAGGAATGTAATCATTATGTACTACAAACAAAAATATGCTGATTTAAACTATCTCCTGCCGCTGGGCATGGTGGTGCACACCTGTAATCCTAGCACTTGGGAGGCTGAAGCAGGAGGATCATTGCGAGTTTCAGACCAGCCTGAACTGCATAGCAAGACCCTGTCTCAAAAAAAAAAAAAAAAAAAAAAAAAAAAAAACCTGAAGTATTTCCTGCCTAAAGCTCCACATTGCCTGCTTTTGACCCAGCAACCAAAGAGATAACTGCAACTCGGAAGGAGTTGTATCCAGCCCTGCTGCTCACATCCATTCTGACTGGTTGGTTGAGCCCTCCTTAGTACTGATCATCACATATTTTACTATCGCGTGAGTGTATAAACATCACCCCAGAGCATTCAGTACCAACAGACAGAACCATTTCTTCCCTTCCTCCCTCTCCTGTTGAGATAGAGCTAATGTTAAATAAGTTTACTTCTGAAATTACCTGAAGAGATGACAGAAGATTATTAACTGAATATGTTCAGCATAAAGATGATTCCCAATCAAATAATTATCTGTAATGATAAATAAAGCACTTGTCAGTGGGGGTGGGAAGTGGGAACAGAGTGGGGGAAAAGTACAGCTCAAAGATAATGGAGCGGGACACACCCCAAAGAGACAATGGATAGATTCCCATCTAGGGATGCCAGAGCTAGCCAGTGAACTAAGCTTGTAGCTAACCTTACATTCATTAAATGATGTCAAAAGATAAAAATCTGAACCTTGAAATTCTTTGAGAGTATCTGCTCCTGACAGGTGTTGATCCCCAGCAAGAATCTTGATCTAATGTGTTACTGTTGACATACCCTTATTTGAGCCAATAATTACAAATCATAAACCCTGACCCTATCTCCTTTCTTAATTATTCTGCATTTTGAATTGAAAGGTAAAAGGAAATAACTTCACTTAAAAATATAGTGGAAATTATGTTTTTGTTTTACTTAAATATTTTTGAGAGAAAATGTAAAAGTATTAGTTTTTTTTAGTATTTAAAGTTCAAGTTCCAGCCAGATATGGTGGCTTATACCTGTGATCTTAGCACTTGGAAGGCTGAAGCAGGAGGATCATTGAATGTTTGAGGTTGTCTTGGTTACTTTTCTATCATTGCTGAGACAAAATACCTGATGCACAAAGTTAAGGAAGGAAAGGTTTATTTAGCTTACAGTTCATGGAGATTTCAGTCCATACTTGGCAGATTACAAGGCAGAGTGGCGCATGGCAGAGGGCTACAGCTCATGGCATCTGAACACAGCAAAAGCAAGTAGCACACACCAGGGCGGAAATGGCCAGAAGCACCCTCTTCCTCTCCCTTACATATGCAAACTATCCACCCCAGGGCAAGTGTAGCACTCACATCTATAATTCCAACATTGGACCATGAATCAATCAAACTCTAGAATCCCGCCCCATGACTGCATGAGGATTTGGGAGGACATGTAGACACAAACCATAACAGAGGTCAGCCTGGGCTGTACAGTGAGTTCAGCCTGAACTACAAAGCAAGACCCTGTCTCAAAAAAACAAATAAAATTCAAGTTCTGAGCCAGATGTGGTGGCAAATGCCTGTAATCCCAGTATTTGGGAGGCTGAGGCAGGAGGATTGCCATGAGTTTGAGGCCTGGTGAGGCTCCATAGTGAGTTCAAGACCAGCCTGAACTACATAGAGAGACCCTGTCTTTTTTTGTTGAGACCTTGTCTTAAAAAAGCAAAGAAAGATAGATAGATAGACAGACAGACAAAACTCAAGTTCCATAATCAATATGTTTGGAGTCAGAACCCTTGGAGTGAGAGCAGTCCAGTTCTGCTGCCTTCAAATCAACAACCCTGGGTATCATAACCAGCAAAGGCATTGGAGGATGGAACTCGCTTTCATCACCCGACTCTCATCATTAACCCAGCCATCAACAAGCACCCTCCAAGTAGTGTTAGAACTCAGTCTGAGAGTTAAATATGGAAACACATAGCATCTTTGTAGAATTATTAAACTCCACAACCGCAGGACTCTGCAAAGATCACCTTTACAAAGTTATAGCTGAAGAAACTAAGGCTGTGCAATGGCAAACAGAAACACCAAAATGACACCCGGGATTCAGAGGCAGACTTATTTAATGTCTATGGGCACTGACAAGGAATCAATTATCCTTCAAAATGTAAGGCCTTGAAGACTTAGGGAGGGAGATTTTTATGGGGTTTGCAAGCAAGAGGCAGAGTACTTGGCTGTCTTTGATGGGTTCTTACAATATGCATCACAGTGACCAGCCGTTTCTAGGAGACAGCAGTAATAGGAACTGTAACAAGAACTGTTACCTAGGCAACTAACAGACTGGTTGCAAGACAGTTTCTTCTACAGTTTAAGCATTTTATGTTACTAATGAAAATTCTGACAGTAAGGCTAGATAAAGCTACTGCCCCCCATGTATTGTCATCAAGAGACCACATCTGATTAGGAAAAGACAGTACTAGTGCTTTCTGTGGACAGATTGTTCCCTGTTAAGTATAATGCAGTCCTTAATGCTTGTGTTTGTCTAAAAGGATGTTCTTATATTTGGGAGTTAAGCACTAGAGTGTTTAGTGGTCATGAAGCGTCGTGTCTGAAGCTGTTGAACATTTTAAAATGTGTGGCAAGGATGGTAGCACACAGCTACTTGGGAAACTGAGGCAGAACGATTGGAAGTTCAAGACCAGCCTAGGTAATTTAGTGAGATCCTGTCTCGAAATAAATGGGCTGGAGATGTAGCTCAGTGGTACACTGCTTGCCTAGCGTGCACAAGAGCCCAAGATCAGTCCCCACTATTAAAAAACTAATGTGTGTGTTTTTGTTTACATGCACATACACACAGCATGGCAGGAGCTTAGTGTAATAAGGTGATAACAGAAAGAAATACACAACTTAAAGAGATGTTTAAGTAAAATTAAAAGATTGATGGAGGGGGAGGGAAGGAACAGAAAAGGAAAAAAGAATTGAAGGAAAAAATGGAAACAAAGCTTTTATAAATGGGGAGATGAAAAAGTTTAAGGAAGGGGAAGGGAGTGGGAAAAAAAGAATTAAAATATATTATAGACACAAATTCCCTATGGTGGATGTGATCAATATGTATGACAAATATACTAATTTAAAAATAAATTTTAAAAATAAAAACAAAGGATTGATAATTTAAATACATAGGCCAAAGAAAAGAAGGAATCATGAGAAAATCACAAAACTGTTGCTGGAGCAAGTGACATGGAATAACACAATAATGGGTGCATCAGATGAGATAGGTCAGGCCTGGGTAGTCGGTGTATCTGGGAGAAAGGAATTCCAAACTAAAGTAGCAAGAATTCTGTTTGGGCTGCACATACAGCTCAGCAATAGATTATATAGGAGCATATCCAAGGCTCTAGCACCGAAAAGAAAAATAGTAAAAAAAAAAAAAAAAAAAAAAAAAAAAAAAAAATTCTGACCATGTTACATTTAAAGTAGCAATGTTGAAATTAAATGAGAATGTCTGGAATACAGTTGAATTTAAAAGTCAGGGATATAAGGGAAGGAAATACAGGGATAAAATTCAGTACTGACTTACCAACAAGTTCCATTCTGGGAGGATGTTCTAATGTCAGATTTGGCTATAATCTGACAAAGTGAGTCTTATATGGCACCCCTGTGATTCTTATACAGTACACTTGTGAAAGTTCACAACTCAAATGTTCCTAAATTGGGGACTTACTGTATGGATTTGAAATTGATGGTGATATTAGAAAACATTCCTTTGATTAAAAAAAAATTCAGTTTTACCCTAAAAATATCTGGTATTTCCTTGATTTCAAAAGGGACACCAACAACAGCCTCCACTGTGTTTTAAGTACCTTTATTCTGGCTACTGCGTCTCCAATCCGTTTGATGCTTCTGTAGATCCAGAACAGGAAGATGGTTACAGGTTGTTCCACAGATATTCATGTTTAGTTTACTGTTCATAAGGATGGGAGTTGGTGGTGAAGGAAATGGGGAACAAATAAACGAGGGAAAATACAATACTCAGATATAAATCATTGAAATAACATATACATGATTTAACAGAAATAAAATAAGAATTCTATAATAAATATTCTTTTAGTTTCACTATAATACCAACTTGGAAACACTTGCAAAGGTAAATATGATGTACCCTTGCCATTGACATACCCCTTTGAACTGTTGGAAACAGCAGTGTTCTAGTCGATTCCATTCTGCAGTAGCTGGCACTATAGCAAATCCCTGGTGTTATTTCTGAAAAAATAACTTGCAGCGTATAGCACTTTGCAGTTTCTAAACTCCTTTTCCAACGTCGTTTCATTCTTGTTCCTCCCTACACCTTTTCAAGGTAAAAAAAGATATCATCTATGTTTGACAAGTGAGGAAAAATGACAGCCTCTGAAGAATGAAGTGGCTTTTCTAAATTTTTGTGGAGGTGTTAAGTGACAAAACTATCCTTAAGTCTATATGTTAGTCCAAGTATGTCCGTGGGCTAACTTTGCCCTATGGGACATGAGTTTGTCATCTCCCCAAGATTAACAGGGCTCAATGTTCAGGGAATACACCAGGAATACACGAGGAATAGTGATCCCCCCAGAAGGTTCACGTGGTGTAACGGGTGACCCAAGCGGGAGTATTGTGATGGCACACAGTAGAAAGGAAATAGTTAACAGGACCCTAGCTCCACTGAGAAAGTGGAGGAGGATGGCAAGTTCAAACCCAGCCTACAAAACTTCGCAAGACTCTGAAAATAATATAGATAGTACAACTGGGGCCATGACACCACTGCCCTCCACTCACCTGAACCTGGGCAACACTCTAGGATCAACACGCCCTGGAGTTTTGTCCCAAGACCAACTGCCTATATGAAAGTGGCATAAGACAGTGCTAGAGTAGAAGATTCAAATCCCTCTGTGGTAGTAGAGGAAATAAGACAGAATTCCCAACTAACAAGGCCTAGGTTATAAGGTTGAGAATCAAAACAAGGGTGCAACAAATGCAAGACCAGTTACCAGTGCTTACTGAATTACTTGCATGTCAAACTAGTGATGCTTCTCCCTGGCCCCCCATCTCTCTCTCTCTCTCCCCATCTCTCCCTCTCTCTCCGCACACCCCCACCTTCACTCTGAGCTACATCAGCAGCCTTTAAAAATTTTTTCTTTAAATTTTAAGTGAAATGAATAGACACTTCTCAGAAGTATAAATGGTCAACACATACATGAAAAAATGTTTAACATCACTGGTCATTAGAGAAACGTCAATTAAAATAGCACTGAGATTTCATCTTATTCTAACAAAATGACTATTATCTATTTTTTTTTTTTTGAGGTACCAGGGATTGAACTCATGACCTTGCACTTGCCAAGCAAGTGCTTATGCCACTGAGCTATATCCCCAGCCCAAAAAATGACTATTATCAAGAAATCAAATAAATTTCTCCAATAGGAAGGGGAGCAAGAGATAGAGGGGCAGGAGTGGGATGAAAAAAGAGTTGAGAAGTGTTGTACAAATGCGCCTCGCCCCGTAAGGAATGTAATCATCATGGACTGCAAAGGTACCAATAAAAAATAAAAACTTTTTTGAACAAATGTTTGCTGTTGTGAGTGATGGGTCCTGGATGGGTTTCTAGGTTTTTGTGTGTGACAAAAAATTGGACATGGCATTCAACGGTGAGGAAAAAGCCGCCAAGTTGAATGCCGTTTAATTAGGTGGTGGTGTGTTCAGAGCAAGTGGGCTTGTGCTAGCTGAAAGGAAAGTGGCATGGGGGCTGGGGATTTAGCTCAGCAGCACAGCGCCTGCCTGGCAAGTGTAAGGTCGTGAGTTCAATTCCTGGTACAGGAAGAAAAAAAAAGGAAAGTGGCATGAGTGCTGAGTGTGTTGGGTTTAGAACTTAAATGTTGTGCTGGGTCTAGGATGCCACCTGTTGGGTCGTGCCAGAGCGTGATTGGCAGCATGACTGACAGGGCACCAAGTCATGTCAGCTGTTTCTATCACACGTGTCCTTTCCCATCATTTGCTATAATTGAACATATGAGATGTAGTCCACATGCCTGAAATTTCACTGAGCTCCAGTGAACTATGGTGATTAGAGGTCAGCTGAAGAATCTGGCATGCATTTGTCTGGGTTTGAGACTTAAAAATTTTCAAAGGGGGTCCCAGGAGTCTTTGTGTTTCTTATCTCTGCGTCTGGGAGTTGGCCTTGGGACAAAAGTCCAGGGCGTGTTGATCCTAGAGTGTTGCCTAGGTTCGGGTGAGTGGAAGGCAGTGGTGCCATGGCCCTAGTTGTACTATCTATATTATTTTCAGAGTCTTGCAAAGTTTTGTAGGCTGGGTTTGAACTTGCCATCCTCCTACCTCAGCCTCCCAGAATGCTAGGATTATAGCCACCACACCGGGTTGTGACTTAAATTTCTTAAAAAGTTTCTATTGTTTCTTAAGAGCTTTTTAATTGCTTGCATAGGAAAATTACAAAATTATAGAAAAGCATAGTAGAAAAGAACTTTTGGACTTTCCTACTTCAGGGAGGACAGATCTGTTTCCAAAGCTTGGATATGGGCAGGGATCAAGAGCTTTTGTCTTAGGGAGCAGAGCATGAGGGAAGGGTATCATGGCAGGAGGTGGAAATGAATAGACCAGACTTCATGAATTATCTAGAGCATGGCTGATTTCAGATTATTTATCATGATTTACAAATATTAAAAATATTGTAGCTCTTGGATCTTCAGTATTCATAGTATAGCTTAATCTTTCTTAGCAGGTAGGAACTCTCACGTGTCAAATATCTTACTAAAATTCATGTCAGTTCATTTTGGGGAGTTATGAACTCGTGCTCTTCCCTGTGGCGAATCGTATTGTCTTGGAATAATTCTGGTTTTGTTGAATATGAATCTTTACTGTCATCAGCTATTGACCTGTTTTATGGAATAGTTGTTGGCTGCTGTATGTTTTTCAGTGTAGGAATGACTGTCCAAGGACAAGCAATGTGTCAGCTGAGACTAAATCTTCTGCTTCAGGCTAAAATTCATGCTGAAATATTACCATGTTAAATTCTAATTCTGGAATTTATATTCAAAAGCTATTATGCGAATGTAAGAAGGAATGATTTTTTGTTTATTTTTATAAAAAATATTTTAGAAGACAAACATGATATTGGAAGGAGAAACTTGCCAACCTGGTATTCTCTAGGCTATTCTCAAACTGCTCTCACACATCTTCTAAAATAAATCATGGAATGGCATTTTCAATGAACAAGAGCTTTGTGTGTAGCATGTTTCCAAAATGTAAAAGCTCAAGTTTCTCAAGTGTGGCTGCCACGGTGAATGCACTCATGCAAATGCTTACATTTTCTTTAAACTTCCTCTTTTTAACTTTTGGTAATAGTTATATCTGCTTTAGCAATTTTCTGATTTAGAAACTTCCTTCTGCAGAAGAGTTTTAAAAACATTCATGTTGCTTTACAATAGAACCACTATTTCTTCAGAAACTTTACTATATTTCTTTAGTAAAAGATGTGAGAAACTGAATTATAAGAATTCTTAAGAGGATTTATACCGAGGACATTTTCCTCACAGGTTTTAGCTTAAGGTATTTATATAGTTACTGCTAGAAGACAATGATGGAAGCATCTCTGGCTGAATCATCAGTGAATGTTTAATGGATTACTTAAAAAATAGCAACTCAGGAAATAGAAATTCTAATCTTAGCTCTTTCTGATGTAATTTCATAATGTCAGACAATTCATTTTACTCTTATCTGGATTTGGGGCCTTATGAAAAATTCAGAGAAGTATTAATAAATAACCACTTAACAGCATGGAAAGAATGAAAGAGCCTTTATGGCAAGATACTTGGTTTGGCAAACTCAGTGTTTGAAATGTCTAAAATGAATGTTTTCAGCCAGCACTCCATATTTCACTATATTTTCTCCTTTAATAATTTGCTTACCTGACTGGAATTTGAAATTATTTGAGGTAGACCCATAGGGAGATGTCCCCTCCACTGTCCCAGCTGGGTTCTGCTTTATCCACTGCCGCAGCATAATGCCTAATTTCAAGTCAGTTTCTTTCCTCTAGTCTTTATAGCCCCAGTCAGCCCATTGGGTGAAATGAGGATACCATCTCAGAGGCTGAGAAAGAAAGGTTGAGAGGGTTAACCTGACATGACCATGAGCCATACTATAAAACTGAAGCAATAATTAATACTTATTCTCCATTTCATATATGCAGACACCCCACATATATATGCCTGATGACTTGAGAAAAAGAAACACATCAGTGCAGAGATCAGCATCTTTGGGTGGGCAGCAGGAGGGACCCACATGGGTGCAGAGATCTGCAGTGTTTGGAGGCAGGCAGCAGGAGCGAGCTCACACGGGTGCCGAGTTCAAGGGCCTTGGGTGCAGGTGGTAGAATGTCTGATCTGGCGTCACTCTTGTGTCTTTTTTCCAACCCTAGATCACGCTGGTCATGGCTACTGCATGCCCTGTGACTCACTGGCCCGCAGACTCTTTAATCACTGATTCCATTTCCCTAACCAGTGTCCTTCCCTGTGTCCTTGTTTATTTCTGACCTGGGCTCACTCACCCGAACTCAGTTACTGCCCTCTGCGTGATGCCTGGGCTTGCGCTCTCCTAGTGCCTAATCTGAGGCTGCCTTCCTTTGTGAATACCTTGCTTCGAGGCTCAGCCCCTAGTGGACAGAATGATAGGACAGGGAGACATTGGGTGGTGGCTGCTGGACTGGGTGCTGCATGCAGCAGTGCAGGAGCTGCTGCAGCACTTGGCTTTTCTCCTCAGGGGATGAGATCTTCCCTGAGGTGGCAGGGCCTCTGGACCTGGGCTTCAAGCAGCTCTGGGATTCAGAAGAGACCCTATCTCCTTTTCTTTTTGGCATATATTTGGATGGCCCTCTAGAATTATTGACTTGTTAATACATTGACTACAGTACAAATTACAACTCCAAAGTATATCTACTCTCTGAAGAAATCAAAACAGAAGAAACATACCAGAAGAGGGAAGCAAAGAACAACCCAGATTTGCTTGAAGATACAAATCTGATAACTACAGATTATGATTATTAGCTGTATTTTTGATGAGTTTGAAATGACCAAGCAGGGATGCTCACTGCCCAGCATCTCCATGCTTCCATGCAGTAGGAACTTTCTTCCATGCAGTAGTAACATTCTTCACAGAATTAGAAAAAAGAGAATCCTAAATCTTATATGAAATCATGATCATGTCAGGTTAACCCTTACCAAGGATTTACATGGAGAATTCATGTACAAGCTTTCCATCAGCATATTAATTGGTTCTGACCATCTTACAGCTTCCTTCAATCTCTAATTGCTCTTCTACCCCTCTTCTTTTTCCTCAACCCTGAAAATAACCTCTTGAAGGGGCTGGGGGTTTAGGTCACCGGCAAAGCGCCTGCCTGGCAAGTGCAAGGTCGTGAGTTCGGTTCCCAGTACCGGAGAAAAACCAAAACCAAAAAAAAACAAAACAAAACAAACAAACAAAAAATAACCTCTTGAGCCCCCCACCCTCTCCCTCCATTGCAGATTTTAAAACTCATCAGTCTTATCTCTTTTATTTGCTTTTGGCTCTTTTTTCTTCTTCCTTTTTTCTGAGCTATTCTCTTCTTCTTCTCTCTCTTTCTCCTCCATTTATTCTCCACATCTCAGCCTGCTTGTCATTGGTCCTCTTTCATTGTCTTACTAGGTTATTGAAAAAAATGTGAAATTTTAAAGACAAATTTTAAATTATATAATTGATATATGTGCTGATAGAACCAGTACTTGTTCTTACCTTGCAATGCAGTGAGCAGGACTAATACTAATACACTGAGTAGGTTGAACAGGTGCATGAGCACCAAAACAACCAACGTGCAGGTCATGTAGTGAGGAAACATACTATATAAAGAGGTCTCCACAATAGGGACAGAAGTTTCTGGCCTAACTTATCTACACCTCTCAGCACAAAAGCAATGGAAACATGGAAAACAAAGCAACAGGATGCTTCCAAAAACTCTTAACTCCCAAAAGCCAATCTCACAGGCACTGAAATAGAGGAACTTTCAAGCAAAGAACTTAAAAAACAAATGGGTAAAATGTTTGAAGACATCAAAGAAGAGCCAAATAAGCAAATACATAAGATGTTCAATGAGTTCAAAATGCATGTAAATAAACAAATTTTTGATGAGTTTTTAAAAAATTAAATACCTATGAATTAAGATAACCAAGAAAGTGAAAGACCTCTGTTACAGCTTGTATCTAGCTGTCCCCCACAAAGCGTCATATGGTCATAGGTGGGGCTTTTTGGAGGTGGCTGGATCTACAGTGGTGCTGCGATTGGTTCATGGTACAATCCTAGGATTAAGGGTTCCCCACCCTGGGTGTGGGAGGGTTCCCACCTCCAAGGGTGGGTAGCCTGGGGAGAATATATCTAGCTGTTGTCACTTGCTGCTTTACTACTTTGTCACTTGCTACCTTCTGCCTGACATGAACTGTTTCTCCACTGCCATGCCACCATGCCACCCTGCCTTGAAGCCAATCAGGTATGAACTGAAACCTCTACAATCTGTTAGCTAAATAAATCTATCCTCCTTTAACTTTTGGTGTTGAGTATTTTGTCTCAGCAATGAGAAAAGTAACTAAGACAACCTCTATAATGAAACCTATAGTATCCTGAAAAAAAAAGAGATTGAAAAACACATGAGAAAATGGGACATCCCTTGTTCTAGATAATCGGAATCAATATCATCAAAATAGCCATGTTACCAAAATGATATATACAGTTAATGCAATCTCAGTTAAAATATCAATAACATTCTTCACAGAATTAGAAAAAAGAGAATCCTAAATCTTATATGAAATCAGGAGAGACCAATAATAGACAGAGTAATACTGAAAAACAAAGCAAAGCAGAAGGCATTACAATTCCAAATTTCAAGTTATGCTACAGAAGTACAGTAATAAAAATAGCATGGTGCTGATACAAAAACAGGTATCTGGGCAAATGATGTAGAACTGAGAAAGAAGAAACAACTTCATGCATTTTACCCATTTGATTTTTGGCAAAGGGGTCAAAAACAAAAAAGAGATAGCCTATTCAACAAATGGTACTGGAAAAACTAGTTACCCATATGCAGGTGAATTCATCTAGACCCATAGATCTCTCATCCTGTACTAAAATCAAATCAAATTGGATCAAGGACCTAAATATAAAACTAGAAACAGTGAATATAGTGAAGGAAAAAATGATAAAACTCTTGAAGACATAGGCATAGGCAAAGATTTTCTGAACAGAAGCCCAACTGTGCTTTACAGAAATAATACTGAGAATCAATAAATGGTATTATATCAACTTAAAAAGCACCTACACAGCAAAGGAAGTAACCAACAAAATGAAAAGACAAACTATAGAATGGGAAAATTTTTTCCAGATGTGGTGACACAACACTCAGGAGGCTGAGGCAGGAGCATCATTGTGAGTTCAAGATCAGACTGGGCTACAAAGTGAGTTCAAGGCCACCCTGAACTGCACAATAAAACCTTGTCTAAAAAAAAATTTTTGCCAGCTACTCCTTGTACAGAGGACTAGTATCTAAAATATATGAAGAATTCAAAAAAATTAGACCCTCCAAAATATATGATCTAACCGAAAAGCAAACAGTTGAAATGGATAGTTACTTCCCAAAAGAAAAAGCACAAATAGCTAATAAGTATATGAAAAAATGTTTAGCTTTTTGGCCATTAGAGAAATGCAAATCAAAACAACACTTAGATTCCACCTTACTCTAACAAAAATGGCTATCATCAGTAATTCAAAAAGCAATAAATGTTGGCAAAGGTACAAAGCAGAAGGAAACCTCTATGTTGTTAGTGAAACGTAAACTAGTGAATAAATCAAACCCAGCAAGTTAAACATTGCTTGGTTTCTCTTATATGAGAAATGCAAACTAGAAGTAATTTAAAAAGCAAAATAGAGATAATAGTAAAGAGGAGGGTGGATTGTGTGGAAATAGGAAAGGGACCTAGAAAAGGGGAGAGGGGATGGCAAGGTGCGGCATGGGAATAAAAATGATCAAGATTTAATATGTGCATGTACCAATTCCCCAAGGTGAATATAATTATTATTTATCACAAACATATACTAATAATAAAAAATAATTTTTGAGCGTGTAGTAGGTACCAGATGTATACTTAATCCTTTTAGAGACATGATCTCATTTAATATTCACACCCTTTTATTTTTTAATCGTTTTTTGTTTTTGTTTTTGTTTTTGTTTTTGTTTTTGTTTTGGTGGTATTGAGGATTTAACCATGACCTTTTCAATGAACTACACTCCCAGTTTTTTTGATTTTGAGAAAGGATCTTACCAAATCACTAAATTACCTCCTTTGGGCTTGAACTTGCAATCCTCTTGCCTCATCCTAAAACAGTGCTGGGATTATGGGGGCGTGCTGCCACACCTGGCTTCACACCTTCTTTTGAATTCAGAGAGATGAAGAACTTACTCAAGGTCAAAAACGCAAAGCAAAAATGTTGGAATATAAAGCCAAGTCTACAACTCAGAAATCCATGCCTTTTTCATGACTCCACACCTCTCTCAAAGGCAATTTATTCTGTACAGCAAATATTTATGTAACATTTAACTCAATAATATTCATTAGAATTGAATGCATAAATTAACTTTTGTCTGTTTTCCTAGAAGATGAAATTAATAGTCAAAGCATGTAGTAAAAGACCACTTTGTCAGCCCAGGAGTGGCTATATAATCCCAACACTTTGAGGCTGAGGCAGGAGGACTACAAGCTCAAGATTACCTTGGGCTACATGGTAAGTTGAAGGCCAGCCTGGGCTACACTGTGAGCCCCTGTCTCAAAACAACACAAAAATACTGCAAAACAAAACCATCAAAGAAACAAAAAGCATCTGCACTATCACTTGGTATATGCCCTGGACCCAGAGTTCCCCATATCCCTGGGTAGGGCCAGGTTACAGCTGGATATGCAGCAGGGTTATGCTTCAAGAGAAGAACACACACTGCTATTCCTCTCTGCTTTATGGGGGAGATGAGAGAGGGACTTGTAGGCAAAAGTCATAAATTCTGGCCGGGGGCACTGCACGGCCATACTACTTGTTAGCTCGCAGGGGAAGTTGGTTTCAGGCACAGCTCTTCTACTGGGGAGAATGAACCTCTATGCCCTAAGCTTTTTCAGAGAACTCCTGCTAGCAAAGGAAGAGGAGCCCTCAGGCCCAGCTCATTGGTTCAGACAATTTAAGAGAGCTTCTAGGGTCACTTAATGTTGTTTTGTTTTTTTGTTTTTTTTTTTTTGGTTTTTTTTTTTTTTGGTTTTTCTCCGGTACCGGGAACCGAACTCACGACCTTGCGCTTGCCAGGCAGGTGCTTTTGCCGCTGAGCTAAATCCCCAGCCCAGGGTCACTTAATGGACAATCCATTTTATCATTATTCACCAAAAAGAATGACAAAGCCAGAACTTGAATCCATCCCCATCTTTTTCTTATCTCAGACCTCAGGAAGGAGTTGGGGAGCTGACCCTCAGTGAGTGACAACCACAAATGCCATGGCAATAGCAAATTCTGGTTTGTTTCAGATCACTTTCTTGGGATTTCAGCTATTCAAGTCAAACAGATAAATCATTCCGAGTGAAGAATCTGTTCATATCACCCAGACACAGGGAGGGATATGAGGAGGAAGACATCTCTAGCCGGGAAGGAAGACTACATCAGAGATTGGTGGAAGGAAGCACAGGAAACCTTTTCCATTAAATGCATTGTTTCAGTTGAAGACAGCTTCATAAATACAGTGCCTGCTACTCCCCACCAAAAGGCTCTTTATGGAGAAAAATTCTATATAAACAAACACAAGAGATAAAAGAGCATTCCTACTCCTTTAGCTTAGATCTTTTATTACTTTGTAATGTCATTTTTATTTTAAAATGAAATCGACTATATATAAGGAGTTCTCTTGTGTATGTTTTTGTTAAAACTCCATTCATTTTCTAGTTAATTTTTACCCTACTATGCATTTTTAAATGTTTCTTCAGACAAGATCTCACTATGTTGTCCAGGTTAGTCTTGAACTCCTGAATTCAAGTGATTCTCCTGCCTAGGCATCCTCAGTGCTGGGATTATAGACATGTGCCACCATACCTAGCTGAAATACAGCTTTCTCCACTATTATATTTGCATTGTCTGTATAGTAGGTTTAGACCAAAGATTTTCATATTTTGATTGTTTTTTTTTTTTTGAGACAGAGTCTTGCTACTTAGTTCTGGCTGGCCTCAAACTCACAGCAATCCTTCTGCTTCAGCCTCCCAAGTGCTGGGATTCCAGGCATACACCATCATACCTGGTTGTTATTCTTTAAGAGGCTGAAAGATGTTTTGTTATATCATTTGGAGAATCAGTTCTTACTAAATTAGTACTGATCTGAGATCTCTAGCTTAAAACAGAACCAAAGATGACAGACAAAAAAATAAGGTTTTAAAAATCAAATGTTTTAGGGGGCTGGGGATTTAGCTCAGCAGCACAGCGCCTGCCTGGCAAGTGCAAGGTCATGAGTTCGATTACCGGTACTGGAAAAAAAAAAAAATCAAATGTTTTTGCACAAATAGCTCATTTGATGAAATGGTGTTTCTCCCTTTTTGCCTGGAACCAATATCAGAGCTTCAGTGTTCACTTACTCCTATATTTGATCTTTGGAGGAACAGATCTGTGGATTAAGGGACACATTGCTAATCTTCAAGGTTCACAAAGGTCATGTTAAGACAAAACAGCCACTCTGTAGATAAATTTAATTTTTCTCTACTTTTATTTCTTTCTTCTTTCTGTTTTGCTTTCTTCCCATTTTTCCTTTCCTTTAGCTGTAAACCTTGTAATTTATGAATAAAACTAAAAATAAAATTCTATTTTACACTGAAGCAGAGTAGTTGAATGTTAAAATATAAGAAGGTTAAATTTTTCTTACTGCTTATGTGCTGTATTTCATTTTCCACATATAAGCTGGCTTGATTGTTAATATAACATTATGCTTTGAGCCTGCATGTTGGTAGTTTTTACAAGACCATTTCTTGGTAGTTGGAATCAGTGTGTAGATGAGCAGGGGTGTAACTTACACAGGGTGTCCCCAGAAGCATGTCTGAAGGGAAAGGTTTAGGTACAGACAGGAGTAAAAAATAAACAAATACAGGAAACAGAAAAAGAAAACTAAGAAGCTATAGTCAAGCAGATTATATGTCTGCAGTTGTGAGTCAACACTGACAGATACCTCAGGCAGATGGGTGAAATTTATAGTTGAATAATTCTACTAAGAACCAGGATTCTCGTTGAGGGAGAAGAGAAAAAAAATGTGGACTAGGAAGGCTAAGACAGACTTAGGGGTATTTGATTGTGATTGTTAGATTTATATGGACACATTTTTAAAAAGTATGTCTGTGTGTATACCTGCATATTCACAAATATACACAGGATGTTCTCTAGTGGGAGCATATGTGGGAGACTGAGGTTTGTCTATAATAGGTAATTATGAAAGACAGTATGAATGAAAATGTATTCTTCTTTAAGTAGCTTTAAAAGCAATATCAATTATATATAAAAATTGTCAGATATAATGGAATATTAGTCATTCTTAAAACAGAGATTCTGTCTTGTACAACGACATGATAAACATGTTGGGGAAGGGAAGACATTATACAAATGAAATAAGCCAGATACAAAAAGAAAATTACCATGTGATCTCACTGTACATGAAATCTAAAAAAAGTCTAATAAATAGGAACAGTAGAACAGCGATTGAAAGGCAGGGAGGGAGAGGAAACGGGCAGAGTAGGTCCTAGAATATAAAGTTGCAGTTATGTGGGATAAGTGTAGAGATCTAATTAATGCAGAGAATCATGAGTAGAGTTAATAATACATTATACTTTTATAGTGGAAACTTGCTAAGAGAGTAAATATCAGATTCTCTTCCTAGAAAAAAAGAGGTAATAATGTGGGGTGATTGATATTTCACTCAAAGTATGTATATCAAAATATTATGTTATACATCTTAAATATATAATGAAAATGCAATATATATGAACTACTATATAAAATCAGAGGTGTATAACAAATTGTTGAGCCTATATGTAGAGGAATGTGGTATGTTTGCCAGTAACAGCACAGCGGAGGTGGGTAGGAAACAGCTGTATTAGGCTAAGGAAATGACTCTAGGTGGTAACTTGAATCCATAGGGACAAATGAACAAAACTAAAAATGATAAACAAGAAAGTTAATATAACAACAGTGATGTACACCTGCTTTTCTCATCACTTCTTTAAGAACCTATGATTACATAAAGTAATAATTATAACAATACAATATTGGTTTCATAATATTTATAAATGTTATTGATGCAATATGCTTAATCATTGGGAGTGGCGGAGGCTGGCAAGTAATTACGTGTGCAGGACGAAGCCAGCCTGAGAAAATGCGAGCTCCAAGCACGAAAACAAGCCCTTGTAGCTTGTTAACTGATTGCTGGGCGGAGAGGCTGACATTAGTCAACCTCTCGAGGGTATAAAATAAGCCCTCTACTGTTTTGGGCAGTTCCCCCTCTGCTCACAAGAGAGGACCTCCATCTGATCCTAGCTTTTTGTCTCTTGTCTATTTTTTCCTCATGTTTCCATGTCTCACTGAAATTAAATTAGTGTAAAGCTGGAGTCGATGCTGATAAACTAAGATAAATGTAGTAAGTCAGAGTAACCACCAAGGCAATAAGCACAAAGATGATAGTCAAAAGAACCATAAATGATATGAATATCTCAGTAAAAAACTGACATTCAAATATGTCCCCTTAAAAATTCCTTTTGAGCTGCCAGGTGTAGTGGTGCACATCTGTAATCCCAGCACTTGGAAGGCTGAGGCAGAAGGATCACCATGTGTTGGAGGCCAGCCTGACTATATAGCAAGACCTTGTCTCAAAAAAAAAAAAAAATTCCTTTTGAAACTTAACTACCCTTATGGTGAGCTGAAGAGGTGGGGCCCTTGAGAAATGGGTTGCTGTTTATAAGAAGACTAGAGGGAAGTAGATCAGACCCCTTTTGCCCTTCTGCCTTTACCATATGGGGACACAGAGCCTGTGCTGTCTGGATGAATTAGTCAAAGGCACCGTCTTGGAAGTACAACGCCACCTTTCTTTTGCCTCTGAAAACATGCCTGGGTAGTCTTCAAAGTTGAGGATAAATTCAGCATCCTCTATAAAAAATTCCCAACCATTCTCACAAACTTCTCCCTCACTTCTGAACATCTCTAGCAAACTTTGTTTATACTATTTCTAGTAGAGTATTTACAGTCATGATCCTTAGTTACTTCCTTGTCGCTGAGACACAATACCCAACACTTACACTCTAAGGAGGAGAGGTTTATTTTGGCTCACAGTTTGTGGAGGTTTCAGTATAGTCATCTGGCTCCAATGCAGGGTGGGATGGCAGAGGAGAAATAGCTCAAGGCATAGTAGCAGGAAGCCCAGAGCAATCAGGGAGGAAGGAAAAAGACCCTTCTAGGCCACAGCCCTAGTGCCCACCTCCTCCCACAGGCTTCACCTCTCAATGTCACATTTAGCTATGAACTCATCAGTGGACTGACCCACTGATGATTATCAGGCCCCCACCATCCAAGCACCTCCCTAAAGCCCCACCTATGAGTGCATGAGGCTTTGGGGGCGTCTAGACAAAAATCATAACACATGAATTAGGGTCTATAAAGAAACAAACAAACAAAATCTGTTGCTGCTTTTTTCCCTTGGTGCTCTGCCCAGAATTCCCCAGACCACACTAACTTCCCCTTTCTATAATGTGTGCACCTGGGCAAGCTGTTGTGGCTCACACCTGTAATCACACTGCTCAGCAGGCTGGCGCAGGAGGATCACTGTGAGTTCAAGGCCAGCCTAGACTTTATAGCCAGACCCTGCCTCAAATAACCATAGTAGTAGTAGTGGTAGTAATAGTAGTAGTAGTTGTAGTAGTAATAATGCATAAATCTGGCCAGCACCTGAGGGAGGACTTATCCCTCAATTCATAGTACAATGCCTTTAGTGACTTTCCTTCTTTTGTACATGAACTGAAAACTATTTCCTCTGGAACATATGTAACACCTCCTACTAGGCTATATAAAAACCACACTTCTTTATTCAATTTATTTAAACATTCAAGACAAACTGAATATGGCCTATAATTTTATATATGCAGTTTGAGAATTTTTTACATTGGCAGGAAAAAATTATCACACCATGAAGTACTATGCTTAAAAAGTACACCTCCTATATCTTCCTTTTGGGACAAGACATTCCCTCCCAGCTGCCAGGTATGTGATCTGTTCTTGGCTCACAGATGAGTCCCTTGCTGGAATTGCACTCTGCTGAAGGACTCTCCCTCGCCTAAGGTTAGAAGCCCTTGCCAGGGATGACCGGCTTCCCATGACAGGTCCATGTGGGTTTACAAAGGACCACCCTCCACAGCTCAATATAGCGCAGCTCAGAAGAACCACGCCTCCAAATTTTGCAGACCTCTGTTGCAGCTACAGTGAAGTTCACCTTTTCCTGCGGCCAGTCCCACTCCGTTACTCTCTTATAAGCGCCATTGCCAAGAGCACACCCGGTAAAAATGCAAAACTGCATTTCAGAGTCTGTTTTCTAAAAGAGCTGGCCTAAGACAGGCAGCATGTGTATGTGGCTGTTTCCGTGGGCTGCCACAACAAAGGCCCTCAGGCTAAGAGACCTAAACAACAGGAGTGTGCTGTTCTAACGCTGCTGGAGGTGGACGTCTAAGATCAAGACACCATCGGGACTGTGTTGCTTCTGAAGGCACTAGAGCAGATCTGGTCCTGACCCCTCTTCTGGCCCCTGGCATTTCCTCTGCTTCTAGCAGCATAACTCCGGTCTGAACGTGGCACGCTCTCTCTGTCTCTTTCTCTGTGTCCAAGTTTCCCCTTTTCATAAGGACATGGTCGCAACGGACTGGGTCTATACCAATGACCTCATTTTAACTTGAACACCCACAAAATCCATAGTAAAGCACATTCTCATGTCCTAGAGGTTAGGCTCCCAGTATGTTCCAGAGGGACACAACCCAACCCATGGCCACATACTGACAGGTCTCCGCCCCCATAAAACCTTGCTAGGGCCATCATGGCGACATTCCAATGTGGCTTCAATCCCAAAATGACAACGTGTCCCTCCAAGACTAACTTCCATATTCTTTTAGTCCCAAACTAAACCTTCTGCTCCCTTTCCGCGCATGCGCCAACCAATCCCCAGTCCTCTCAAGATGCAAACCTCGCCTCGCCATCCTAACTCCACCCCTAGCCCAACCTAATAAAAACCGTTGCCCAGCTCCCTCCTCAGAGGGTCCTTGCAATCTCCTGCAACCCACCCGTGCTTGCAATAAAGGGTTTTGTTTTGTTTTGTTTTGTTTTGTTTATCTCTGTCAGTATCTCTCAATAGCGCCAAAACCTTACACATACTACATGAATTAATTTATTTAAAAGATTCTCTTTATATCAGTGGGCCTTTTAAAAACACAAAACATAGAACTGTACATGTCCCTGCAGTCCCATCCGCCTGAGCCCAGTATGAAAGAGTCCCGCACAGTATTTTTCTGCTTCTAGTGACTTTCCAAGAATCCCCCTCCTCAAGGTGTTCCTAAGATGCTGAGAAGTCTCAGAGGATGGCTTTTGCACACTCTGGACTGCACTGTGCTCTTGACTGCACAATAACCTGCTTCAGCTGCCTAAGACGGTGCCCTCTGTCCCTGCTGACACCTGAAGCAGCTGCCGCTTTCTTCCTCACAGTGTCACTGCTGCTAGTGGACTATGAATCCATCCTTTTGGCACCACTAGGTTATTATCACATAATTCCCATGTATTGCCAATGTGTACCATTGATATATTTAGTTATCCATGTCAGTATTAAATTCTCATAATTCGAATTTTTAGCTTTTAATAAGTCTTATTACACAATAAAGCAAGAGCTTCCAGCACCACCTTCTTCTCTATCTACTTCTTTTTTTCCTTCTTCATCAGGAATATCTTGGTTATTCTTGGACCTTTGCTCCTCTATATTACATACATGTTACAGCCAACTTGTCAGTTATGAGAAAAAGATTATACTGAGGTTCTGAGTAGAATGTCATTGGATTTACTATTTCAGGTACTGAAACTTCTAGGTATGTAGGAAATTACTGAGATGTAAAAGTAGCTTCCAAGTATAGCAGCAGGCAACCTCACTCTAAGGTCGTAGAACAGCAAGGCTCAAAGCTAAACTAAAATGTTCAAATCACATAACTTATTAGGTCACTCTAAAACACACAGTGAAAAGAGAGAGAGAGAAGAAAGTTCACATATACGATCAGATACAGCCTAGGAGGAAAGATCATATTTCTAGCCTTTTATTCTCTTTCCAGTTACCCTAGTGAACATCTTAGGTTTAATTTGTACATTTTGGATAGAGAACATATAGGGTCAGGATGCATGTCACCAAGGGATAGTTGAATTAACATCCTAAGAATACTGATTTCTTTAAAAATGCTTGTATATTTAGTTCATCTTGAATATTAAGTGTCTTTTGTATGCTTAGTATGTCATGAATATTGTAGTACATTTATTTCCTCATGAATATTAGTTCTTGGTTCTCCCAACCCTTTCTACACACATACTACATACTGCTTATCCATACTTAGTACATCGAAAGAGTTATATCTGTCTTACCTGTTTTATTTTATAACACAGTTGAATGCTCAAATGCACATTACACTATCAGAACATTGTATATTTCCTCATTTATTTTAATATATTCAAATATTCTTTAATATCAATAGAGTTTTAATAGGTTTTTTTCTCTCCTTAAAGGATTTATACATCATTTCTTAATAATTTATTCTCAAGTACCTTATATTTTTGTTGATATTATAAAAGAATCTTACGATCTTTAATGACACTTTACTAACATCCTCTCACCCTATTCATGCCGTATAGTGTAGCTGAAAGCATATGACATTTAGAGTCAGATGAATCCAAATAGTTTACTTAATAGCTATGTAATCTTGGAATTTTCAACCTTCTGAAGATCAGTTTTCTCACTGACAATATTACTATAAAAAAATTGGGTGCATAGGTTTATTTTAAAATGTCTGGTTTTCTTTGCTTTTCATTAGCACATGCTTGTACTACATAATGGATACATCTGTTGTGGGGCATTGATACATGTACAAAAAGGTCTTAGTCCTTTTTACTTCCCTTTCCTCTCCACTATTATAAGGTGTTTTCTGAATGCTGTCATTGCATTATTTTTTCAAGTGATTCACTAGGTTTTTGTTTTTTGGTTTTTGGGGTTTTTTTGTTTACTGTTCCAGTTACATGTACACTTTCCTTTGGGCTCTTTGGCATTGGTGGCCTCCCTGTCTCTGTCTCGGTTTCCTTTGGGTTTTTTCAGCAGTGCTGGCTTAGTGCTCATGTGTTTCTTTAGGATTTCTCTGTCATAAAAGTTTTCACTTCCCCATCAGTTTTGAAAATGAATTTTGCAGGATATAGAAGTGTAGGTGAGCAATTTTATTTTTAGGGCTTGAAAAACCACTCCAAGTCTTTAAGGTTTGTACCAAGAAAACCACAGTAATTCTTTTAGGCTTGCCTTTATAAATAATTTGCAGCTTTTCTCTAAAGCTTTTAGCATTTCCTCCTTTTGTTGAATTTCTGGAATTTTGATTATGATGTATCACTGAGAGGGTCTTTTCTGATCATGTCTATTTGGGGTTCTTATACTTTAATACTGAATTCTTTCCCTAGATTTGGAAATTTTTCTGCTATAATTTCAGTAAATAAATTTTTATACATTTTACATTGTCTTCTAAGTTTTCCTTTATTCCTATAATTCTGATATTGGCTTTTTCTTTGCTTTTTTTCTTTTTTTATAAGTCACCTGGAAACTGTTGGATCCAGCTTGCATGGTATCTTGTCATTTTTACAGTATCATTAAGTTTATGACCTTACAACATCCAGCTTGTTTTCAATTTCGGATTTCTATCCTCATAATGGGCCAAATCTGCCAGCCATACTTTCTATTGAATTTTTCATATTTTGTATTTCTGCTTGTTTCTTTTCATAATTTCTAGTTCTTCACCAGATTGGTCATTCATATCTTGCACTGCCTTGGTTAACTCAATTTATTATTTGTTTCTTCTTTACGATTGAGTCATAATTTCCTTGTTTTTCTGGATTCTCATCCAGAATCTACTGGAATCTACTGGAATCTACTTTTAGGGGAAACGTTCTCTCCCTCAGATGAGATCTTTTAAACTTTTTAAAAATTATGTTTAAAATGGCTTTATTGAGATATCATTCATACAATATAAAATTTGATCACACACCCATGTAATATTCAGTGTCTTGGGTGCATTTACAGAATTGTATGCTCATTTCAAATTTTAGAATATTTTAATCCTCCCCCAAAGGACCTCTCCACTATGCCTGTTAGCAATTGATTATACATTTCCCTCTCCTTATCTCTTCTGGCAACCTCAAATCTACCTTCTGTGACTTAATTTGCCTGTCCTGAACATTTTGTATAGATAGAATCATAGAGCAGACTCACTTCTTAACCAAGTGATTTCAGGGTTTACCCATGTTATAGCATATATCAGTACTACAGTCCTTGCTGCTGAATAATATCCCATTGTATGAATATCTATTGCAGTTTATATTTATCAACTGGGCATCTGGGTATTTCCTGTCTTCTTGCTATTATCCACAATGCTGCTGTGAACATCAATGAACAAGGTTTTGTGTAGATGTGTGTTCTCATACCAATATGAATGGAATTGTTGGATTACATGATAACTCTATGCTTAAAATTTTGAGGGAGTGAGCAATTTTTCCAAAAGAATTGACCATTATGCTCCCCTCCAGAAATGAACAAGAGTTATGGTTTTTCCACATTACATCCCCACTAATGTCTATTATTCTTTTTTATTATAGCAATTTTTTTGGCATTATAGCAATTCTTATGAGTGTGACATTGTATCTCATTGTGACTTTAATTTGCATTTTCCTGATACCAATACCCAAAAATACCACCAACAGTTAAAAAAAATTGAATAAGAAAATGTGTATAATGTACATAAAACTAGTAATCCTCACATATTATCTGTTATTACTACTGATAAGCTATTCTGGACATCTGGATAACAGTTATTTTTTTCTTCAAGTGCTTCACAGATTTGAATATCATCCTTAGGCAGAAGCCATCCAAATTTAGTGTATATGCTGCTAAAGCAAGAACATAATTGTTTTTATATCTTAGAATACCTAGAATCTAGTATTTTAATCAGGCTTGAAAAATTGGGGCCAATCTCCCTAGATCGCTGGGAGCCTGGTGGCAGGCCAGAAGACACAAACCCCTCATAGTAGGGGACAGACCGAGCGGTTCATAGCAAAGGGGAATAAACCTGGATGGGTTGCATTTATTTCAGTTTAAAAAATACAAAATACATCTCCCTATGTACTTAGGCAAGGAAACAGAGGCGTGATGAGGGGCTGCTTGTTGCGAAGCCTCGTCCTCGTCCATCCCCAGCACACACATAAGGGGCTGGGACAGCAGGGCCTCTCCACCAAAGGAAGCCAGAGCAGGGCCCTCATGTGGCTGTCGCCTTTGGCTGCTCCTCTCTGAGCCTCTCTCTCCTGCCTTTGCCCCTCCTGTCCCTCAGCCACCTGTGCTGGGAGCTGCCCTCCCTGCTCCTACATGAAGCAGCTTCTAGGAAATTCCATGTGGGCCCCTGGGGGTTGGGTCCCGACTCTTGGTTTAATTGTGCTTTTGTCAGAGACCGGCCACAGGTGTTCTCTCAGTGTGCAGGGCACTGGAGTGTGCTGAGGGTCGGAGGCTGGGTCTTCAGTCCTGGGAAGTGGGGAGTGTGGGAGGGCAGGGGCTTCCCCAGCAGCGTTTCCTTCCTGTTGATGCTTCCGTCTCCAGGAGGCCTTCCTAGCAGGCTGCACGCCGCTTCTAGGCTAAAGTAGCTGCACCCTCACCCTCTCCTCCAGCCCATGATCTGCTTCCAAATGTCACACTAGGATTTTTATTGCTTAATTTAAAGTGTCTTAGCCTAGCGTGGTGGCACACACGTGTAATCCCAGCACTCAGGAGGCTGAGGCAGGAGAATCATTGCAGGTTTGAGACCAGCCTGCACTACAAAGTGAGGTCAAGGCCAGCCTGAACTGCATAGCAAGAGCCTGTCTCAAAAAGATAGAAAAAAAAGTCTTAATTCTTTTTTCCAACAAATACAATGTTTCTAGCTGTTGAAGGAGTGATCAAGAGAAATCTCCCAGGGAAACAGAGCACAGAAGGGACTGTTAGTTGTTGTTGTTTCTTTTAAGAATACATAAATATGTCAACAGCTCATACAGATAAAATTTTATCTCTTTTGTCCTTGCAAGAAAATCAAATGAATAATTCTCATCCGGAGCTTGCACATATTTGTCATGACTGGAAATGTGGAAATTCCATATTTGTCATGACTGGAAAGAGATTGTTGTGCTGAAATCCTGTCATCAGGATGTTTATCTTCAATGGCCAATAAAGCCACATAGGTTTTAACTGAGGTGATGGGCAGAACTTTGAGGAGAGGCATGGGCGGCCGTGCAACTGAGGCTTTGCTCTAAAACTATGCATCATCAAATTTGCCATCATAAAGTAATTTTCCTGCTAAAAAAAAATCATGGGTTTAATTTTGATATTTTCATACATGTGCACAACATACCTTGACCACACCTGTGCCTTTTCCTCTTCCCTACCCCTGTCTCTGATTCCCTTCTCCTGAATTCTACATATGTAGGAAACATGCAACACTCCTGTTTCTGAGTCTGGCTTATTTCATTTAATGTAATTATCTCTAGTTCCACCCATTTCCCTGCAAATGACATGATTTCATCCTTTTGATGACTGAGTAAAACTCCGTTGTGCATCTATACCACATTGTAAAATCTATTCATCAGTTGACAGACACCTAGGCTGCAATAAACACTGATCTACAAGCATCTTTATAGACCGTTGGCTTTAATTCTTTAGAGTCTATACAGGGGAGTGGCATAGCTGGATCAAGTGGTAGCACAATTTTTTAGGTTTTTGAGGACTCTATATTGATTTCAAGTGACTGTTAAAAACTATGTATTTCGAACAGAGGAGACATTGAATTTTCAAAGGGATAGTGAATTGTACATCTCCTACAGAGGCCAGAGTGAGACCCAGGGCTTCCTCCCAGTGAAGGGGACATTCATTCAAATGGTCTCTCTTCTTCCAACATTATATGGTTATGTTAATATTGTGTCTTTCAGCCCGGATTTGGCAGTTGTGAGCTGGAAGCAAAATTGGAATGATTCTGCAGTAGAAAGAAAGCAAATAGGCAATAATGAGCCATGAACAAGATGAAATGTTGATTTAATCTACAGGGTAAAGAAAACAGGAGCATGAAAGAGTAAAGAGTGTGGCTTCCCTCAGTAATTGGAGGGAAGCAAATTGACAACTTTAAGCAGACATTAGTAGGGGCATAGTAAGAGAGAGCCTGTAACAGTTCTAGACCTGAATTTTTGCCTGGAATCATGACTTTCCTTACTGGTAATTTTCCTCTTAATGTAGTTGACCTGAATGAATTTCTATTCTTCACAACTCAAAAAATCTAATGTAACCAACTCCTCCAATACAAATTCTCTCTGTTCCTGTTGAATAGGCTTCTGCCTTCATTTCCTCTCAAACATACTGTTTTCATTTCTGTTTCCTTTCCATCTCATATGCCCTCTACCTTAGATGAAGCTCTTTTTCTTCTCTCCAAATAGTCATTAAGCTGACATCGTAAGCCTGAGCAAATGTCAGACACTGCTAGATGCCGGGGACACAGAGATGACTCAGTTCTTGCCTTTAGTGTTAAAAATAACCTAACTTTCCAACAGTAGCCACGTAGTTAAAGTGATTGTGGTATGCCTGAAATAGAGACTCTTTGCAAGCCTTCAGTCATTTTACAAAGAACACCTAATGACATGACAAATTCAAACAGCCTCATGGCAAATAGCAAAGACATATCTGGGTAATTGTAAAGAACACAGTGTGCAGGTTGTGCAGTCCAGTTGGGCTTGTCTCACACGCTTTCCACATGTATGACTATGAGCAAGTTGTGAAACTTTTTGAGTTTCAGTTTCTTTATCTATAAAGTGGGCATAGATAACAGTAGCTACTTTCAGAGGGTCCTGGTACTTAAATGTGAATGTGTATGTAAAGTACTTGGCATAATGCTAGCTCATAGCAAGTAGTCAACACCTGCTAACCAGTATGGTCAGAGACACCTAGAAAAGAAAAAATTGGTGAAGAGAAAAAAGTGGATTTCTGGGAATTGGGAAGCAGCTGAGAGGAAAACTAGAAACTACAGAGAAGCTGGGGAAAAAGAGCACATGCAAAATAAAGAATGAAACAGCCTGGAAAGCTCACTCTACCTCCTGGGGAGGGGGTGCCTGTCTCTGCAGACACAAGCTAAACCCAAAGGGTTGGCAGCTCAAGGAAGAAATAACGAAGTGGGTAGCAGTGCTAACTCCAGGAAAAGTCCATGAAAGATGTAAACTACAAAAGCAGCGTGGGATTTAACTCCTCAAGTTACTCCTTCTGCACACAAGACTACAGTCAGAGAAGAAATCTGGTGCAGCACCTGCCATATCTGAGGGGATTTAGTCAGGAACCATGTGGGGAAGGAGTTAATTTAGGACTGAGCCAGAACAACATCACATCACGGTTTCCAGTGTTACCCTACCACAATGACTGGATGGGAGACAGCCACAAGAGACAGTCACAGAAAGGGTGCAGGCCAGATACAGATTTCCTGGGAAGTTTAAACTCAGGGTGGGAAGGACATGGTGCCTCCACACTCTGGGGTGAGAAGCCAGGCTCAACATGTGCGGCTGTCAGAGGTAGCTGGGTCTGAAAGTGACAGCATTAAGTGGCAGTCTGCTTGAACCCCTGCCCCACTGCCTACTTCCAGCACGCAGATCAGCAGTCTGAACCCTGTCCAGTGTGAGCAAGGACATATCTCAGCTTGGATGGTTGCCACAGCCTGGATACACAGGGGCTTCTGGACCAAGCTGTGCTCCTCACAAACCCACAGGCTATAAAGCTAGGCAGAGAGAACTGTGACTTGCTGAATTCAAAAACTACAGACCTGGGAAAGAAATCATTCATTGAATAGTACAGAGAAATTTTTCTTTTCTGTTCTTTTGGGACTCATTCCTTCTTTTTTTCCCTTTATTGGTTTTTTTAAGGATTAAAATTCTTTTCCTTTTTGAATATCTTTTTTCTTTAATTTTTAAATTTTTCCTATTATTTTTCTTTTTTCATCTTCTTTTGTGTTACTTTTATATAAATTCTAATAATTTCTTTTTGCTCTTTAATAGGATCATTTATCTCACTTTTCTCTTCTCTTTCTCATCTCCACTGTTTAATTTTTCAGGGTTTACTACTTTTATTCTCCCATCCTTCATACTCTATCTTTACTAGTATAACCATTAAGCTATATTAATCTTTGGATAGTTAAATCTATGCTACTACTCTTGAATTCTTTTTTATTGTTAGTAGTGGGATAGTAGTTACATTTAGTATATATATATTATATGTCAATATTTGGTTTGTCTTAGTGTTTATACCATAGTTATAGATCTCTTTTCTATGGTTTGACCTTTAAGGTGGTACATTATTGATTCTTATGGTATGTTAATATCCAGTTTTCCTTTGATGCTATTATTGTTGGTATTGCCAGGGTGACAGAGTTGTTAGGTTTGGCTTTCTCTGTATGCCAATTTCTGGATTGCCTTTGTGTCATTAACAATACTTTGATTCATTCCATGAGAACTGGGTGCTGGGCCAATTACACTGCATGCTTCTCTTCCCAAATAAATAAAACTGGTTAGATCTTAGGACAGGGGCAAAAGCCTATAATTAGCCACACCAAAAGGCATCACTGAAAATCAGACACTAAAGAAATCTCTGTTAGCAACAATGTATTTCCTCTATAACTGTGCACATACCAACTCCCTGTGAGGAATGTAATCATTATGTATTGCAAACATGTACCAGTAAAAATTAAAATAATAAAACCAAAGGTACATTGTATGGTCAAAAATTGGTGCCCACTGGACCATGACTCCTTTCAACCCCCAATTATCCCAAGACATTAGGAGACCCGGTACCTGCCCCACCAGATCATTAGTTCTTCTCACTGGCCCACGCCTGCCCAGTGGAGTGGAGTGTACCTTCAGATTTTTCACTTTTAATAAGTCTTACTCTTGCTATGTAATACAACAACAACTTGCTAACCCATATGAGTATGTTAAATATACTCACAAAATAAAAATATGTATTAAGCGGACAATGGCAGTGATATTGCATCTCAGTAATATGACTGCAGGTGATATTTTTGTTTTTCTTACACTTTATGTATTTTTTTACTTTCTACATAATTGTTAGTTTTTTAAAGTAGGTTAAATATTTATATTTGCTCTTTAGAAAAGTCAATTATTACACATTTTAATTCATGAAGTTAGAACTAGATTCTATTGTAACTTGCTTAAATATTTAATCATATTCAGCAAATTAACAATTTTTATATCATGAAGGACACTAAAATATCATTAGAAAAAATATACCAACATGTGCTTAAATATAAATTTCTGCTTTAAATGAATAACATTATATTTAAATTTGCTGAGATTTGGAGGGGGGTGTGTGTGTGTGTGTGTGTGTATCATACTGGTAAGACATGGCTTAGTATGAAATGAAATTCTTGACATGAAGACTAGATACAAGATGGAAGAAAAAGCACTGCTAGCCCCTTGGGGGATGATGCAGTCACACTAATGCTTGTATAGAAAAATCACATTCTGCCTGTTTAGAATTGAATCATAGGCACAGAAATTGTAAAATATAGCCCCAGAAAATGTGGAATAACTAAGATATTCATGAATCTTCTCACGCATTTGAATAAAAGAAACTAAATCTGAATTTTAAATTCACTGACCTCCTATTACTATGACAGTAGAGGAAGCTTCCTTAAAGATATATATTTTTTTGTTGTTGTTTTTTGGTGTTTTTTTTGTTTTGTTTTGTTTTGTTCCTCTGGTACCGGGAATCAAACTCATGACCTTGTGCTTGCCAGGCAGGCACTGTGCCACTGAGCTAAATCCCCAGCCCGATATATACTTTTTAAAAAATCACCACTACATGCTGTTTTTCTGTAGAACAAACATTACAGGAAATGAGTACACAAAATAAGAAACAGAAAGTAGGGGTGGTTGGTAATAACTTTAATTTTACTCCTTACTTCCACAGACTAAAAAAACCTTCAGAGATTTCAAATACTACACACGTGCTGATGGGTCCCGAATGTACAACTACTGAAGTCTTTTCTGATTCCCACACTTCCTGCTGTTTCTTCTTCAGATCTCACCCTAAATGTCAATTCCCAGAGAACCCCTTTCCTAAAACCCAAGGCTAGCTCACTTAGTAGAGATGGGTGTGCCATCTTTTTGGTTTTGAACCACAGTAAGAAATACATTTCAGGTCAAGACTTGGTATAAATAATCACTTTAAGGAAATCACTATCTCTGTGTGCCAGGCACTGTTATAAACCACTAGGGATACTAAATGAAAAAAAAAAAAAAAAAAAAACAGGTTTAAAACACTCTTGCTCTGATTACATTTCCTAATCGTATTTAAAGGCCAGTAAGATTATGTCACTTTTCCGCTCAGTACCCCCTAATGCCTCCTTTTTCATTCAGACAAAACCAAAGGCTCCCCTATGAACTACAAGGTCTTACCCAGTCTGGTAAGCTTCTCTTTCCTCATCACCTGCTATTACCATTCTCACCCCCTCAATCACGTTGGCCTTGCTTTTCTTCAGACAAGTGGGGCACACTTGAGACTCTGCACTAGGTAATCCTTCTGCTGGAGTGGCCTTCCTCCGAAGACTCAGATGGCTTACTTCTCCACAAAAGAATACTTATTCTCTCACAGTGTAGCTTACTGTGATATTTTCTGTTCATTCTTTTGTTTAAATGCTGATCTTGCCAGGAGAGGTGGTGTACTCTATGAGGCTGTACTCTATGAGGATCACAAGTGTGAGCCCACCCTGGGCAATTTAGCAACTTACTGAGACCTTGTTTCAAATTTAAAAAATAATTCAAGGGTTCAGCAGCATATAGTTTCACACTAGGTTTCACAGCCTGAGAAGAATATTAGATAACTTGACGACTAACTACAGTGCTGTGTGCACACCTAAAATAGGCAGTACAGGTAACATTTCTACCTAAGAGTTTTCCTTTTGACAGATATAATAAAAATATGACCTTAGAGCACTTTATAAAATAAATTGTATGTTTGATACTAGTCTTTATTTGCCTGGACCATAACTGGTTCTGATAATTTGGGAAGGTAGTCCCTTGCCATGGATAATAATGGTTTGGTTTCAGGGGAAGAATGGATTCAGGGGAAGAAGCAAAGATGCCACTCCATGTAACCACATTTGTGCTATAAAGTCACAGGTAAAGAAGAAAGTGACCATTTAGTATGACACTGGCTGTTGGTCTGTCATACATGGATTTTATCAGATTGAGGTAAAGACCACCTATTCCTATTTTCTGTACAGTTTTTACCATGAATGAGTTTTGGACTTTATCAAAAGCCTTTTCTGCATCTATTGAGATGACCATGTGACTTTTGGTCTTTGGCTCTGTTGATATGGTACACTACATTTATTGATTTGTGTATATTGAATGATTCCTGTGTTCCTAGAATGAATACCACTTGGTCACGGTATATAATCTTCTTGATGATTTGTGGCACTCTGTTTACTAGTATTTTATTGAGGATTTTTGCATCTGTGTTCAGTAGGGAGAAGGGTCTGTAGTTCTCTTTTTTGGTTGGGTCTTTCTCTAGTTTTGGTATCAGGGTAATACTTGCCTCCAGGAATGAGGTAGAATTGCTTCCTGTCTTGGTTACTTTTCTCTCATTGCTGAGACAAAATACCTGACATTCAAAATTTAGGAAGGAAAGGCTTATTTAGCTCACAGTTTGAGGTTTCAGTCCATACTCAGCTGGCTCCAAGGCAGGGTGGCACATGGCAGAGGGCAACAGTTCATGGTAGCAGAAGACAGCAAAAGCAACAACAACAAAAAAGGGAGGAGCAGCCAGAACAAGCCTTTTTCCCTCCCTTATATTGTATGCAGGCTCCCCGCCTCAGGACAGGTGCAGCACTCACACCCATAATCCCAGCATTGGACCATGAAAGAATAAACACTCTAGAAGCCCACCCCATGACTGCATGAGGCTTTGGGGGGACATCTAGACACAAACCATAACACTTCCCTTTCAATTTCATTAAAAAGTTTGAGGAGTATTAGTGTTAAATCTTCTCTGAATTTCTTGTAGAATTCAGCTGTGAATCCATCAGGACCTGGGTTTTTCTTTGTTGGTAAGTTGTTGATTACACTTTCAAATTCACTGACTGATATTGGGTTATTCAGAATTTTTATATCTTCTTGATTCAGCTTTGGTAATTCATATGTCTCTAAGAATCTGTCCATTTCTTCTGTGGTTTCCATCCTATGCAAGTAAAGATTTTCAAAGTAGGTATTGATGACCTTTTGAATTTCTATAGGATCTGTGGTGATTTCACCCTTTTCATTCCTTATTACATGAATTGGAGTTTTTCTTTTTCTGATAAGGTTGGCTAAGAGTTAATCAATTTTATATATTCTTTCAAAGAACCAACTCTTAGATTCATTGATTCCTTGTATTGTTTTCTTAGTCTCAATTGTGTTGATTTCTGCTTTTAGCTTTATAATTTCCTCCCTTCTTTGGGCTTTGGGCTTTACTTGCTCTTTTTCTATAAGCTTGAGGTGCAGCATTAGTTTGTTTATTTGTGCTCATTCTATTTTCCTGCTGTGAGAATTCACTGCTATAAATTTCCTTTTGAAGACTGCTTTCATTGTGTCCCACAGGTTCTGGTTAGTTGTATTTGCATTTTCATTTGATTATAGATATTGTTTAATTTCTTCCTTAATTTCATGTGACCCACTGGTTGTTCTGGAGGGTGTTTAATTTCCATGTTTGTGGAGTTTTGTGGTTTCTTTTGTCAATGATTTCCAATTTCTCTGCACTATTGATCAGATAATATGCATAGGATAATTTAAATTCCTTTGCATTTACTTAAGGGCTAGTATGTGGTCTATTTTAGAGAAAAGAAAGAAGATATATATACATATATATGATAGCTAAGGTAATTGTACTATTAATTTCTATTCATTGAAAGGAACAGTTAGTGTTTATATTGTTTGATCAATTTTGCATGCCTACATCTGGTAATCTTAGCAACTACTTTAAAGATAACAGTGTGCAATATAATAACCATTGTCAATTTCCTATCATCTTGATTTTAGGACTCACTCCTGGATCATAATCCACAATTTAAATTTTTCTGCCTTAACCAATGCTTTCATGGTGTCATATACATTTGTTTTATACCATCTCATGACTCTGTGGTGTATATGTGTATGTATATGTTATTCCCTGCCATTCTGTGTCCCATGGAGGTGTGAGGAAGCAAGGCTGTCTTCCTCACTATGTTTCCAGCACCCAGCATAGCACTGTCACAAGTCTAAGTCACATGCAAGCAGAAGCAAACATGTAAGCAGAACTCAGTCAGCAGGCAGAGCATAAGGACAAATACCGAGAGAATGGAGACTGTGACCCACAGAGACAGAGCTGGAGTTTCAGTTCCAAGTCAGTGAGTTTCTTCACCATCTTTCTTGTAGGGTGTGTTTTCACTTGAAACTAATGGTAACATAAAAAGCAGATGAACTGCCATATGTGGTGGCTCACACCTGTAATCCCAGCACTCAGGAGGCTAAGGCAGGATGATCGTTGCGAGTTTGAGGCCAGCCTGGGCTACAAAGTGAGTTCAAGGCCAGCCTAAACTGCATAGTGAGACCCTGTCTCAAAAAGACAAGAAAAAAAAAAAAAGCAGATGAGATGAACTGAGCATCTCGATTAATCAGAGCCAACAATCTGAATACTACAGTAAATAAATAACAGTCATTTCTGCATTCTAGGAGGGTACTACTGGCTAGATGGGGGAAGCAGCTTTATAATACAGAGCTGGGGAAGTCTCACTAGCCACCCAAAAGGGATCCAAGGGGCATCCAGAGTCAAACACATTCTCAGTTCTTACACACTTTTAAGATCACAGCATACAAAGGGTGCACACAAATTCCAGTACCTTCACTTAGCAAGTCCATCCGCCCTGTGGGGTTGGGGTTGGGGCCTCAGGGCAAGGACTGACATGTCACATCAGGGCCTCAGGATGAGAGTGGGTACTGTCTCATGGAGGGAATGAGAGGAGACCCCCATGGTGGGCCCACACAGGCAGCACCACTGCACTTACACTGCAGACTATGTAGGACTGTACAGGACTAAGCAGGACTGTCCTCCAGGCTGAGGGCCAGCTGCTTCCCTTCCTGTCTGGGCTGTGCTACTCCAAGAGCCAGTGCACTGCCCAAGGGGCAGGGTCTGCTGCCAAGTATGGTGGTCCTGAGATGGACGCTGAAGCTGGAAAAGCTTTTTCTAGGTATGCCTGCTTTGATTCAAGTGGTAACCAGCAGTGCCTTATGGTGTCGGAACATCTGGAGTTATCCATGTTGGGTGTTCCCAAGCAGTTGGCAGCAATGCACAGGTCTAGCAAGGTGATGTTTCAGGATGGACCTGCTTGTGCCAAAGTACAGTTAACATGTTTCTACTGAAGCACTTATAACAGGAAGGCATTGTGCTCCTATGTTTGCTCCTGTCAGCCTTGTGTCCTTTTATCACTCATCGGACTCCCTTTACTCTGCTGCAGGTCCCTGCCAGCAAGCTGGCCTCCTGCCTGACCCTTTGTCCAGTAGGAAGAATGATAGTCCAGAATTTACTAGGAAGATGCCTTCAAAGATAAGTAGAACTCTCAGTTGTAATCTTTCTCTAGTGTCCTCTCTCCCAGGAAATATAGGTGGAACAAGCATGGCTCCTCCCTCTGGAGGAGCATAGGAGTAGAAGACAACTCAAATCTAGGATTTCTGTCTTGGTCCTTTCTATTCAAGCACACTTTCATCGCTCCCAACCTCACTTTATATGGTTATAAAAGCTAATGTTCAAGTCTGATCATTTAGATGGTCTGGTCTGATTTACTGGGTTCTACATTGCACATGAGACAAAAGTCCCCAAAAGAGGCAGTGTTCATGTCGCTGTATTGTCCTTTGCTTCTGTTGGAAGGCCACTCACCACATGTGCACACATACGCTAGCAAACACCCATGGGTTTTATATATGTTGGTCATGTGTATATATATGTGTGTGTGTGTATATATATATATATATATATATATATATATATATACACATGTCTTTCAATGTATAATTTTCCTTCACAGTGACAGATTTAAACATGAAATTAACAAGTCTTAAGCTTCAACACTTTTCATTTCTTTGTACCCCTTCCAAGAGATGAATATAATTTTGTTTACTATTTTTAAGAAAACCCTATAAAATGAATGCTTTTCATAAAATCTGGATCTGTCCATGGCTTCAGGAATATTATTGGTTGTATTAACCATTTGAGGGTCAGGTGAGGGGTTTCAGAAAATCAGGTCTGACCAGTATCCCTCTCATGAGCCCAGAGACTTGTAGTATCAGTTGAGGGAACAGGATAAATCAAGTCTCATGAGAAAATACAAAGAGTTGAAAATTTATGGCTTAGCAAATGAATATAGAAGAAATCCATCTGCTGCTCTGCCCAGGTGTGGTGGTGCACACCTGTAATCCCAGCACTTGGGAGACTGAGGCAGGAAGATCATAGTGAGTTTGAGGCCAGCCTGGGTTACATAGTAAGTTCAAGGCCAGCCTGAACTACATAGCAAGATACCATCTCGGGAAAACAACAAGAACAACAAAGAAGGAATCCCCCATAGCCCAAGTAAATTCTGTGTAAAAATATACATTATAACCTTCATCTGACTTGTAATTTATATAGGTCTTTGGTATATCCTGATTGCAAAAGTTACAGATAAACTGGCGATCTGGATAGAGAGGTAGGAGATAAAACTGGACATTCACATAATTTTCAAGGTTATAGTTATTAAAAAATAAAGGTTGTATGTGTCAGCTTTCCCATTGCCTGCACAAAATGCCTGATGTACACAACTCAAAGGAACACAGCTTTATCCTGGCTCAGAGCCTCAGAGTTCAGTGCATGCTTAGCTGGGTGCGAGGCAGAAACACCGCGGAGGGGAAAGCGGAGGTGGGAGCAGCAGAAAACTGCTCCACTCCTGGCATCCGGGACGCAGACGGCAGAGGAAGAGTCCAGAAACTGGACCCCGTGTAGGGAGGAATGCCCGTGACCCAGCCCACGCCTGCCAGTGCACACTCAAGGTTTTGCACGATAAATTGCCGAGTTATTCAAGTGTTGTTTTCTTCCAACCAGTAGAGCTTAAACAGTAGTTCCTTCGCTGACTTTGAATCAGGAGACAGCAGCAGACCTGCTCTCAGTCACCGAGGGCCTAGCAGCCTCTGGCATCATCCATGTCTGAACATCAAAGAGGCTTTCCTAGAATCCAGCCTTCTACAGTAGTGTTCGGGATGCCTGAGAAGCAAATTTAGGCCCCACACAGCCATGTTCGTAGTACCTCTGCCCATCTTCAGCCTGCTCATTAAGATTCAAAAAATCCATTCTTGCATTTGTGAGAACCCTAGTGCTATGTGGGTCTAAGTTATTACTACTCCTTTTGTCCCAAGAAATGTTGAAATTTACCCACATTCTCATACACTATTTGCTTCCTCAGGTGAAATTCCAACTATCTGCAGTGGTCGAGCAATGAAATACTTCATATTGTACGTTAAAATTGTTACTTTTTAAAAGTAGAATATGGTGGGTAGCATTAAAATTATACTTAATGTAGTTATAGTTTAAGTCTTTACTTGATTTGGAAAAGTCATGAGGTTCTTGCCTTATGTCAGTAATTAATATAAATTTCATTAACGTTGTAATATACTACCACTGTAACAATTATACAAAACTGAATTGAATTCATATTAACCTCATGATTATCTCATAAAATTAAATGTAAAAAATTATTAGATAATTGAATTATCTAAAAGTTTGAATAGATGATAAGAGTTTATTACAGAAAAATGAGGAGGACGAACAGAAAATATACCCTGTAGAGAGGCTTAATTCTACATCTTAATTGAAGTAGAATAAACATTTTATTTAATTTAATTATGGTAGCCTCAGGATATTGTATGGAATTTTAAATTAAGAAAATATTTTAAATTAAATCTAATACTGAATATTTGTTTCAATTTATTTTATTTAACCTAATGAGTAGATGTACACAGAAGGTATAAAACCTTTTAATAAGGTATTTCTTTAAAAAAAAAAAAAAAGGGTGGGGGGTCAAGAGTTGCTGGTCCCGGAGTTCGAGTCTGTGCTTTACTCACATTGCCACAGTTCCCAGCTGAAACTCGGGGAGAGAGCCAGACAGGAGGTCCTCATTCAGAAGCCCCAGGGACTTCTCTGGCTGGGGAGGTGGGTGCGGCCCCTCCCTGCACATGTCCTGCACTGAGTGAGCAAGTACTCCAAGAGCTGCTGGTCCCATGGTTTGAGTCCATGCTTTACTTCCACCGCCATGGTTCCGAGCTGAAACTTGCAGAGAGCCAGGTATTTCCCATCTACTTCATGGTGGCAGAGCAGGAAACCCAGGACCCCGCCGCCACTACAGACTGAGTCTCTATGCTCTGGGCACACACGGCAGACAGGAGGTCCTCACTCAGAAGCTCCAGGGACTGCTCTGGTGGGGGGGGGCACGTGTGGCCCCTCCATGCGCACACCCTGTACCAAATGAGTGAGTGCTCCAAGAGCTGCTGACCCACTGGTTGGAGGCCATGCTTTGCTTTCGCCTGCACACCCTGGGGGGTCACAGGCATGGGCAGTCTGCGATTGCTGCCTGTCCAGCCTGCATCTGGTTCCTGTATGTGTCCTGAACTGACTGGAGACACAGAATCAGGTGGTTCACAAACTGTCAACCCTGCAGTTTGTGTCTGGGTTTTGCCTGTACCCTGAACTAACTGGAGACATAGGTTCACTGGACCAGGATTGTCACACCAGTGCAACCTGAGTCTGGGCTGTGCACTTTCCCTGAACTGCAAGGGGACACTGGATTAGATAGTCTGCCATCAGCTGATACCAATGCCTACATCTGAGACCTGGGATAACTAGATACAAATCAACAACTGCTGGAAAACCCAAGACAAAGTACTGCTTCTCAGGGGTCACTGAGGGGCAAACGTGACCAACAGGAAAACTAGGGACACTAGTGGCCTTTGCTGTGCAGCCACTGAAAAGGGAAACTGAGCTTTCTGCGTCTGGTAGCAAACATGACAAAAAAAGGACTAAAACACAATCCCAGAACTCCACCCCAATCAAAACAAGTTCAGGAGACATCAACATAGGAGAACTTGGGAAACACATGCCTGAAATAGCTGAAATGATTGCAATGGAAGTAAAGAAACAACGCAATAAGGCCATAGAAGAGATGAGATCAGAAATAATCTCTCAAGCAAAAAATGAAATGACAATCATAATGAAGGAGCTGCTCAAAAAGTCTGAAGAAGAAATATATAAGAAAATAGAAGGAGAAAGGCAAAGGAGAGAAGCATTCAATGAAAAATATAGAAAGGACTTAGAACTCATGAACCAGATTCAAAGAGACTTCCAGGAAAACGAAGCTGCCATTGAAAGCTGCCAAAACCGCTTGAATGAAGCTGAAGATAGAATCTCAGATGTTGAAGACAGCATGGCAGCTAGCGACTGTGAAAGAAAGGATCTAGTAAAATCAACAAAGATCCAGGGAAAGGTCAATTCAACAGCTGCAAGATGAGGCAAAGAGGAATAGTGTATGACTTTTGGAGTCAACAAAACAGCAGGAGACAACATAACTGACATAAAAAGAATATTTGCAGAAATAATAGCAGAAAATTTCCCAAGCATGGAAACAGAACCTGATATACAAGTAAGTGAGGCATATAGAATTCCAACCAACCACAACCAAAATAAAACTACACCCAGACATAGAATAGTCAAGTTCCAAGATCTCCAGCAAAAGAACAGAATATTAAAAGCTGCTGGAGAAAAGAAACAGATTACCTATAAACGAAAGCCCATCAGAATCATGACAGACTTCTCAACACAAACAACCCAATCAAGAAGAGCTTGAAGCAAAGTATTACAGGTCCTGAGACAGAACACCTTCCAACCAAGACTGATGTACCCTGCCAAACTATTCCTCAAATTCAATGGAGAAATAAAATATTTTCACAACAAAGAAAAATTTAACAACTTCACGAGTGCCAAGCCAGCATTACAAAGAGTACTAAAAGATATTCTAGACAGAGAAAAATCTGACTGAAATTTCAAGAACAACAGTACAAATGAAACATCAAGAAGAGCAAGCAAGTAGACAGGTAGAAAAAGTAGGACACCAGCACAAGTAAATAACATGACAATGATAAATCAATACATATTGGTTATAACTAGAAATGTAAATGGCCTCAATTCCCCAGTCAAAATAAAGAGACTGGCAGAGTGGATTAAAAAACAAAATCAAATCATATGCTGTACAGGAAACACATTTCACTCAAAAGGAAATCCATAGACTAAAAGTCAAAGGATGGAAAACAATCCTCCATAAAACAGGAACCCAGAAAAGCAGGTGTAGCTACTCTGTTTGCACACAATGGAAACTTCAAACTGAGAACAATCAAAAGAGATAAAGAAGGTAACTACACACTAGTCAGGTGAAAAATGCAAGATGATGAGATAACAATCATAAATACGTATGCACCAAATATCAGGGCTCCAAATTATATAAGACAAATCTGAACAGGCATGAAAACCCATATAATTAATAACACTATGGTAACAGGGGACCTCAACACCCCATTGACACAAAGAGATAGGTCAACAGACAAAAAATCAGCAAGGAAATAACAGATCTGAACCAAAGCTGTGAACAAATGGACTTAGTAG
>NW_004955408.1:38654804-38667045 GCF_000276665.1 Chinchilla lanigera
TTAATTTCCTACCACTTTCTTTGTAACTCTGTATTGTCTGTACTGTTTTTTGTTATTTTGTAAGATGTTGTCTGTCTGTTAATGTTTTCCTCCTTTTATTTTTTAAAAAAAAACAAAAAACAATAAAACAAATGTAGTAGACAGAGGCGAGCTCCTCTAGTGGAGTCAGACAGATACAAGGAAGACGGAGAGGTTTTAAGAAATGTTTGTGCACTGGGAGACAATAGGACAAGATGCTGCCCAGGGAGTTAAAGAATTAAAATCCAAGAAGAAAGCATTCAATTTAGCATATTAGGAAGTTATTAGTGACTTCAGAAATGCACTATTGGTAAAGTAGAGAATATCAGTATTACACTAGATGATAAGTACATAAGGAGGTGTTATTATTTGCAGCAATAACTATAAATTGTCTTTGCTTGTACTTAGTGTCCTTTTGTCAAGTTGACTTTTTTTATTTTATTTTATTTTATTTTATTTTATTTTATTTTATTTTATAAGAGTGCATTTTAATGTGTTGTTCAGACTGGTTTGGAACTTCCTGGCTCAAATGATCTTTCTGCCTAAGCCTCCCCAGTAGCTGGGACTACACTCACATGCCACCCTACATACCTGTAAAAGGAAAATTACAAAGAAAATCATATGACTCTGAAGAATTAGCCTATGGTGAGGGAACTTAATTCTCCAACCAAGCCTTGAATCTGACCTGAGCACCAAGAGGTCTTGAAGAAATGAGGACAGAACATCTTTTTCTTTCCTTTCATATTTCTTTTTGTTTTGTCTTAATATTTGCTTATGAATTAGGAAGTTTTTTAATTTCCGTAGAACGTGGAAGGCTGTGACAGAGCGACGTGTAGACTAGAAGTACCTAGACTGCAACAGATAAGACAGCGGTCTCACAAGTTTCAGTCACAGAACAAGCCCTTTCAAGCAGTGGCTCTGGACCACTGTCTTGAAGGGTCTCATTAGTTTCTTTCTCTGACCTTGATTGCTGCTTTTAAAGCAGTCTTTAAAACCTGGAAGCGTCCTAAACTTGCCAAGTCCTGTTACCTCTGCCAACTCAACGTTCTTGCCCTACCCAGACCTCTTGCTGTCTGACCGCACTACTTAGCTAGCCAACCCCATTTACATCACACTATAGCCTGTGCCCATTTCATAAAGATTCATTTAAGAACTGGCTTCTAAGCTAGCTGTGGTGCAGCCAACCTGTAGCTACTCTAGAGGCTGATGCAGGATGATTGCAATAAAGAAATAAAATAAGAAAGGGACAGGGGATGTAGCTAAGTGCTCCCTGGGTTCAATTTGCAGTGAGAAGAGGTGGGCACTAGTTCTTAGGCTGGTTGTGTGGAGCACTTCTTTATCATATATAAGGACCTGGGTTCAGTCTCCAACACCAAATTAAAAACAAAACAAAAAAAAGATTATGGTTGAAGTAAACAACAAAGAGATGAGGAATCAAGAATTGAGTGAGATTAGGAAACAGGAAACATTTAACTAGAGAGGACAGAGGTGGGGTAATTCTTAGATATGGATCTCTTTAATGTTTCTAAATAGAGCAATTGTCATAGTCTATACCTCTCCTCCTTTCCCATTGAAATACAATTTCTCCACAGAACCTATTCAACTTTCTGGCGTTTGTTCCAGGGAAAACCAAGTAGAGCATAACTATATGTTTACTAATTAACATATTTACAAGCATAATTGTTATGCTTAGTATTTTAATGTGTAAATAATATTTGTATAGGATATGTTAAGCTTTACATAACAAACTATGCAGTTACCAATGACTTAAATGTCATGCAACAAAGATAGTTTCAGTTAGGTTACCCAACGTGAGGGTTTGCCACATTGACTATAATATCACCAAATATTTTATCCTTGTCAGACAACATATGGGAAAGTCAGAAAGGTGGAAAGAAAAAGGCATTTTTCTTACCTTCTACTTTTATTAGGTAGGAAAGTCTTTCTAGGAGGTTACCCAACAAACTTACTATATCTTAATGCCAGAAGTGGGCTACGTTGAAAACTCTCATTTTCAGAGGATCCCAGGGAAGAACTATTTTGGCCTTAGAGAGAGAAGTAGAAAAAAGGAACTGGAAAAGCCTGTTGGGAAGGCAACCAAATTGTCTATGATATTAGTCACTTAGGAAAAGGACAATAAAAATAAAAAGCAATAACTGGGTACAGTGGCACATACTAGTAGTCCCAGCTACACAGGAGGCTAAGGTGAGAGAATCATTTGAGCCTATGAATTGGAGGCTAGCCTAGGTCACATAGTGAGACCTATCTCAACACACACACATGAAAAAGAAAGGAAACATTTTGCTTGAGAAATCTCAGATACGAGCTAATTTCATTTGAACTCAGATAAAACAAAACCCTGTAGACTAAGACTTGAAATGTAAATAGCACACTGGAAGAGAAAACAAATCTTCAAAAACCAAAACATGGACATTGTTTTGAAAATAATTCTGATAAAGATAGTTTTGTAGTTTGGATTTCACTGAGCTTGGGTGGGCCTCAGGTTTATAACAGCAGTGGCTAACTCCTCCTGGAATCTTCACGTATTGCCGCCAGGGAATGTTCCTGGGCAGCACAGCCTCTGTGCTTGCCTGTCAGCAAGTTAGCTGACAGGGTTTCTAAGAGCCACTCTTAATAACAGTATTCATCTTTCTTCCTGTCTAAATTTTTACTTTTAGCCACATTGAATATTTCTAAGCTTTAAAATAGGTTGTAAGTCAAATACTTCTTATTCTAAAGATTATACTAGAGAATAAAGGAAAGAACTAATACTTAACAAGTATAACTTAGAGACTGGATCATTTGCACAGGTAAAAAATGTAGAAAAATAAACAATTGTTCTTGAAAGGGAAAAATTGTACAAAGAAATTTTGTTCCTTTTAAAAAACTTTGTTCTCTTTGAAGCTGCCTAGCTCTGTAACTGTTTCATGGCTCTGCAATTGCTTTCTTAACCCCTGTAACCATGAGAGTACTTGATCGTACCAAGCTTTGTGGTCTTTAATCTAGTCTTGTAACTGATGGCCATTAATTTGGCCCTGTAAATGATGATCTCACCCTGCTAGCTGATCACAAGAACTGCAAGGCTGTCTTTCCCTGCCTTTGTAACCCCTGCTTGTAGCTCATAAAAATGCTGGCTAACAGACACTCATCACCTGGCTTTTGTTGCGAGTTGTTCCAGCCTGGACCACTAGTGTAAAGTAAAGCTGTTCATGGCCTCCTGAACTCCCATGGTGTCATTTCTTTCTTGGACTCAGTTTTGCTGCAACATTCTCATTCAGACTATGACCAGTTCATATGCTGTGAAAATACACTTCTGCGTAGTAATTTGTAAACATAAAGAATGTCTTTGCTACATTTTTTATCATTCAAAATGAGAAAAGAAGCCACACCGTTTGTTTTTCAACTTTATTAATAACTGGAAATATCATTCACACATTGTGGATTTAACAATTTTGACTATAATGACCACTGGTTTTTTATTTTATTTATTTTTATATAATTTTGTTTTGCAATGCAGGGGATCAAATCCAGACTCCTACACATGTGAGGCAAGTATTTTACCACTGAGCTATAAGTGCAGGCCCTGGATATTTATTTTTGAAACAAATATAAACTAATTTGTAAAAAGCATGATATACATTTTATAAGATCCAGTAGTATAGAAAAAAGAGAAGTTATTTGGACACACGCAAATCTTAGGCCCCAATTTCTGGGTTCTTTCCATTATATCATGGCTGATTCTCTTACAGGTAAATGGAAAAAAATTATTTCCAGATCCTACTTATAGTTAAGAGTAACTTTTCAAAAGCTTGTACATGTGCACACACACATGCATGCACACACTCACAATATTCAAGGGAAAGTTCAGATTCACAGTTAAGGGTCTGTTGGGACACACTCAAAATACCAGAGTTGATATGAAGCTAATTTTAAGCCAAGGATACTCAAACTCAACAGATTCAAAACTATGTCTCCTTGGAGCTTCCTCTATGAAAAGCAGACACTTTTACAAAATGAGGCTGTCATAACCTCCCTTTGAGGGAGCTTTCACCCTTACAGGAAGGAAGCTGAGTGCAGATCTATCATAATTCCCTCTTTGAGGGGTTTTTATGGCCTGAATAAGAGTATTTTTACCTGAACAGACAAATAGTATGGAGAGAAGTATTCAGTAAACCAATGGAACTATAATTCAGTGCTCTTATTCAGTGTTATTACTGAATAACATTAATATCACATTCAGATAAATAGTATAAATTTAAATTAGTATAAATATATTATTTTCAGAACATAAGCACATGGTGGTGATCCTAACAATAGAAATAACATACTATATTCTTGTTTATTTTTCCTTGATCATAGCATACTGCCAACACTTTTTTTATGTTTTAGGTAGAGATATGTTGCATGTATACTGTCATTACCCAGAGTTTAGGCAGAAATAAAACCCTAAATATGTTTTAGAGCAGGGCACGGTGGTACACACCTGTAATTCCAGTACTTGGGAGGGTGACACAGGAGAACTTCCATGAGTTTGAGGCCAATTGGGCTATATAGTAAGTTCAAGATCAGCCTGAACCACATAGTGAAGCCCCATCTCCAGAAAAACAGAACAAAACAAAACAAAACAAAAAAAAACACACCAAAAATTTTGATTTGGAGTCAGAGAGACCAGGTTTGGATCCTGATTCTGTGAAATTTAATATACATGTGGAAAAAATAATAAGTGTGCAATCTTAGGAAAATGATTTAACATCTATGAGGGTTCATTTTTTTCATATGTAAAATGAGAAAAATAATAGAGTTGTGAGCATTGGAGCATGCACATTGATGACTAGCTCAGTGTCTGGCACATGGTTAATGCTGGATAAAATTTTGTTACTGTTACTAGCTTCTCAATGGCATGATAACTTCAAATGAGCAAAGAATAATTCTGGCTAGGAATCTCTAGTTCTAAAATATACTGTGATGGTTGACTGAGTCAACTTGAGTAAGAGAAGCTCAACTAAATTGGCTCAGCAATTCCACACCCTAGGGCAGCTTGTTTCATGGAGGACATAAAGAGGAATGAAGAAAAATGGATCTGCTTCTGTTTCTTCAGAGGCACTACAGCCTTTGCCTTCACCTGGAACATCATCTCCTGGCTTCCAGTATAGACTTTTCATCTTCCAGTGCACATCCTTTAGCCTTCCAGCATAGACTTTTCAGCCTTCCATTGCAGACCTCTCATTCTCTCACAGACATGCATAAGACACTGTAATGAGCTCCAGACCTTTGACTGAATCTTTTGGTATCCAGTGTGCGTACAGACATCTGACTCTGTGGGTTGCCATTGTAAGCCAATCTTATAAATTCTCATATATTTGCATATCTTGTATTATATCTCTTTCTCTAGTAAACACTGACTAATACAGATTTTGGTACCAGGAGTGGGACTGTTGCTGTGACTGTACTTGGCCCTAGGAGTCTTTGGAGCTGGCTTGTGGGAAGGGAAAGAATTAGGAAATGGTTGGAGAAGCTGGGTGAAAAAGTAGAGATGAAACACATTAGGTTGGACTTGATGGGAAATTCTAGTCAGAACTCAGAAAACCAGAATGATGATCAAAATGCCAGTAAAAACAAGGTTTGGGAGGTTTCTGTTGGGAAGTTCTGCACTGGCTGTTGGACTCCAGACAATATGTATTATATCTTGGCGGAAAGTTTGTCTAATTTGTCCAGAGACTTTGCCTGAGACTAAGATTAAGGGCAATGGACTAAAAAATCTTGCAAAATAAATTTCAAGGCAGTCTAATGTTGGGGCAGTGGCATGGCTACTTTGGGCACTTTTAGCCAGATCTATGTTGAGAGTCAAGAGCAAAGAGCCCAGCAGAATGATTCAAAACATTGTGAGTTTGGCCGGAAATGAAGCTCCAATAAAGTTGCAGCCTGCAAAGAAGGAACAGAGGAGAAATTGGTTGCTGAAAAGACTAGAAAGAAAAAGCCCTAAGCATTTCAGAAGCAAAGAGAAAAGACAGCCTGACAGCATCACAAGAACCAGCAGGACTCCAGCCTTTGCAGCTTCAGAGTGGCAAAGGTAAAAGAATTCACTTTAAAAAGAAAGCTCTAGAGCATCTTGTTTCAAAATGGCAGTATCCTAGGGAAGTTTTTCCTCAAGATTTGGTTCATGGACACTAGATCCCTACAGCCAACAGAAAAAGAAGCCTGGCTACTCCAGTTGGTGGCAGACTTTGGCATCATCAAGGTGGTGCTGGTTTTAGGTGCATGCAGAATAAAAGAGTTGTGGGGTCAGGAAGGCTTCCACGCAGGTTTCAGAAGAAGATCCGGGAGGCCAGAAAACATGTCCCTGAGAGGGCAGCATGTGAAGCTGTGAGTGTGAATCTGAAGGTACACTGAAAACCCCAGAAGCTTGGAGAATCCAGGAATGTGGATCATCTGAGGAAAAGTGAAAGGAGGGAGCAGAGTTGGCCCAAGAAAGAAACCATGAGAGCTACAACCACCAGCAATATCATAGTGGGTAGCCACCCAAACCCTTTAGAGTTAACAACTTGCTATAGATTGCAGGGAGTCTGGAAGTGGAACTGTGGGATTTAATGTTTTCCCTGCTGGATTTTTGTCTTGCTATATTCCTGTTTGTAACTTTTGGAATGGAAATGTTTTGAATGTTGGAAGTGTTTAACTTTCTTTTCATTTGTACAGGGATTCACAGGTAAGAGTTTGTCTTAAATCTCACAGGAGACATTGGACTTGGATTTTTCAGAAATGCTGAAACTGTTAGGACTATAGCAACTCTTAGAGATGGGCTAATTTCCTTTTACATAATCGGATATATATGAATCTTTGGGGAGCCAAGGGTGGAATGTCATGGCTTGACTAGATGTCCCCCCACCACAGTCTCATGAGTCATAGGTGGGACTTTTACAGAGGTGGCTGGATCTAGAATATGTGACAGTGGGATTGAATCATAGTGCAATGTTAGGATCAAGAGCACTAGGATTAAGTGAGTGTTACCTGCCCTAAGTAGCCTAGATAAGATATAAGGGATAGAAATCTGTTGTCTCTTCGTTGCTTTGCTACCTTGTGCCCACCATGAATTATTTCTCCTCTGCAATGACTGTGCCATATCACCCTGCCTGGAGCCAGCCAGTTATGGCTGAAACCTCTACAAATTGTGAGCTAAATAAATCTTTTCCCCTTTAACTTTGGGTGTTGGATATTTTGTCTCAGCAATGAGAAAAGCAACTAAGACATATGCTATGTAACTTTAAGCATAACACTTTGCAAAATTGTGATTCTATTTCTACAACTGAGGAATGGAAATGACATGGCAAATGTTTGTAAATAAGATTGTGAAAACTTCAAAAATTAACCAAATGCTAATTTATGGTACCTCATTAAAATCTCTTGCTATGTTTATAGTCCTGAAAATAATCATAGTTAATATTTTGTATTTACAGTGTTCTCTCCACTCAGGCATTAATAAGACATTTCAAAGATGAACAAGCAGACAACATTGAACTTGCCCAAGGTTATGGACTTGGTAAGAAAGTGACAAGAGAAGCAGGCATTCTATAACTTATAGACAATTAAAGAAGAAATTCATTTTCTCTGAATAGTTTCCTAACAGTTTATTTATTGATTTATATTGTTTATTCCTGAACAGTAAATAACAAATCTTTAATGGATTTTACCAGCTGCTCCATTAAGAAGTGAGTAGTACTAATGATGATATGTATGGTGTGAGCCAGTATTGTAGGTCTCTAAGCTACTTGAATAACTACTGCCTGTCTTCTCATTTTCATTGCTTAATTATGGTACAAGACTTAGGGTTAACAACAGTGGAGGAAGAGTGTTGCCATAAGGGATCAAGTGGGGAGGGAGAGGAGAGGAAGGGATGAAAAGAGAATTGAGATGTGTTATGTCTGTGTCCCAACTCCCCAAAAGGAACAGAGTCACTTGTTATATACTGCAAACATGTACTAACAAAAGAAAAAAAGTGATGGAACTCTTGGCTCTTTTAAAGCACTTTTTGCTCCCATTTCTCAAAGCATGAGGTTCATATTGCAGTTGGCTTCCTAGACTCTCTTCATTGAAATGTACATAGAAGTAGTTGGACCCTTGAGCCATACTGCCTGTATTTGAATTCTGACTCTGGAGTTTCCTGGTAGTTTAACTTTAATTATTGAGGGCCTTAGTAGGGATAACAGGAATAGCATCTACATCATGAATTAGATCTACACTTGGACCACATTAAAGGTTCACTTAATGTTAGCTTTCAGTTCTACAGCCAAACCTTATGCTTCATTGGTATATGGCTCAGATGATTGGTAGTACTACTACTGTAGGTGGATAAAGTCAGCTTAATGTGAAATATTTGTAGGAGTGGCTACCATTAAGATACCAATGTGTACTTCATAGTTCCATAAATAACATCGATTCATTCTTCCTCATTAAAATTCCAAGTTATTATAGCACAGAAGATAAGTGTGCAGGCTTTTATTTTTTTTATTTTTTTGGTTTTTCTCTGGCACCAGGAACTGAACTCATGACCTTGCACTTGCCAGGCAGGCGCTTTTGCCACTGAGCTAAATCCCCAGCCCTGTGTGCAGGCTTTTAAATCAGCTGTAATGCTTGCTACATGTCTTTCTCTTGGTTTCCTATCTGTAAAATAGTTAAATATATATTTTCTGTACCATATGAATGATGTCTAGGTAACAGAAGTCAAACGATAAGCTTAGTTTCTGACAAGCAATAAATTCTGAATAGTGTTTTTGAAAAGCATGAATTGATGTCACTGTTATTTTAAACAAAATAACAAGGCATATAGGCCCCTCTGATACACCAGGATTCAACTGTCATCACAGATTTAAGTGCAGTTAGAAGTAGAGCTTTTAACTGTGCACTCAGATGTATGGAAGTAAGTCAGGATGCATCTTTTTCTGGCTCACAGTGGGCACTCATGTAAATATTATTTAATCCATGCCTGTGAGGGAGAGTTGAATGTTTAACCTTCCTCTGTGAATATCATGGTTCAGCCTCTAAGATTTTTCTTTGTTTACCTTACTGTTTCATGTTTCTGGTCCATTTAGCTGAGAGATGTTGTTTATATAATCATAAAGTCCTGTTGTATCTAATCTCCTCTTGACTAGAATCTGTTCTTAGAAGCTGAAAGAAGCCATAACCAGCTGGCACTAGAACAGACACTTAGAAATTTTGGAGGGGCTAGGGATATATAGCTCAGTGGCATAAGTGCTTGCCTGGCAAGCCTGAGGTCATGAGTTCGATTGCTGGTACCAAAAAAAAAAAAAAAAAAAAAGGAAAAGAAATTTTGGGGGTTTGAGAAAACAGTTTTAAAGCCAATAGGAAAAAGTGAGTATTATTTTCTTTGATTTAGATGCTTTGCATGTATGTTGGAGTTTGGGTTATCTTCTCTCTAGGTTAATTCTAGCAAAATTAAGTTAGCAATTCCAACATCCAATTTGCTTTGCTCAAATCTTATTGTCTTAATAGATTAAAACTAATTTTAGCATTAACTCAAACAAAATGTAATAAGGAAGGTAAGCATTTTGTCCCAGTCTTCCTGAAAGGCATTCTAAAATAAAAGCTGTACATTATGAATTGCTCTCAAATATTCAAATTACTGCCATCCATTACTTAAAGAGATAAATGCCTTTTAAAACTGTCTTAATAAATTAACCAAATGTTTTAGTGAAAGAAAACTTGTCATTAATTTCCAAGGGGAAGTGACATTGTGTTTAACCATTAGTATACTTATAATAGATGGCTTATTGAATTTCTTTTCCCATGCCACATCCCTTAATCCAAATCTTGTTGTCATTTGTAGGGGATCAAGGATGTTGCTGAGACAACATTAGAACTGATAGCACTGGAATGGGGCCAAGTTAGAATACCACCATCCACATCTCTCTGTATGTGGATAGTGCTTTGTTTATGGCATTTACCATTTATTAGCCATGCACTATTTTGGTTATTCCTGTCCAGGGGTAACTGCTAGAACTCCTGCTGCCTGGCTCTCTTATGGGAAAGAAGGAAGGAAGAAAGGAAGGAAGGAAGGAAGGAAGGAAGGAAGGAAGGAAGGAAGGAAGGAAGGAAAGGAGGAAGGGAATATCTTTTAATGTAGGATGTTGAATGGTCACCCTAAATAGTTCATGTGTATATGGTATGTAGTCTTGTACATTCTATTTTGTCAAAGTTTGAGTTCTGTGTATCTGTTAGCCCTGGGATAAATAAGAAAGAGATGGTTAAAGAACAAGAAACTGAACACTACTTTCCCTGGGAAATTAGTGTTAGATTAGATAGATTAGATTACCCTTTTCTTCATGGAAGTTGAAAGTTTTAACTTTTGAACCACATTATTTTGCCCTAAGGAATATATTAAATAATTCATGATGGTATACAATAAAATCAGTTGTTGACATGGCCTTTTGTTTTGTTTTATTTTTGTTATTTGAGACAAGGTCTCTCTATGTAGTTCAGACTGGTTTTGAACTCACTATGTAACCCAGGGTAGCCTCTAACTCACAATGATCCTCTTGCCTCAGCCTCTGGGGTGCTGACATTACAGGCATGTGCCCCTGTGCCACGTATTGATATTGTTTTTGAAGTACAAATTTTTTGTGTGTCCAGAAAACACTTAAGTGCATTCTTTCTGATTGCAAGATACTACAGCTTATTAACATGGAGGATAAGATGACATTTGCCTTGGGTTTTGCTGTTTTAAGAATAGGATTTTCTCCACAGGTTATGTTGTTGTTGAACCTCATAATATATCAAGGGAAATATGTTGATTTAATTTTTTAAAATGTATTTCCTGGGTTTAACCTCAGGAGCCTCCAATTGCGTTTTTTTTTTTTTAATAGATAGTACAGTTTAAAATTTAACAGATATGGCCACTAGAGATCATGTGCTAAGCCCCGCCCTTCTTCAGCTGAGTCAAATTATGACTTCTTACTTCCCTTTTTGTAATATCTTGTTTCCTTTTGCCACGCTCCTGCCCAATCCTGGTCTGCCATGTCAGGTGGTCCACCTCCTAAACTCCACCTCCAGCCTGGGCCTATTTAACGTTTGACCCTAGGCCAGGCTGTCAGAAGTTCCATGTCTCTCTTTCCTACTGTGGTCTTCTCCATGCCCACAATAAAGGCATTTTATTCTGCTTTAAAAATAAATAAATAGGGTCCGCCCCCAGCCAGGCAGGCACCCGGGAGGAGGGGCCCTGGTGACTGGGAAGCTGCATGGCACCGTGCTCTGGTGCACGCTGGCTCTCAGACCAGCCACCGTGGCGCAATTGAGAACTATCGTGGCACAGAGAAGCAATGACACAATTGGCCCACCACGTGCTGGCAGTGGAGGCCCACCCGTGGACGTGCATGAATCATTCCACCATGGAGAAACCCCTGGGAATACCTGACGCACAATGGGGTCGCTCTTGCCCCTGCCGTTGAGAACCAGAAAGGTCCAGAGTCAGCAGAGGACCAGCTGCTGAACAAGGACTTGGAGAACATGAGAATACAGCCTAAGCCCAAAGAGTCAGAGGTCTAGTGGACCAGTATCACGAGAGCCATCTGGAAGCTGTAAACCAGGAGGACCTTGTGCAATACCTGGGAAGACCCCCTGGAAGCCTTTCTTCCCCTGACAGTACAGGCTGTGGTGGAGGAGCACATGGAGCTCCAGAGAGGTCTGCACTGAGATTCCTGCTGCTTCTGAAGGTTGGGGAGAGGACACTAACTGGTTGTGGGGTCCCAATGTGCTGGGAGGCTGGAGAGAAAAAGCTACAAAAAATGACTTTCACCCCAGATGGCTCACTTGAGATGTTAGTAAGAATTGCCTCCTCAGCATTCTATAGCCATGATGAGGAGGCGGCCAAGGAGAGAAAAAAAAGAGACCGAGAAAAAGCAGCTGCTTTTGCTGCAGCACTAAGAGAAACAGACCCTAAGTCTGATTCTCAGGGCCCCAAGAAGAACTTGATGACTGCATTCATCTGCTACCACTGTTAAAAGCCAGGCCACCTCAAGTGGAACTGCCCTAAGAAGCCCCCTGGGCCATACCCTGAATGCAAATGAGACCACTGGAGATCGGCCTGCCCTCTGAAGTGGAGGCCCCAGAGCTCAGACCCATGCTACCAGTTAGTCCAACAGGAGTGAGGGGCCTGGGGCATACTCTACGTTCTCCCTCTGGCCAGACTGTCATCTCCATGGAGGAGCCCTGGGTA
>NW_004955408.1:38667292-38670854 GCF_000276665.1 Chinchilla lanigera
TGATATTTTCCTACTAATCTGTCCATAACTCTGTTTGTATTGTTATAACAATGTTTGTATTGTTCCTATGCTGTTTCATAAATGGATGTATGTTTATTATTATGTGTTTCCTACAATAAGCATTGAGAAGAGTTAATGATTATTCAATTGGTCACTTGTGTATAGCTCTATTTATTTTCTTTAGAAGCCACTTTGAAGATACCGAAGTATAGTACAACAACTATTGATAATCTCCGACCTCTTTTGTCTGTAACTCACTATTATTTGTCTATTTGTTTTCCTGAGAAACTATCTTTTGATCACAGTGTGTAAAACAATAACCATTGACAATGTCCTACCACTTTGTCTGTAATTTGGTAAGCGCCCCCTATTACTATGTTATCCTTCTTTTACTCTTTAAAAAAAATAAACAAACAAATAAATAAAATTCAAAAGATAGTGGTACACACCTCTTTTCCAGCTAACTGTGAGACAGGTGGGAGACTTGAGCCCATAAATTTGAGACCAGCTTGGGCAACATAGTGATACTCTATTTTGGAAAAACTAATAAAATATAATTCAGAAGGGTATATAGTAAGAGGTCTTTATCCTGCCTCCATCTACTCAGCATTTGAGGTCAATTACTGTATTCTGAAACCTCTTTCAGAAATATTCTAATTTCTGATACATCTCATTTACTTTTCTCAGATATATATCTCATTCCCTAGATGTCAGGTTCAGCTATTTCCTAGAAGAGCTCTTTCTCTCCAGGGGACATCTTTAATAAATTGATCCATAAAATTTAAAAATCAGTATAATTAAATTCCATTTGAAGTGATGTTAATTTTGCTTGGCTTAATTTAAATAATGTTTAAAAGAAAACTAATTGTGTAGAGTCTAGATGGTAACTTTAAAAACATAACAAGCCAATGTCTTCTTGGGCTTGTCAGTAAAGAGGATGACTTGTGTACTAGGAAATTCTTTGTTGTTTTTGCTTGTTGTGTGGGAGAATGTCAAATTAGGTTTAAGACCCAACCCCTCAGGACACCTTAATTTCTCTCTACATCTTCTTGCACTTATTTAGCAATAACCTTTTTTAAACCCAGATCCTCTATCTGGGCTGAGAGTTGCCAGGTGTACCCATGTTTGCTTCACTTCTCTGCTCTCTCTTCTGCAGTCCACCAAGAATAAAATAACAACACTTATGTGTTCCACAATGTGAACACAGCTAAAGCATGTGGAATTAACTTTGGAAAAGCCATATTGGATATATTGGTGTTTTGGAACAAAACTTACATATGGCATTTTCTATTCAATACAATTTGTTGAACTATATCACCTGCATCACTATTAATGGATCAGTTGCATGGATTTTGAAACTGGTTCACTAAACAGAAACTTAAGTTAAATCACTATTTGGTAAATTTAGGCTTTCCTTGAAGATGTAGGTCATTCTTAGACTCCACTGGCGGAAATCCACTAGAGGAAATTTTTGAGGTGATTATGAAATAATGTTCATGGTTGTACCCATGATGCATCCTCTATTGTGGCCCTGTGAGGAGGGTGTGCTAGCAAAGATATAAGAAAAGGTATTCTCCATACATGCTAGGAGTCCACAATCAGACACCTGTCTATTGAGAAAAGGTTTGGGGGTATTTCTTGAGTTAACCCCACTTTGCTGAATTCTATAAGGTTTTACCTCATACTAAACTAGCTATATTCAAGGGCAACATCCTAATGTTTTACTACTTCTGTCTCTGCAAAGTTATACTAACAAAACGTGCTAACAGAGAGTTTTCATTTTTAATTATCATTTATTGTAACCAAGCAGCCAGGAATTTGATTAGAATCTGCTGTTTGCTGGACACACAGTTCTCAAAGGCTGCACCAACAAAGTTAGAGATGCCTGTGACAGTGCCATGCAACTGCAGATTTATCAGATCACCTGTGTTAATGTGCCTTTTCTTAGTGTGCTTCAGGAAATCTCTACTGCTTTAAGTGTACAATATCTTACTATCATGGTCTTGAAAAGTACAAACGATTATCTGGGCCCCATGTATTTTGAGGTATATGTAACAACTAATTCTCTTTTAAAATCAGATTTTATTGGTACATTTTTAGATTACATAATGGTCATATTCATCACAGAGAATTTGTACCTGTACATGATATAACTGTTTTTCCCATTCCCCTACCCTCCCTCAATCCCTTTTCCCCTCACCATTTACAAAAGCTTTGTTTCCATGTTTTCCTTCTTTTCTTTCTCTCTTTTTTAAACCTTCCCCTTCTTTCCTTTCCCCTACCCCTCTCCTTTTTTGTAAGAACTAATTCTTACAAAAATGTAGGGTTGTATACAAATACTGATGCTTTATTTCTGGTATGTGTTCTCGTAAGAACTTCATCGCTAAAAAAAAAAGAGCAGTGAAAACTTGGTGGTCAGATACTATTGGTTTATGGAAGAGAATAGTTTCATAATGTTCTTTGTCACAAAGTTATTTGTTAGCTTACTTTTAAGGTCATTATTTTAGAGGCCAGGATACTGAGGTAGTAATGACAGAAGTAATAGAAACATATTGACTGGTCTCATATACTTTCTAGACAGGCATAAAATATTTTAAGGAGAGATCTTGATATAGGATTTCAGCTGTAAAGGGCTTAGGCTACTACTTTCTGTTCCTAAGATGATCATAAATGCAACAGAAAGAGTATTAGTGGTTTTTTTTTAAACATGAGAACTATATCTGCGTGCTGTATTTAGAAGTGTCTTTAGGTATCTAAATCCTTCCAAATTTGGTCTCAAACAACCAACTAGGTTGAAAACTAGTAGGAAAATAGTTATCTTATTTTTATTTTCTCACTATGATTTCAGAGGTTTATGTTTAATAATTCTCCTGATAATTACTTTAGGATTGATAGACAATGACTCACTGGAACAAGTCTACCTTGGACTCACAGAGAATCTGGTAGAAGTCATCTGACTCATCTACTTCTCCCATGTGGGAAATGTTGCTATAAATATACTTACTATAAGGTGCCTGTAAAAAGCTTAAATGGGAAGACAAAAGGTGCTAAAAAATTATAAGTTAGAGAGTCTTATTTTAAAATATGATTTTATGAGGTCACAATAAGATTACTATAATTTCATTATAGATTGGTTCTGGAATAACCTACTTATATGGAAAACTCCACATCTCTTCCAGATAAAATCTCCTATTTTCTCTTTTCTTTCCCTTTCCTTTTCCCTCCCTTTCTCTCTCCATCCTTCCCGTCCCTCCCCTTCCTCAGTCTCTGTCTCTATATAAATATATAAATACATATATATACCTTCTTGCAATATTGCATATCAGACGCAGGAATTCACTTATTATACGTAAATGCTCTGCCACTAACAAACCTGCCTAGCCCTTTTTCTTTCTTTTTTAGATTTTAAAAATAAAAAGAGGAAAACATTAACAGACAGACAACATTTTACAAAATAGCAAAAAACAGTACAGACAATACAGAGTTACAAAGAAAGTGGTAGGAAATTAATAATCCTTCTGGTATTACACATTGATATCTTCAAAGTGGTTTCTCATGAAAA
>NW_004955408.1:38674054-38686327 GCF_000276665.1 Chinchilla lanigera
GATGTGGTCTATTTTAGAGAAAGACCCATGTGCTGCTGAGAAAAATGTGTATTCTAATGTTGTTGGGTGGAACACTCTGTATACAGCTACTAAGTCCATTTGTTCACAGCTTTGGTTCAGATCTGTTATTTCCTTGCTGATTTTTTATCCAGTTGACCTGTCTACTACTTTTGGGTAATCACTAAACATTAGCTTTTGGACCCATCTGTCCAACCACCTTCTATAATGGATGTTCTATTACTAATTCAAATTCAAACATGACAATTAGTCCTGGCCTTACCCATGTAAGATGGCTTATCATACTGTGTTCATATTTTCACTACATTATTAGAATACCATTTCCTCAGACTTCAACTTACTTTCTTTCCTCCATCTGTTCAGACCTGGTGGGTACTTTTCTGTGGAATTAGTGTTTCTCTTCTATGTATATTTTTATTTTTGAACACTGACTAGCAGCAATTGAACTTAATTATGTCAAAATCTGTATGCAGCATTTTTCAGGAGTGATGGTCTTGCTCTGCCTCTGATGCTCTTCCCTGCTATTCACAGGCTAATTTTCAGTGATGCAGGAAAACTGGAACTCTCATGCTGCTTGGAATATTAATTACCATTAATCTGATGATCTAATGGGAGAGGAACAGAATTCAAACTAATTTAAGAGGGAAAAAAGCAATTTAGGAAGGTGTGAGGCTCACATAAATGGGTAGGAAGGACATTAAGCAGGAATTGAGCATGGGTTTGGTGAGGTTGTCATGACTTCCTCTTACTCCTTGTAAAAAAATAAGAGTTCAGTGCCACCTTGTTTGTACTTTCCTATGACGCTCAGGACTCATCTATGTTTAAGTCAATGGGTCATTCTTTCAAAAATACAAGTATGCTGTGCTAGGTGCAGCAGAAAAGCATGTCCTAGGCTTAAATCCCAACAAGTTGTGTGATTAGCTCTTACTGTTAATTATTGACTTTTACCATTTCCATTTTCCTATGTGTAATCTGAGAATTATAATGTAGGTAGTACACTCTGAAAATACACAGAACAATCTTTGACATTCTTTGTGAAAATACAAAAAATGTATTCCACAAGTGCTACCTATTCTTGCATTATTGGTCACGTGTCCATTCCATTCCTGTTTGAAGGAAAGGATACTATTATGGGAAGAAGGTGGTAGTGGTGATGGAGGATGGTGAACAGTGTGCTAGGCAAACAAAACAGATTACTACCTTTCTAAAAAGTAATTTGAAATGTTCATTGTAATTTGTATAACTATGTATTCCCATCAGATGCTAGTTCATTGTGTGTGGACTACCAGTGATGCTAGAGAAGTATATTTATTTCTAGGAAAAAATGTAAAGTTATTCTCTAGTTCCTTTGTTATGAAACTTTTTTTCATAGATGTAAAAAAGCAATTTAGAAAGGTTTGAGGCTCACATAAATGGGTAGGATGGACATTAGTCAGGACTTGACCATGGGTTCGGTGAGGTTGTCATGAGTTCCTCTTACTCCTTGTAAAAAAGTAAGAGTTCAGTGCCATCTTTTCTTGTTTGCACTTTCCTATGACACTCAGGACTCATCTGTTTTATTTTTATTTTTTGAAATTTTTTTTCATAGAAGTAACAAGTGTTTTATATTTTCTTTATTAATATCTATTTGTGTTCTGTCTGTTACTCTTCTCATTACTGAGACAAAATATCCAACACGCAATCCAAAAGTTCAAGGAGGAAAGGTTTATTTGGCTCACATCTGTAGAGGTTTCAGTCCATAACTGGCTGTCTCCCGAGCAGGGTGGCACGGCAGAGGGGCACTGCAGAGGAGAAACAGTCCACAGCAGGGAGGCAGGCTACCTGCCCTAGGATGGGTACAACACTGACACCCTTAACCCTAGCAAGAACTAGGTCAAACCAATCAGTGGACTAATTCAGTAACCACAAATATTTGATCCCAGCACCACACATTCTAGACCCAGACACCTTTGAAAAGCCCCCTATGATTACATGAGGTTTGGGGGGAATATCTAGACACAAACATAACATGTTACATTAAAATTTTTTAAAGTATTTTAGAAGAAAAATGTAAAAAAAAAGTTATAGCCAGGCATGATAACACACACCTGTAATCCCAGCTGCTCGGGAGGCTGAGTCAGGTGGATTGCAAATTCAAATCCAGTTCAGAGAACTTTATAAGACTCTGTCTCAAAATACACAAAAACAGCCAATAAAAAGCACTGAGCTGTAACTCAATGCTCCCTGGGTTCAGTATCCAGTACTACATCAATACTAAAACAAAAAAGAAAGAAAGAACAGATTATACCATAATCTATATAATTCCCCCTTTTGGTAAAAATGTATATAAAATACATATAAAAGCCTATTGATAATGGTTATCTTTTTTGCGGGGTGTTATGAGGGACTGAACCCAGGGCCTTCACACGGGGTGACATCTCTGCCCACTTTATTTTGAGGTAGGGTTTTGCTCAGGTGAGACTCCCACTTGCAAACCTCCAGTTTTGGTTTCTCAAATGCCAGCATATAGGCATGTGCTACCACATTTGACCTCAGTGGTTACTTCTGAGTAGTGAGATTTGTGTTGTATTTATCTCTTTTTTGCCTCCTCTATTTTCTGATTTTTAATAATAAATATACACTTAAAAATTAAAATTAACAGACCAGGAAAATAGTTCAACAGCACAGTGCCTGCCTGGCAATTGTGAGGTCCCGAGTTTGATTCCTAGTACAAAAGAAAGAAAAGAAAAATTAAAATTAACATTTAAATTCTAACAATTTCATTTTTTTTCTGGGAACTACTCTGCCCTTCTCCATTTGTAAAACAGAGAATTGTTTTAAAATTAACAACGTGGGGCTGGGGATTTAGCTCAGCGGCAAAGCGCCTGCCTGGCAAGCGCAAGGTTGTGAGTTCGGTTTAAGGTAACGGAGAAAAATCAAAAAAATAAAAATAAATAAATAAAATTAACAACGTATATATGTATCGTTACTTTTTACAATTTTCCACTTCATTTGCTTATGTTTTTTAGCCTGTAGTTTTGTTTTTCTTTACATCAGAAATTTGATGTTGTCATGCCTTTTGTGATATTTAAATATCTTTCTGACATTTATTTCATTTTATCAGTACACAATAAAAACGGTACAGAATTTCAAAACAAGATAGGAAATTAATTATATTACATATTGTTATCTTCAAAGAAGTTGCTCAGATTACCAGATGTAAGAATGCATGATTGATCAAACAATTAAAAGGAAAAATAATTTAAAAAATAATTAGAAAGGGTACAGAGCTTCACTAAACAAGAGGGTAGGAATTCAACAATGGACCTTTCAGGTTTTGTTTAATTGAAATGGTGTTACTGCAGAGGAAATTGTCTTTTAAGGCAGTTAGGTTTTCTTTTTTTCCGGATTTTGCTGACTAGGTTTTCATTTTCCTTCCTCCCACTTTTTATTCTTTCCTCCCTTTATTTCTCAAGTACAGAGCAAGTATGGTTAAGAACCCTCTGACCTCTTACTGTGTGACTGTGGGTAAGTTAATTTACTATTTTGTGCCTCAGTTTCCTTAATTGTACATTGAGGGAAATCATACTTTCCATTTCTTGGGGTTGGTATAATGATTAAACAAATTAATATAAAATGCTTAGAATTGTACTTAGTTTCCTAAACATTTAATATTATGTTAATGATAGCATCACTGTCATTTCTTATCAATGTGTCCATGATATCTAACTGAAATCCATACTTTGGACTTGTTGTCCGTGTACTGGTTTGAGGATACTATAGAATTTCTGTAATCTACTTTTTTGTTGTTTTTTTTTTTCTGGTACCGGGAATCAAACTCATGACCTTGTGCTTGCCAGGCAGGTGTAATTTACTTTTAACAGGCTGACATTTGACAGGCACATAGGTTCCCTACAGGACTCTGAGCACTCGCCTAGTTCAACCTGGGCCCTCGGGCTGGGCACCGTCACTGAATGGCCCTGCAGGCCATGCTTGTTAACTTCTCTTTTCGTCCATCTCTCTTTAGCAACTCTTTCCATTTCCTACAGGCTGAAGACAGACAAATAAATACACATTCTCTGTCCACACCTCTCCAAATTTGGGTCATTTCTCAAAATACTTGCGATTTGTACCTTTCAGGGACTACTTCTGGGAGAGGAAGGCAAAGCCACACTAAGCCTTACCAAAATCTTTGAGTAGTTGCCATTACTTTTTCTGAATTATTCCTTCTCTAAGTAGGCTATCTGACAAAATGTGTATGTTTATTCAAAAATATTTTTCTTTTTAATGCTGAAGACAGGATTCAGAGTCTTGAGTATACTACACAAGCACTCCACCATTGGACTACTTCCCTGTCCTAATTGTTAGTCAGTCAGATATTGGTGGACAGTGTGACCTACTTTATTTTTGATCCTAATGCAGAAGTAGCATTGGCTTATAGTCACAAAAGGAAAGGAACCACTTAAGTGACTCGTACTTCGACAAATTTTGCTTTAAGGGCATTCGTTATGTTGTTGGCTGCTTCTTTTACTGGAAACTTTAATGTTCTGTCTCATTGGCACTCCACAGTGCATACATGAGTACATGCAAGCGTAATTCCTGGTAGGCTTTGTGTACAGCTAACTAACTGGGTATAAAAATATTTTCCCCTGCAAACACTTTTTTGTTGCTGGCAGAATATATCATTCTAGTGTTCTTTTCTAAGCTCCAGAGACATCTCCCAAGTTTCTGTTCATTAACTCACCTTCACTATCCTTGCTCATCTTTAGTTATGGGACAGTGGCTAGCTCCAATGGTTTCTCGAATTATGGTCTTCTGGTCTTCATTCCTGTCCCAGAGTCCACTGTTCTCAACTTGCTTCAAGCTGAAGAAAACTTCCTGCTGCATTCTTTCATGTAGCCTTCTCCTTTCTCTTCCAAAAGTGCATTTAGGGACTACTACTTCTCTTGAAATAAAATTCCAATAGGTCTAAGAGCCACAATCTGATTAAAGCTACAACCAATGTGTGGGACTAGTGGTCATTTAAAAACTTTCCTAGAAATATTTGCTTTTAATCAAGTGGTAAATATCTACCTGAGTATCAGATAGCTTTCTGCATGTGTAATTTATTTCACCTTTTCACAGAAGCTAGGCTCTAGTTTCAGGTGGGTGAGGAAAAGCAAGCTTCACTCCTTTGTGAGGAGGGAGAGGGAAAGATGGTGCTTCCTACCAGAGAATCAGTGAGACCCAAATCAGAGAATTCAATTCATCCCCTCTGTCTCTTCTCACCTTTCTAGCCAGAAGACATGTGGGCGGGAATATCTTTAAGATTCAGGAGGTTTCGTGGCCTGAGACACTTGAGTTCAAAATCCTTGGGTGTAATATGACAGATTTAATGTGATCTTGGGCAAATTATTTAATCTCTTTGAGTTTAGATTTCTTCATTTGTGATGTCATAAAGATATTATCAGATTACCTTTAAAAGGTTATTGGAAGGGGCTGGGGATTTAGCTCAGGGGCAAAAGCGCCTGCCTGGCAAGCGCAAGGTCGTGAGTTCGGTTCCCAGTACCGGAGAAAAACCAAAAAAAAAAAAAAAAACCAAAAAAAAAAAATAAAATAAAAAAATAAAAGGTTATTGAAGCTTAAATAATATTAAATATCTATTATGGTGAAGTGGTAATGTTTCATGAGCAGAAGCTTTAATGAATAATTCTCCTTTAAATGTTCATGGACGGAGAAACTTACGGCTGGGCATGTGTGTGTGCACCAAGGAAATTTAGTGGCAATTTTTAAATTGTAGAGGTGTTGGAAAAAATTAATTTTTCTATAACAATATTATAAATGATGCTTAGGATCCTACCTTATTACTCAAATATCTATTTAAGATATATTATTCCTAGTGAGCTTTGTTACAGCCAAAGTTGTTGGAAGCATATGGAGGTTTCTCGAGTAACCAATGTGTTCATTGCATAAAATCTTCATATTATTTTTGTGAGACAATGAGTTGAGAACGCTTAAGTGAAAGCCCAACACCATGCTCGGCCTCTTTTGATTTTAGTTATGGCAGCAGGGACTTCTCTTACTCCTAACTTCCTCCTTCTTCTGGGTGCTGGCAGTGAGGACTAAAGTTCGTCTTGGTGCTCCTGTGGCAGAGGCCTTGTGAGGATATCAACATAGATTGGTAAGCCTGAGGGGAAGGGAGATAATGTCAAGATTTCTATAAGTCAGAGATTGAGGAAGAGACATAATTACTTCTCAGTCTGGACTGGCTTCTTAGTGTGAAATATACAAAATGTTAGTTCTTAAACAAAGACTTCCTTTTTTAAAAAAAAAAAAAAACCTTCCTCTTTTACTTCTTACAAATTAAAGAAAAAACATAAAATCACACAGCTTTTGAGCACTCAAAGGACAGAATGATACAACTCAATTGCGTTTTAGGGAACACTCAGATTTCCCAGTTCTTCTAGATTATCTGTGTGAACAGGTATATTTGTAAGTTTTGGGCAGAAGGGAGACAGAGACCGAGGAAGCAGGACGAGGCAGGCAGTGCTGCCTTCCAGACCTGCAGGAAAAGGGCAAGGAGGTGAGGCTGAGGAGAAAATACGTACACTTTACTTTCATTTCCTCCTCTTACCAGACCAATCTTCCCACCAGGGCAGTTATAGCAAGGTTATACAGAGGCCAAGAGTGGATTATGATTGAGCAGAGCCTTCTCAAAGTGAGTTGTGCAACACTAGGCAATGATAAATGAGGAGCAACACCTGGGAGTGCTAGATAAAAATTATACAGAGGCCACTGTTTTAGACTAAGCATGCATAGACCCAGCTAAAACTCAAAATGGAGTCAACTCATTTCCAACTTGAAACTAAACTATTTACCTGGTTTTCTGAAAATCAGGACCAGAGGGACAGTCAAATTTCCAAATAGGCTAGTGTTGGATAATGAAGCTTCCTCTGCTTTAATCCTTACACAATGAAGTAACCCGAAATAACCTGATGTTAGCTATTTTCCTATTGTCCTGTCTCCTTGTCCCCACCTTACAATTAAAGTTTGAGAAATGACCAATTTGTTTTAATTTTGCTTCTAGTTTTAAAGATCTTCTTCGTCTATAAAATCAACTTCTTTTATAGGAACTATTGAAACACTTATTTAACTTTTTAAAATTAATATGTATTAATTGCACATTTAATGAGGCTTAGTGTGGTATTTCAACACACACATTCAACATGCACAAATCAAATCAGGGTAATTACCTTCTCCTTACCATTTCTTTATGTTTGGAGCTTTCAAGCTCTTCTCTTCCAGATCTTCATTAAATATATGATAGGTAAATTTGAATTATAAATATTCCACTGTGCTGCAGAGCACCAGAACTTATTCCTTCTGTGTTTTGGTTCCCATTACCCACCCTCCCTTTTTCCATTTCCTTTCTCTCCTTCCCACTTCTAGTAATTAATATTCTGAATACAAGTCAACTTTTTTCAGTTATTGAAATATTTATTCTTTATCATAGAATGAAGTGTTGCCCATGCTAGAATTGAAAATAAAGCCAATTAAAATCTTTATATTGTAACTTTCATCCTTTGGCTGAGGTAAAGAAATTTTCTATGGCCACCCATCTCTCCCAGATAGTTTTTGCAGGGAGCTGCTTATGTCTTTACAAGTCACTTCTCGTATATATATACTCATCCTTGCCTCCCACTATTAGTATCTACTCTGTGCTGTCGTAACTGTCGAGGAATCAGATATGATATGTATTGAAAAATGCTAGGCTAACATTAAATGTTGTACTCTTTAAAATGGATTCTCATGTACTGCAGTAACAATCCTGCAGAGCAAAAACTATTTCTTAGATCATGGAGCAATGGAGGATCCTTCCCATAGGTCAGGAATCAGCAAACTGCTACAGTGCCAGATAGTAACTATTTTTGGCTTTTTAGGTCATATAGTCTCTGTTTAAACTACTTCATTCTGCATTTGAAAGCCTGAAAGCATATAGACAATACATAAATTACACTACATGGCTGTGTTCCATTAAAATTTATTTATGCATATATGATTTTCCTGTCTCAAAATAAAAGATATTATCTCTCAAAATTAAAAAAAAAAAGGAAAACTGAGTGCCTAAAATGCCTAAATGTTTTTTCCAAGTTCACCTGGAGTTAGTGGTAATGATAAAATTAGCATTTAAGTCATCCTGACTCAACTAGTTCTCCAGTCATTTGACCATATTGTCCCTCAGCTTAGAATTTTAAGTGTAGTTTGACTAAAACACTGATGACTACAATCATGTAAGACAAGAGGCTGCTCAGGATGATTCTGAACTCCTAGTCTCAAGCAGTTCTCCATTAGCTTCCTCAGTAGCTGGGACTAGAGGCGCACACTTCTGTGCTGAGCTAGACTATTACTTGTGTATCAGTTTTCTGATGCATCTTTTCCAATAGACTTGAGGAGTTACAGTTAAAGGATTTTTCACTGCAATAGAAGGAACAAATAAATTATTCTGTAGCTATTTCACTGAGGCAGTTAATCAGCTATAAAATAAAGGCTTTTCTTTAAATGGGCAATTTAAAACTGGGTGTGGTTGCACATGCCTGTAATCCCAGCACTCGGGAGGCTGAGGCAGGAAGACACTTCGAGTTGAAGACCACTCTGGGCTACAAAGTGAGCACAAAACCAGAACTGCATAGCAAGACCCTGTCTCAAAAAAGACCAAAACAAAAACAAAAGCAATTGAAGAATTGTTAAAAGGAAAAGTTTAATTTTTAAATTTTTTGCAGTGCTAGGGATTGAATCTAGGGCATCATGCCTATTAGGCAAGTACTCTACCAACTGACCCCAAGTGAGAACTTTAGATGAGGTAAACTGGGCAACCCTAAGAATCCAAAGAGGTTTGGAGTACACTACTCCACGATGTGGACAGACAGCATTTATAGGCAGAAAATGGAAGCAAGGTAAATAAACAGCTTGACTGGTTATAGTTCAGTGTTTGCCTTATTTAAATGTAGTGTTTCCTGTTGGCAGCCTTTGACTGACAAAGTATTAGGTGTGGCGAATGGTCAAATTTCAGCTCATTACAAGAAAATGTCACTGTGTTAGGCTGTCTGTTTACGCATCAAGTTACATTGCAGCTCCTTACTAGGAAATCAAGATATGGAGGCATTTTTTAGCCAAATTTAGTTTAATTTAATAAAAGTAGTATAAGTATTTCTGATTAAGAACAGGTAAAAGTACACCTTTGCTTGCTTTTTATTGTCTACTGTAGTCCTGCAGTTTTGGATATAGATTGGGACACCCTTGGTGGCAGTCTCAAACATCAGTGTGAAGTCTGATTTGCAGAGGTTTGACACTAACTGGAAAACCTTAGAAAGAATGTCAAAGAAAGAAAGGAAAAAAAGAAGGAGGAAGGAAGGAAATGCTATAGGTTAGGTTTATTTAGAATAATAGTAACTGGTAACATTTACTGATTGCTTTTTATGTGCCAAACATTATTTTGACTTAATTCTCAGGATAATCATCTGAGGAAAGTCCACTTTTAAGGAAAAGGAAAGAAAAGTTTCTGCTCACAGGCTTCCGTTGAATAATAAAAATGTACACTTGTAGAAATGACAGTGCCAAGCAAAATGTTGATAATAAAATAAAACTTCCTATTTTTTTATAGATGAGGCAAATGAGTCTGAAAGGTTGTTAATGCAAGAATAAATGATATAGCTCCAATTCACTTTTATAACTACTAGTTCCGTGTTTTTCCTTTTTTTTTTTTTTAGTACTGGGGATTGAATCCAGGACCTTATACTGAGCTATATCCCCAGCCTTTCTTAAAATATTTTATTTGAAATTTTGAGACAGTGTCTTGCTAAGTCTCTAAATATCCCAGGGTGGACTCAAACTTGCCAATGACCTGCCTCAGTCTCTTACAAGTGCTGGGATTACAGGCCTATGCCATCACACCTTGCTTCATTCAGTTTCTAATATTCTGCTACACTAAATGCCCTTCAAAAACTGGACAAGAGAATGAGTTAAACATGTTAAACTTGTGGGCCGGTCACTAAATTCATGTGGGACTCACTTAAGTACATAAAACAATTGTGATTTAGGGTCTGAAACAGAAAATTGATGTAAAGGGCCACCTGGATGACTCTCCTTAAAAGAAAAGCAACTATTTCCACTTTGGCTAAACGTGGCTCTATTTCCATGTATTGATATGTACAGAGCTGGCTAGAACTTTTCCTTATCCCAGTTGGCTTTAAGTGATGCAAATCGGTCTAGCCAATGCACTGATGTGTAGTTCTTGAAGCAAGGTGACAGGTCAGTGTTTCCCCACATCCTGCCGCCCATTGTGCCCAAGAAGCATGTGTGAGCCAGGCGGGAGGGAGAGACATGCTCTACGCTCCACCCTCCATGCTGGGATCGAGCCTGGAGATAAGAGGCTATGACTTCCAGGGCATAAAAAATTACATGTCAGAGCTTTAGCACGGACCCCAAAACACTAGATACTACCTCCAATTGTGTTATGCAGATTATTCTTTCTGCATTTCCTTCTCTCTGCATATTGCACAGGTGATTTCAGGCCTCCTACCCAGCCCAGCTCATAGCACTCACATATGTCCCACCACTCTCACAGTCACTCATCCTCAAGCTAGTCCCTTCTTCACGAATTAATAAAGACTGGTTCAGCCCTGGGTGAAGGTCTTTATTACAGTTAGTCATCATCCTGGCTGGACTTAGGACCCCTTGGTTCCCCACAACTACAAATACGCCTTAGTGTCTTTTCTCTCACTAAGGGTTGCACTGAAGTGGTGGATGGGATTTAACTCGCTAGAATTCCAATAACTTTTTCACGGGACTACAAATATAAACTTCTTGGACCACAATGAGGACAAGGAAGGGCTTTCTATAAATTAAGACTGCAGGTGTAGCTCAGTGAGTGTATTCTTAGCATGCATAAGGTCCTACATGCAATCCCCAGCTTCTAAAAATGAAATGAAATGTTAAAGTCTTAAAGTCACCTTAAATAAAATTTGAAATAATAATTAAAATTAAAAGACAAATTCAGAGCAGAGGTATAGCTCAGCAGCACAAGTGCCTGCCTAGCAAGTGCAAGGTCCTGAGTTTGATCCCAATACACACACACACACACACACACACACACACACACAAAGACAGATTCATCTATAGGTATGTCAGCTCTCAATAAAAGACCTTAAAAAAGACATATTAAAGTTTGAACTTTATGGAGAGACTAGAATAATGGACTAATTTTCATCTTTCAAGTAAAAGGGAGATGGCTCTTAAACTTGTTTTATCAAAATAAAGTTTCAAGACAAAAATAAATATATTGTAAAAAATTTAAGGAAAAGGAAATAAAATTACTCATACTCTTCCCATCCAAATAGCAGTCTGAGACCATTTTAATGCAATGGGAGCTCCTAATTACATTCACTCATTCGATAAATATTGAACATGTGAACTGGGATTGCCAATATGCAACACGGCTGAGGGCACACAGTCTGTCCAAAAGAGACTTACAGTACATAGGGGAAGACATATAAGCAGTTGTCAGTAATAACACAGCTTTGTGTCAAAATAGTGGGTTGAATTTTACAGGTGGTGGCTAATTTTTCATTTTCGAACTTTCCAAAACGCTCAAAGCAGAACTGGCGCGGTATTGTTACCAGCGCTACTTTAAAACACATTTTTTGATAAATTTAAGTTTGAAAACACCAAGTTAGATTCAGCCTTTAAAATTACCGTGCGCCGCCAGCGAAGGTTTCGAGATCGCGCTGGCTGATTCTCGCTAGTCGTCCTGAGAGCGGTGCACGCTGGGACTTGTAGTCCGGCTGGGACCAAAGAAATGGCAACTCCGTTTATCATGCGCGTGACCCCTTTAAACGTTCTGGCCTAATAGTTAGATTAAGTCCTAACCTAAAGCATAAGTGAATAAACCTAAAGCATAACTCAACAAATCTTATTGTAAACTCATTACGCTCCTGCGAAGATCACTCGGCCACTGCTCAGCGTTTTCCTTCTCGAGCCTCAGAGACTGGCCCGTCTTCGGTTCTGGGCGAGGCCCTGGTGAACGGAGTTTAGGATTGGCCGGCGTCTGACTGGAAGAGGCGTTTCCTACCTTTCTGTTGATACGTGTGCTGTGACAAAAAGCGAGCCCTCCGTGGTAGCGCGCGTTCCACGGAGGGAAATCTCGCGATATTTGGCGGAAGGGACTGGACGCGTCACGAGCGGCCGAACGCAGTGGGGGTGGCGGACAGCGGCGCCGGCCGGGACGGGTCGGGCGCGGCG
>NW_004955408.1:38686819-38688337 GCF_000276665.1 Chinchilla lanigera
GCGCAGCCCGCGGTCGGCGCGGGCCGGGACCGCAGTGCTACGCCTCCGGCGAGCACGTCGGGAAGTCGTCGTCGGTGACAGGCAGGGGCTTTGCACCCTCCTGCTCCAGCAGCCGAGTTGTCGCATGTGGAAGTGGGTGGGATTGGCTTCGTTTTACATTTTCGGTTATGGCCTAGTACTTTTCTGATTAAAGAGACTACGTGTGTCCTGAGACGATTACGAACGTTTGCTGTCAGCACTGGTGCTAAGTGAAAATACAGTGAAAGCGGTGCTCTTCAGTTGTTTTTCTTCACACTGACTGATGAATTACGCTGGAAAGAAAACTATATTTTTCAAGTACTTCATTCCTTTTAATTCCATATGCAACAGTCTAGTATTGTACTCCTTGAAACATTTTTGTGTGAGGTTTTTCCAGTTCCTGGATGTTGCGGCGCCGTCTTTCAGCGTAACGCTGCTGTGGAGTCGTAATTCCAGGTTAGGTTTTCCGAGGAGGCTGGCGTTCCCAGGGGTCTTCCCACCTGCTGGGGAGTGCGGCCTCGCGTTTCTAGCTGCGTGCCTGTATGGTGGCAGTTTCTACCTTAACTACAGTACAGTTCTTATAATGATTTCAAGCTACAAATGAGTGTCGTGTCGCAACTTATTTGTAGTGCTGATGATTTTTCTACAACTTGTGATTAAAAGTAAAACTCAGTTTTATATAAGTGAAACAAAGTAAATAGCTTAACAGACAATATTGTTGTCTACCTTTGACTTTTTTTGGTGGCCTTTGTTAGGTTAAACAGTACTCAACGTTTAACTCGGTGTAGCTTTTTAATGCCTAAACTGTACTTTTAGAGTTGTGCCAACCAAGCACTTTGCTGTCAGATACCGTGCCTTCTCTGAAGTGACTCATGCGCACCTTACTTTACATGGGACTATTTTAATTGTCTAGATTCTGATTCTAAACGTTTACCTAACCTGAATCCTCAGGGGAAGGGACCTATAGTCCCGCTGAGCACTGAGGGTCTCTCGCGGTGTGTTGCAGTCGTCCTGTAGCTGAACGTTGCTCTCTGTTCCTATTTAAAGGAAGGAAATAACATCCTTAGGGGTTTTGTTAGTGGGGAGATGACAGGACAGTAACGTTACATTTTACATTGGCATCTTCTCAAGTTATTTGAGCACTTTCTCCAATGTAAATTCTAAGAATTTATAAAGAAGGCATTCAAAATTTATGTAGTTAGTGTTGTGAATCTCAAAAGTCCATACCGTATGATGGCCTGTTTATATACCTGGACGGATTCCTCTATAAAACCTTGGTGAATTGCCTCCTTGTTATTTTTAAGGAGAGGTCAGATAATGTGCCAAGGATTATATGGTCATCCTGCACCATTATGTAGCTTGTTGTGCAGTTCTGTTTAGAGTCTGTTTCCTTAAAGCAGGCTCTGATTATCTCACTGCAAGCCTAACGCCATATTTCTCCCAGATCTCTGGAAGCATAGTAGTACCTAAGTATGTGTGTGTGTGAAATTTATATATATA
>NW_004955408.1:38688437-38813074 GCF_000276665.1 Chinchilla lanigera
ATAATATATACATTAATTTTGCTGGTAGTTTAAGGGTTATCAGTCATTTTTTTCCATTGCAGCCGGTCCATCCCTTTTTAGTATTAATCTAATAGTTACATTATAAAACTAAGTTTCTTGTTCTTAGTTTCTTGAATACCTGTATACATCTTAAATTTAGCTCTTTTGAAATAGGCTTTTTTCTTTTTCTCAGAATGTAAAGTAAAATCTGGCTGAATCTGTTGTTTACTCCTTGAGTTTTGTTTTTAGCTCTTGAAGTTTCCCCTTCTTTCCCTTCCCCTCCCCATATTGGGGATGGAACCCAGGGCCTCATGCATGTTAGACAAGCACTCCTCTACTGGTATACATTCCTAGTGCAGAGTTTGATTTCCTCTTTTCTTTGATAGGAAGATAGCAAAGGCTAATAGATGGTATGTGAAGACTAAAAAACTCTTTCAACTGCAGTTTCACCCAGGGAAGAGCAGGTAGGAATGTGAAACATTCTTCTTGCAGGCCTCCTTTGAAGAATTCTTTTCTCTCTCCTGGTACTTGTGTCTCTCAGTCCTGTGTTTGTAATTCCTTCCGTTACACATTTGCAAATTTACCTTTTCTTGCTTTGGAAGATGACAAGTAGAAATCTTATTTTCTGCATAAATCTGACAAATTTTAAATTGAAATGAAATTGAATGCCAGTTCTCATGTTTTCTAGATTTTAAAATGCGCAGTTACTAGTACAGGTAAATATATTTAAATATTAAATTTTCTTTTACTCATTAAACTGGCATCAAAATATTTTGACTTTGCCCTTTGAAAGAAAGCTTCTCTTTGGCAGTGATCATGTCTCGTACTTACTTTTTTTTTTTTTTTTTTTTTTTTGAGACAGGGTCTCGGTGTGCAGTTCAGGTTGGCCTTGAGCTCACTTTGTAGCCCAGGCTGATCTTGAACTCTCAATGATCCTTCTGCCTCAGCCTCCCAAGGGCTGGGATTACAGGCGTGCCTCACCACACCCGGCCTATGTCTCATACTTTCAAAGCACCTTACTTGTGTTTTATTATGTCACTGAGCAGTTTTGCCTTCTGTTTTTCATGTGTCTTCCATGGCTTCATTGTGAGTGCCAAGGCTAGTGTTTAAGTGTATGGTGATATTTAATAGTTGAGTCATTATCTCTTATTTCCAGCATGGTCCCTTTTTATTTATGAGCAAGTTTTATATTTATTTATGAGCAAGTCTTTAAATTTCTCTTCTTATCTGTAAAATGGAACTAAAATACTACCTACTCATAGGGTGTTACATGAAACAGTGCTAAGCTCTTAAATGCATGGCTTAGTTATGTTTAAAAACCTAATAGAAATGTTTCACTTGCCCTTTTTTTAAAGTATCATAATAAACAGTATTAAAGGATGTTTCATTACTTATACGTATTAAGTATTATATATTTTATATTGGTCCAAGATTATTCCACTTCCTCAGTGTGGCCTAGGTAAGATAAAATGTTGGAAACTCCTGCATATGTCAACTATTACAAAATCAAGAGTATGTTCGTTCTAGTGCCGGAGAGTAGAAAAGTGTGCGGTAAATAGTTGAATTGATGAATAGTAGATGAAGAAGCCTTGCTGCCATACAATTGGTAACTGCCAGTATTATAAAATAATAATATAATTATTATATTTATATTATATAATTAATTATATAATAATTATATAATTTATAATAATTATATATAATTATATATTATGTAATAATTATTGTGTCATCACCATATTTATATTGTATATTTTAGATTTGAATATTAATAGAACATTTTTTTAAAAATTTCTATAGGTCCTAAGTGAATTGTTATGTATTTTATCATCAACATAATATGAACAACTATGGGAGACTTCTGTTAGCTCTAAACTGAAATTATTTTTTCTTTGGTTACTAGAATGCTTTCTGAAATATTTTTTCTTATTAATGTCATACTAATTTTAGAGTCAAAGTATTTGAATAACTGGTCTTGATCTGTTTACAGCTTTTGTTTTTAGGAGGAAAATATTCTGTGTATGAAACTAAGTTAAAAAGAGGCACCAATAATTAGAATCGTTTCACTAATATTTTTATGAACACTGATAACGAAATACATGATAGTTTTTTCTTTTCATTTTATCCTTTTTGAACTTTTCATTTTACACATGATCTTAGCCAAAAGGCCAAGAAGCGATGAACTTTTCATTTTGTAGTACACCCATATGTGGTATTAAAACTGTATTTTGAATTAAATGGAAGAGTTAATTTACCAAGACAAGAAAGATTATGCTAATATTTAGGACTTCAGAATTTTGGTATCATAGCTATAGGAGGGAAAGCAAATATATTAACATCATAACTATAGGAGAGAAAGCTCACTTTGTTGTTAGACAATTCAGTGTTTCTAGCGAAGGGACCCAGATTAGAAATCAAAAGACTACAACATGTGTGTTGATAAAGAAATGGGGACTGAATAAGTATTCTCCTTCCTCAATTTTTTGTGGCAGTAAGCATCTTTGAGTTTATCTCTGTTTTGTTCACTTTAAGGAGGCCTTATTGGGTTCGTAGTGTGATTTGCTTTATTGACAAGATGGAAAAGTTTTTCTTTTTTCTTTTTGGAGGAAGACATGAGTTTTATGGGTGGAGACAATATAGAAAAAGAAAAGTTTTCTGCTGTGCACATCTGAAGAAAAATAAAATGTTTTTTATAAGGTCATAATGTAAGCATTTGGCTGAGAGTTCTTTTGATAAATAGGGTTCAAAATCATCTGAGCTCTGAGTGCAAGTGGCTGTCAGGCTTTAGGATTACCTCTCTTAGCATTATGGCTCGTTGAGACTCTTGGCAACCCTTATCAGCTCCTCAGTAGCTGAGGCTTGAGCCCCTTTGACAGCTTTCCCCTTTCCCTGAAAATAAGACCTAGGTGAAAAATAATCAGTCTTGGAAATTAGAGATCAAAAATGGCAGCACCAATTACCCTGTCCTTGCCTTATCTGACTGTTATTCTCTTGCTTGGTGGCTACTCTGCAAGGCAGGTAAGGCAAGACAAGGCTGCTGGGTTGGCATGTTTGACCTATAGTTTTCAAGGTTGGTTATTTTCTGGCTGGGTCTTATTTTCAGGGGACATGCCTACAGATTCTCCCGCCTCACTGGGGTTGTGTCGGTCATTACAGGTCTCTTGGACTCCTAGCCACTGTAGCAGGTCATCACCAGTCTCTGTCAGTTGCTACAGGTCTCCAGTCAGTCTCTGGAAGTCTTCAGGGCTGGTACCTCCTATGGTTACCATTTCTTTTTAGCCCAATCCACTCAGCCTTACTCTACCAAGATAAGAATCATAAATACGTAATAGGACCAGTTGACGGAGGCGTTATTGGAAGCAAAGAGGGTGTCTCAGTCATCTGTAGCTGTCATGGTGGCAGCTTGGAGGAACTGTGGGAGAAGCAGCTGTTTGATTGACAGCCCCTCCCCCCCATCTCTCCCTCTCCTTTCAGTGAAAATGGGAGGCTGAAGTTCCTTAAGCCACTACCTTTGAGGAGTCCTTAGGAGGGCCAGCAGTATTGGTTGTGGCCCTTTGAGATGTGAGGACTTCAGAGATATCAGTAGTGGGTCTGGCCCCTCCCTGATCCTTGCTATGTGAGACCAAATTTTCCAGCCTTCCTTAGAGGTAGCAGCAGTGCCTGGAGTAACCTAAAGTAGGGAAAGGATGAGAGCTGATAGGTGGGTAGAAGCTCCTGTCAGTGTGACCTACAGCTCTCTGGTGGAAGTAACAGTGGAGGTGATGGCAACCTATTGGGGTTAGTTGAACCAGGCTACCATGAGAATGTAAGGGGGCGCCAGGGGTAGGGGCCTGGGAGCTGCCAGTGACATCATACTTCCTCCTGGCTGGCAGAGGGCAAAGAGAATGGGATTTGTTTCTTTTCTAGTTCACCTACAAGTACTAAGTAGCACTTATATTTTAAAATTTAGCTTATTCTATAAAATACAATATTTTATAGGATTAAAGTATACTTAAATTCATTGAAATAATTTCAATTCTTAATGTGTTTAAGAAAGAGAATAAATTTTAATTACAACATACCAAACCTAAATCATGTAAATAGGACTTGTAGTAGAAATTCTTTAGGATATTTACCAGATATGATGAGTTAAAAGGTTAATGAAAGTGAAATCTAAGTGTCTTTCAGGAAATCACAGGGTTTCTAAATTAGAAAACTCACTATTACATCCTTGGATAGTTCTTGAAGTTTAGAATATTTGAGAAAATTCTTTTAAAGTTCAAAATTGGAACCAAGTGCCATGGTATATTTCTGTAGTCCAAGCTACTTGGGAGGCAAGGTGAGAGAATTAATTGAACCCATGAGTTTGAGTCCAGTGTGGGTAACATAGTAAGATCCTATCTCAAAACAACAACAAAAATTTATCACTTTAAGAATCTTCAGTGCTTTAAGAATCATTAATGAAGTTTTCATTATGTGAAAATTTTCATTATGTGTTTGAGAGAACACATATGATTTGGTTCTTTCTGTGTATAGCTTTCATCTGAACTTAATAAATCTAACATTATGTGTGTCCAGGAGAATGTGTTTCATTGCTTAGGAATAATTATCTGTTATATATCTTTTTACAGAAGCAGCTGGTCTACCAGTTGTAATATGTAGTACTGCCAGTATGTTTTGGAAATGAGGATTGAACTCAGGGCTTGGTGCATGCTAGGCTTGTGCTCTGCCAGTGTGTTGTACCTGCAGCGTATTATTATTGTTTTGATATTCTTCCACACTGTAGTCAGTGCAGCTTGAAGTAAGTTTTTGCAAATAATTTCAGATAAATCAGTAACACTAGTTTTAGGTTTTGATTTAGAACTATTATATATTGTATCCCATCTTTGATTTTTAGTTATAATCAGATGGTTTAAGACTTTAGTGTTAAATGGATTATTTTAAATTCATACACAGCTCTTTTTATTTTATTTTTATGGTGCTAGGGATCAAACACAGGACTTTGTACCTGCTAGACTAGTATTTGTTTTGCCAAATCCAGTTGGCAAATAAGATATTGAACTACACCCCTAACCTTCTCCACCCTTTTAAAATTTAGAACTATTTTCTTTGTTTTACTGATGTACTTCCATACTTACACCTTATGAGGTGATGTAAGTTCTAGAGGTTGAACATAATTATTGTATCTATAAGAAGTTTTAACTATTTTGAACTATCTTTGGATAATACTCAGTTTATATTATTTATAGACTCCAAAATGCAGACAACAAAGAAACCATGGCATTGTTTTCACTGTTCACAAACTTTCTAGAAGCATGGAAACTGGAGATTTAATATGTCCAGTTTCTTTTAGAAATGGTACCCATTTATTTTGGGCCTGTAAGTTCAATTACTTTTTTTCTTTGTGATGCTGGAGATTGAACTCAAAGCCTCATGCATGCTAGGAGAGTGCCCTGCTGTGGAGCTGCAGCCCCAGCCCTTTACCCATTATCTCTTCTCTTCTTTTTAGCACAAATTTGTGAAGTATTTAGGCTAAAGAGTTCATATCATGTCTTTTTTGCAGAGTGAAGATAGGTATATGGAAATCAGACCTTGAACTTTGTCCTCATTGATTATCACTTAGCACAGTTATTGTTGTACAGATACATTTTAAATTTTAGATAATTTGCCATGATTTAATTTTACACCATTCTTTGTTGCCAGTATCCTTTAAGTTTCTTGAACCTTTCCTTTGCAGGAGTCTGAAAAAATCTCATGTATTTGACCTGTTCTGTGTTCTTTCATAAATTCCTGGCTCTTGAGTACTTCTAGTCAGTGTAAATCTTGTCAGCTGGCGGCAAGCTGGGATCTCAAAGAATTTTCCTACCCATTTGTATTTTGTCCATCTTCTGAAACTTCTCACCCCAACACTTTCTCAGTCATTAACTTGTCACCTGGAATCTATTAGGTGGTAACTTCCTCAGTTTTCTATTGCAAGCTGCAAAATCCATTTATATCAGCATTTCTTTCTCTCCTATTGATAGAGTGAAAAAAGTGTTTCCTGCATGTTCAAGGTTAATCCCTTTTTCTGTACTCTGAATCTTATTTTAGGCAGTCCCTGGGACCTCAGTCCTTCAGTTATCTCCATGTTTTTCTTTCTAGAACTCCTGAGATACGCTTAAAACTAATCTGAAAAAAGAAACTGGAAAACCCTTCACATGCTGTGCCTCTTTATCTCTAATTTCACATCTATGGTCTTTGAGTTGTTTGTATTTGTTGCTTTTACATCCTTCCCCACTTCTCTCTCCCTTCCTTTCTCTCTCTTCTTCCCTTCTTTCCATTCTTCTTTCTTTTTTGGTACTGGAGATTAAGCACAGGGGTTCACACTTCCCTAGGAAAGCATTCTACCACCAAACTATTTTTCTAGCCCATTTAAACTGTTTTTAAGACAGGGTCTCCTTAAGTTGCCAAGGCTGGTGTTAAATTTGTGATCCTCCTACCTCAGCCTTCCAGGTAACTGGAATTACAGGTGAGTACTGCCATGCCTAGCATGTCCTGCTTGTTTCTTAACTTCCTATGTTCTGGCAGCTTTTGTCGCCTTAGTCATGAGGAACCACATTAATGCGAACTTGAGTCAGCAGGTCTCCATATATTACTTTCTCTTTGGCAGTTGTCGTGTTGATCATTCTTTCTCTTTCCTTGGTTTAGTTATACCACATTCTACTTCAAATTTTTTGTTGTTTGTTTTTTGCTTCTCTATTACTCATCCTAAGTGTTCTTCACGAGATATCTTTCATATTTTTCTCTTAAATGTTGGTGACTATTGGGCCTTGGTCTTCTCATTTCATTCTTTATCTACTTTCTAGGTATAGTCTGTGTTGGTGAGAGCCCTCCCTTGAACTTTAGACTGATAAATTTAAATACTTGTTCGATTGTTACTTGAAGGGTGCCGCAAATACTGAGATTCAACATGTTCTAGATTCAGGCAGTTCCGCAGCCTTGGTATACCTTCCAACCTTCCCTCCCCAGTTTATTCTTTCTTCCTGTGTTGTTAATCTCTGTAAGTAGTTCTGTCATAGAACTATTTCTCTAATCCGAGGGTTGGTTGCACTCTTAATTCCTCTCACCACCCCTAAGATCCAACCCAGGACTTCCTGTATATGAGGTAAGCTCTCTACCACTGAACTAAGGTCCCAACCCCTCCTACATTTTTCTCATACAGTCAAACAAGCTATGTAGATTGCCGGAGCTCTTCAATTATATTTATCCCAACTGTAGTTACTCTGATGAAATAGCCTTTTAACCTGTGTTTCTGTATTTAATTATGCTTATCTCCAACTTGGCACTGCCAGAGGGGTCATTTTAAAAGCCAGATTATAAGACATTGCATTGAACTCTCAATATATTTTAATGTACTTTTCTAGTCTCTTCCTTCTCCTTGCAGTAACTTCTTAAACTGTAGTAATATCTTCTTTCCTTTTATATAGCAGGATATGCCATATCTCTGACTTCTTAGCCTATATACATGCTCATCAAGGAACTTTATAGCTCTCCCAATGCAGAAAAGATTGGAAACTTAGCCAGCTCCTCATCCTTAAAGTCTTAGTGTAGATGTCTCAAGTCAGGTTAGACATTCTTCCTGCCTCTCACTGCAGCCTATGTTATAACTCATTGTTTACTTATCATCTACTAGGTCACGTTGTTTCTGCAGACAGTGACATTTTTTTTCCATTTCCTTGCGTTCCAAGCAGTTGGGGAGAGGAGGACACACAACACATCAGTAGTAAAATACTATGAGAACACATGGGACCCAGAAAGCCTGTGCTAGAGTCAGAAAAGCTACTCTAAGAAGCAGGTTTACTGTGGGTAGAATCTAGACAGCTTGTCTTGGGTTGCCTCCTCTTTTCTACATACATTTCCATTTTAGGATCCTCAAAAAGTGAAATCCAGGTAATTTCTTAAAAGTCTTTAGGGTAAAGAAGTGGGATTTTAGTTCCCATTCATTCCCCCACAGAAATAGCATTCTTCCTTTAATGATTATTTCATTCAACAGACATTTGTTATTGCCATACTTACATTTTTAGTATTATTTGATAGGTATATATGGCTGGCTTCTGGTAAAATTTTGTCTTTATTTTTTATTTTTGGTGGTGCCTGGAGTGGAACCCAAGGCCTTGCATATGCTATTCAAACACTCTACCTTTATCCCAGCTTTTGCTTTTATAGGAGGATTAAGATCTGTAAGTATTGAATGTATGAAGTGTGGATGAGTAGTTAATTTGAAGAAGATAAAGAGCTGCAGAAGCAAAGATTGAAAACCAATTTAGACCTTACGAATTTTATCTTTTCTTTTTAATTAGTGGGGGACAAATTGAGCTTATTTGAAAGTTTTTGTGCATAAATTATGAAAGATTTAACAAAAATATGCCTTTAGAAGTAAATATTGAGGTTTCACTACATTTGTGAACAGGATTCTTACCCATTGGGAGCTACTAGTTTTTGGTTGTCTAAACTAATTGCTGACTGTCAAAAAGATTCATTTTCCAGAGGAAGCTTTCTTCTTAAGATATCATAGGGTATATATATTTCTAGAACAGTTTTATTGTGACATGATTCACATACTATGAAGTTCAGAGTGGTTTTAGTATTTTCATAATTATGTACTTATTTTCATAGTTACGTACAATCTAATTCCAGTTTAATTTCCCTACCTCAAAAAGAAACACCATACCTGTTAGCATTTACTTTGTATTCACTCTAGTCACTGGCAGCCATTGTCCTCTGTGTAGCTATTTATTTTATCTTCTTTATTTACAACCATTCTCCTGCTGTCTATGTATTCGTCTATTCTGAACATTTTATACAAAGGAAATCACAATATGGGGTCTTTTTAAAAATTTTAGTAGTATGTATTGGTGATACACAATAAATATACCGTATTCATCCTGGAGAATTGGTACGTGTACATACCACATGTTGGTCCTTTTTACTTCCCTTCCCCTCACTTCTCTCCCATCTACCCCTATCACAGGTATCTTTCTTCACGTAGCATAATGTTTTTAAAAGTCATCATCTATGTTGTAGCATGTGGTACTCCAAATTTTTTTTTTCTCTTTAGTTGTGGGGATTGAATTGAAGAAATTTGCACTGAACTGCATCCACAGTCTTCATTAAAATTTTTAACTTTTGATCCCAGGCTGGGCTCCAACTTGGGATCCTTCTGCCTCAGCTGCCCAGAGTGCTAGGGGGTTACAGGCATGTGCCACCACACCCAACTTCTATTTCTTTTTGTAGTTGAGTAGTATTTCTTTGTATAGATATATTTTATCTGTTCGCCAGTTGATAGATATTAGTTATTTCTCTTCACTGATAATTGTGAATAATGCTAATGTAAACATTCATGCTTACATTTTTGTTTGGATATGTGTTTTCAGTTCTCTTGGTATGTACTTAGCCATGAAATGTTGACATATACTAATACCATGTTTTAACTTTTTTGAGGAACTTCCAAGTTATTTTTCAATTCTCATGATTCTCCATTCCATCACTTACTTTTCTACCAGCAATGCGTGAGGTTTTCATTTACTCGAAATCCTCAGTTATTTTCTTTCAAAAAATTATGGTAGAAGGTAGGAAGTGTTACCTCATTATGGTTTTTATTTGCATTTCCTTAACAAATAATGATGTTGAGCAACAATGTACTCTCTTAATCATAAGGTTAAATAAAATGAGAAACAAAAAATTATCTCATTTTTTTCTTCAAAGTCCGATGACCTGTTTTCTAAATGTACTTGTACATTACCTTTTCAAATTTTTTGTAATTATATATTGGCTAAAAAATTATTAATACAAAATACAGCTTCAGAAATGGAAGAAAAGCACCTTACAGATCTCCACTAGACTGTTTACATTGAACTATAGCAAAGTCTCTGTCAGGAAATTTCTTTTTTATTTTTTCCTCCTTCTGTATCTTTTTATTTTTTAATTTTTTACTAGTACATGTTTGTGGTACATTATGTTTATGTTTCTTGTGGGGAATGGGCATATGTACATAACACGTCTTAATTCTTTTTTCATGCCCTTCTCCTTTCTTCCCTCCTCATTCCCTCCATCCTTTAGTCTCCTCTTTTGCAAAAAATCAGCCTTCTTTCTTTATCTATCTTTTATTTTACACATTCTTTATATTTTGGGTTTCTCATATAAGAAACCATGCAAGATTTACTTTTGTATTTTTATAAGATTTACTCTTGTTTATTTCACTTAACGTGGTCTGAAGGTACACCTATAGATTACTCAAGTTTATCCTTTTTTTATGACAGGATAGTACTCTGTGTGTATAAGTACTTTTTTTAAAAGTTTATCTGTTAATGGACATGTAGGTTGCTTCCAAGATTTAGCCATTATGAATTGTATGCATACAGAATTTTGCGGGGTTTTTTTGTTTGTTTTTTGAGACAGGATCTCACTATGTAATTCAGGCTGACCATGAAGTCACTATGTAGCCTAGGCTGGCCTCGAATTCCTGGCAATCTTCCTGCCTCAGCCTTCCAAGTGGGATTACAGGTATACCATCATGCCTAGCTGCACACAAAATTTTTAAGGGAACATTTTAAAGTTTTTGAAAATCATTAAGAAATGGAAAAATGCAAATATGGTTTATTAGTTCATCTTTTAATTATATTTTAAAAACTGTAAGTTTTAAAATTCCATAGTCCAGAAAATGAGGATTTTTGTTGTAAGCCCCAGCATAATATCAAATAATGAAACATGGAGTACTGTTGATTATGTCTTTTTCTTCCTCCATCTAATAGTTTGTTGATATTCACTAGTAACAGCAAAAGAAATAAAAGAGAAGACTGAAGAAGAAAGAATACATATCCTCAGTGTTACCTCATTCTTTTATAATAGCCATGAAGATTAATACTTTCATTTTCTTAAAGGGACTTTGGGAAGTTCCAGTATTGTCACTGAGAAACAAGTCGAATCACAGCAGTAAAGCCAGGCATGGCACATACCTATTATCCTGGCAGTCTGTTGAGGAAGGTGGATTGTAAGTTCAGACCCAGCCTTGGCAGTTTAGTGACTTAGTGAGACTCTGTCTCAAAATTTAAAAAACAATAAAACAAAACAAAACAAAACAAAACGGGATGTAGGTTATTGTGAAGGCTGTAGGTTCAATCCCTAATACCTCAAACAGTGAAAACCAAAAACAGTGAGTAAAATACAGCAGTGGAAGAACAAGGGAGTTCAAAGGTAGATAAGTCTTTGAATGTTGAAGTATTACATGTGATTTCTTCTCCTCTATTAGGATTGTTTATTTCTGGGATACTATTGGATTTCTCAACCTGAAAATAGAATATTTTTATTTACCAGTTGTGAGCTACTGTGGGAAAATATAGTCATGTTTCAGAAAAAAATGTCTGCAACATATTATTTGATGTTAGGTTAAAAATTTCGGTATCATGAATGAAAGAGGAGGCTGTGAAATATATTTTTTATTCAGTTTAAAAATTTGAAAGGAAGAAAACTTAAATTGTAAACATACAGAATTTAGTACATTTTTTGCTTTGTATTTTTTGTAAGTATACATGTCATACATATTGATCACATACATCATAGGGAATTTATACATGTACGTAATATATCTTGATTCTGCTTTTTTCCCCATTCCCCTCCCCTCCCTTCAGCCTTCTTTCCGCTCCCCCTTTATAAAAGCTTTGTTTCTATTTTTTCTTCTATTCTTTTTTCCCTTTTCTGTTCCTTCCCTTCCTTCTCCCCCCATCTTTATTCTCCTTCCCATTTGAACATATTCTTCCTACTCCCCATATCTATCCTCCATTGTACTCCTTATTTATCTGTTGGGTTTCTCACACAAGAGAAGCAATGTGCTATTCCAACTTGCACATCCAATTTGTTTCAGTTACGATTATGGTCTCAAAGTGCATCCATTTTCCTAAAAATGACTCAGTTTTATCCTTCTTTATGTCAAAGTAGTACTGTCTTGTATATAAATATCACATTTTGTTTATGCATTCATCTGTTGATGTGACACAATATTTTGAGAAGTAGTGACAGTCACTATTTTATCTAAATTTAATGTTGAGAGGAAAATCAATTTCTAGTTACTTATTTTCAGAATTTATTCTTGTTCAGGGACTTTTGTCAAGCCTCATGTGTCAGGAACAGGATAAGGCAGAGAGCAGCTGAGACCCCTGGGCTTGTGTAAAGGCAACATGATGCAATCTGTGGTGCCTGGGTACGGGCAGACAGGATAAAAAGGCTGTTTGTAGGGAGCAAACAGAAGCAGGCTCTTTATAGGGCTTGAGAGAAGGCAAGAGACATTAGGTGGGAAAATCTTAGTAAACATCAGTGGTCAAAATTCTCTCGGTGTTTCATGCTTCAGTGGGGAAGCATGAAAGGTGTACGGTGTGAATAGGGGGCTTTACATGTCCAGGTGCTTGCAAGAGTCCCTGTTCCATCTTATCTCCTTCAAGACATCCTGTGTTTGCTGAGGGCACCGGTGCTGAGCTGAGAACAATGCCTCTGGTGACACATAGGTTGGGTACTGGGAGAGTCATGTCCAAATTGACCCTTATATCGTGAGCCTATTGTGGATACCTATATATGAGAGCAGACCATTAATGTGATTTTTTTGTTTGTTGACTGAGCCAGTTTTTTCCACTGTGCAATACTAGTGGAACAGTACCAGATTTTAGACATGATTCCAGATGAGCATGTTTCTGTAGAAAGGAAAGGCATGAAAATAACCAAGAATCCACAAAACAGCGTTCTCGAGCTCTCTCTCCCACTAAGATGTTACCAATTTTTTGGGGCTTTGCTTTTCTTGGCTATAATATGAGTATTTACTAGAATGTTATCTCATGTCCCTTTTCTAATATTTCTGATGGCTTATACAGAGCCATTTTGGCTTCAGTAAGAATTGATGAGATAGGTGATTAGATCTGGAATGTTCCTTAAAATTTTCCTGTGCATGGAAGGTGATTGTATTATGGGGTGGGGCTGTACTCATCAGTAGGTTAATTCAGTGAAAGTTCGGTAGCTAAATGTCCCGTTAGGAGGTGAAGCCTGGTATTCTTGTCCCTGCTCTTTGCCTGTCTCTCTGCTTCCTGGCTGCCATAGGTTGAACATCTTTTCCTCTGTCATCCCCTCTGCCATCCTATTTCTCCCTTTGACCTGGCTGACTGTAGACTGAAACTGTGATCCCACATGACCTTTTCCTCCTTTAAGTTATGGATGTTGGGTGTTGTGTTCCAGTGACAGGAAAGTGCCTAAGACAGATTTTTTTGTTGTTGTTTTTGAGACAGGGTTTTGCTATGTAGTTTAGGCTGGGTTTGAACTTACTGTGTAGCCCAGGCAGGCAAGGCAATCGTCCTGCCTCAGCCTTCCCAGTGCTGGGATTACAAATGTGCACCACTGCACCTGACCAGTAAGACAGATTTTGATAACAAGAGTGGGATCCTTGCTGTGATTATACTTGACCATATGTTTTATAATATATGGAAGTAGTTTATGGGAAGAATTTTGAGAGGTTTGGAGATACCAGGTGAAGAAACCCTAGAATCCTGTGAGCCAAACTTGATGGATGAGGTCAGATCTCAGAAGATCAGAGTATTGTAGAAATACAGACTGTAAAGGCCAAGTTCGAGAAGTTTCAGTTGGAAACAAGGACTCCATTGGCAGTTGGACTGGAGATCCTGTATGTTATGCTCTGGTAGGAAATTTGGCCTCATTTTGCCGTGTCCTGAGATTTTGTGAGAAACTGAGATTAAGGATGGTGAACTGATTAATCTGGTGGAGGAAATTTCAAGGGAGGACAACATTCATGGTGTGGCATAGATATTGCTGGCAGCATTTAGCCAGATCTACAGTGAAAATCAAAAACAGAGAGTAAATATGAAAAATTTGCATTTTCATCAGAAAGTGCTTGCAAAGTTGGAGCCATTGAGAGCATAGTTGCTGAAAAGATTAATATTAGAAAGAACTCAAATACTTTGCATCAGCACAGTATGAAAGGTGGCCTGAAGACATCTCAGTAATCAGCAAGACCCTTTACAGGCTCAAGAGTGCAGACCTATAACTTTCCTTTGAGAAGCTACTGCTCAGGGTTGGAGGAGGCCTTGGCCTGATCCACGTAATACTGGTTTAACAGACTTGCAGAATGTGGAAGTTGTGGGGTTAGAGAGACTTCCACTCATATTTCAAAGGAAGGCCTAGGAAGCCAGGCAAAGAGCCGTTGAGAGGCCAGTGTGTGAAGCTGTGAGAGTAAAGCTGAAAATGCAATAGAGACCTCAGGAAGTTGTAAATGTGAGAAATATAGATCATCTGATGATGAAAGCTGCTGGCAATGAGTGGGCCCATCCTAAGAGAGACCATGAGGGCTGTACTTCTTGTCAAAGCCATATGGGCAGGTTGCCCAAGTCCTTTGGAGCTCACAAAACCGCAACTTTCTCTTGGTGCTTTTGGTGTATTAACTAATGGTTATCTTGTAATCAGCATGGTCCAGGGTGTAGACGGCCCACCTGAGTATTGTTGCCAGCAGCATAAAAGGAGAAAAGTGGAGGGGAATATGGTTTATTCTCCTGGAGAAGCTTGTCACACTGGTTTTCCTGATATGAACTCAGCTGTTCTCATTATTGGGGGAGCTCTGTCCTTGAGCATCACTTCTTGGCTCTGGTGCACATCCCTCATCCCGCTGGTGCAGACTTTCTGGCTTCCACCACTGACCTTTGGGCTTTCCCAGTGCAGATTCTTGATACAGACTTGCATGAGATATTATTGTGGGCTGTAGGCCTCCAGCTTGTGGAGGACATTGCCATGGGCTCTAGGTCTTCCACTGGACTCATGCAGAACATTGCTGTGGGATCCAGGCCCTTAGCTTGATTCTTTGGGTCTCTAGTGCATGGACAGATCTCTTGTGCTCTTCTACATTTGACTTTTTGGGTGACTCTTAGAAAATAATCCTTTAAGTTATGTGTCCTGTATTCCCTTGCAAACCCTGACTACAACAGTGCCTAACACAGAGCTCCAGGGTTTAATGTTTCCCCTGTGGGCTTTTGGTGTTGTTTTGGCCTCATTCCTTTCTATTCTAGTTCTTCTGCTTTATAATAGGAATGTGCCATTGTATGTTGGAAGTACAGTGGTATCTTGGTTCATGAACTTAATTCTTTCCATGGTTCTGGTCATAGAATTCGTTCCATGATTCTGGTTGCATAGTATGCATGCAATTCAGTTGGAGCCAGAATCATGGAAAGAATTAAGTTTGTGAACTGAGGTACCACCATATTTAACTTTCTTTTTAATTTTTTATAGGCTCTCACCGTGAAGGGTTTGTCTTGAGTACTGGAGGAGAGTTTGGATTTGGACTTTTCAGCAGTGCTAGAACTGTTTGATCATTCTTAGAGGTGGACTAAATGCATTTTGTATAATGAGATGGACATGAATCTTTTAGGGACCATGGGTAGAATGTTATGATTTAGATCTAGAATGTCCCTCAAAATTCTCATGTGTGTGGAACGTGATTTTATTATGGGGTACTGATTCTTCCATGGATGAGTTAAGTTGCTGAATGTGTTACTAGATAGTGGTGCCTGGTTTTAGAGGTGGGTCACTGGGGTATGACCCAGAAATGTGTCTGTACATTCTTGTGTCTGTCCTCTGTCCTTGCTGTCTGGTTCCTGGCTGACATTGAATTGAGCACCTTTTCCTCCACTGTGCACCTCTGGCTCTTATTTCTACCTTGGAGCCTGCTTTCTGTGGAGTAAACCACTGAGCCAAAATGAACCTTTCCTCTTTAAAGCTGTGGATGTTGGCCACTGCATTTCAGCCTCAAGAAAGTTATTAAAACATAACATATACATAAAATGTAACCTATTTACATTAATATGTATGCATGTTCAAAAGTAATGAGAAAGTAGGAAATTACTAAACCTTTAAGAACTTAGATGGAAAATATAGTTTGTTGTAGATACTCTATTGATAAAATATATACTGTGTCTGCCTACAATATGTAAATCTTAGAGGTACAACCGTGTACCTGGTAATAGAAGAAACTCCAGTGATCAGAGAAGGAAGTAGCGAAAAGGATGCAAAGAGAATTATAGTTGGAAGAGTTCTACTAGTTGTAAAATTTAAAAGAGCTTCATTATAAGATATTTGCCAACAAGGCTTGAATTATGTACTTTTTTGTTTGGTTGATTATGGTGAGTGTTTCTGTGAAATTAAGTACTTATTCTATTATAAAGTATTAGTTATATTCCAAGCCCTTCACTTATTATGTGGGAGGGGGGGAGACTAAAGTAGAGAACAAAATAAACCATTTCTTCCTGGAATTTAATTTATAAAAATGGAAATGAATAGTAAACAAGATATTTACAGATCATGATATGTGCTAGGAAGACAGTAAACAGTAATGTGCTAGAAAGTGGTAAGAGAGAGATGGTCAGGTACTGAAACCTGAAAGTTGTAAAGAAGCTCACTAGACAAAGACCAGTCAGATAAAAGTAGGATAAACAAACCTCTTAGAGTTGGAAAAAGAAACAGAAGAAAGGGCTTTGTAGGGACAGAAACCAGGTGAGGGAAGGAAAGAATATCCTGAGATGGATTTGTAGGACAATCAGGGCTACTTACTGTGGTAATGAGTTGGGATTTAATTCCAAGTACAGTGGGAAACTGTTCAAGAGATTTAAACAGTTGAAAACTGTTCAAGAGGTTTAATATAAATTCATTTTCCTACTAAAAATGATTTTTAAAAAATATTTAGGGACAAGAATGGAAGTAGTTGGAATATTAATGGTAGTATAGGAGAGAAATGATGGTGCCTTAGACAACAGTCACAACATTTAGTGGAAGTAAAAGATGTGGATATAGTTGTGTGTATTTTCCAGATAGGACTGATAGAATTTTCTGTTGTACTATAAATGGGGAAAAAAAGGGAAAAAATTCTAAATAGTTTTTTTAAAGAAAATATATAAAGTAAGTTTGTTTAAGACATCATGTTTAATGCCAGTGCTATATTTGATAAATATTTTTCTCAACACTTACATTTTAATTTAATTTTATTTTATTTAGGCCTATGCATCTGGATGTGACATTGTAATACTGGGAAGTGATTTTGAAAGATTACAAATAATCCCAGGAGCTAAACATGGAAACATTCAAGTGGGATGTGTAGACTGTTCAATGCAGCAAGGCAAGGTTTGTAATCCTGTGGTAATATGCAGATTTGTTTTGAGTATGATTTTTATAGAATAATCTCTAAAATATGGATTTCCTGTTGAAATAGTTTGCTTGAAGGACAAAAAGACTTGCTTTGTTTCAAGGACAAGGTAACTACATTAGAATATAGAAGTCATTTTTTTTTTTTCATTTTGTTTTATGATCATTCTCATAAAGGACAGATTTCTTTATTTGCAGATATCACTGTTAGCAAAGGGTTCCTTAGAATATCAGGAAGAAAGGTTTCAGGTCCTGGTGGCTAGAGACTTCTGTTTGCACTGAAGGCCGGTTTGTGGTGGCACGTGTGTGTAATCCCAGCACTCTGGGAGGCTGAGGCAGGAGTGTCGTTAGTTCAAGCCCAGCCTGTCCAGTTTAGCAACTTAGTGAGATCCTATCTCTAAATTAAAAAATATAAAAGGCTGGGAATATAACTCAGGGTGAAGGCTCTGGGTTCAGTCCCAATTATGGAGAAGTGGGGGAGGGGATAGAGAATCTTGAAAACATTTTTTCTTTGTACAACCATGAAATTAATTTATCTGAGAAAGTTTATCTGCATTTATTGTGTCATTTCTCAGCTTCAAAACATTCTTTGCTTCCCATTACTTTGGAAAAGTCAAATTGTTCACGTTGGCATGGATTCTTCTGTATCCTGGCTTGAACCTGCTGTGTTAGTCTTACGTGCATTATTCTGTTACAGGGAACACTTTCTTCTTGCTAGGCTGGTGCTTGTCACCCCTAAATGCTAGTTACCTTTTTGAATCTTTTCACCTGTGTTCATAATGTGCCCTGTTTCTGAAATTAAACACTCACTACCTTTTGAAATACAACTCATATTTAAAGGCCCAGACTAACTACTTCCTACCAGATAACACAGGGCAGGTGATTTCCACATTCTAGGAACCAAGAACTCAAAAACCTATTGAAAGTTTTTTTCCTTATGTAATTATTCATTTCATTCTCTTCCTTTATTAGGTCAAATATTCTTTTCCATCTCTGATTCTGAGTCTTTCATGTTATCTAATTTCTGATATTTTGATAAATTCATTATATGGGACTCACTTCAGCTATGGTAGTAGCTACCTTATAAAATAGAGCCAGAAAATGTTATGTTCCGTTGATTTAACAGTAAACTTAAATGATTAGGGGTGTAACTTAGTGGTAAGTATGTGTAGTAAATAAGGTCCTGAGTTTAATCCCTATTACCCTGCAAAAAAATTAAAAAATTATACATCTAAAAGATAAGCTGAAAATGTACTCCAAAGGACTAGATCTAAGTTTTATTTTTAAAAAGGTAAATACTGATTAAATTGTGATCTTTGATGATAGATAATCTAAAAACTAATTTTTAAATCATGTTACATTCCATATTTGGCAAAGATTACATTGATATGTTTTTTCTTCTGTGAGAAAAACAACATTTATGTGCATGTTATATATGATTTAGTATATGCTAAATGTTTTACAAATGTTATGTTAGTCCTCAAAATAGGACTGTTAGTTTGGAAGACTGTGTTATACATACTGTAAACTCTGGTAGGGATATCAAGGTACAGAGAGATTAATTTGCTAGTTACATAGAAGGTAGCAGTAATGTGGTTGTAACCCAGATGTGAACTTGACATTCTTGGTAGGCACAGTGGTATATGCCTATAATCCAGCTACTCTGGGGGCTAGGGCAAGAGGATCACAGATTTGAGGCAAACCTGAGCAATTTAGTAAGATCTGGTCTCAAGATAAAATGCAGTGGGCTGGGGATACAGCTTGGTGATACTTGCCTAGCATATGTGAGACTCTGGATTTAATCCGAGTACCACAAAAGAAAAGTCTTACATTCTCAAGTATTGAAGAAGAAGTTATGTGTGTGGTTGTATTTTAAATTGTGATATATAAGTAAGTTAGTACACCCATAATAATTTTCTTTTTCTTTCTTCTTTTTAAAAGATTGCAGCATCCTATGGAAACATTATCTCTGTTTTTGAGCCAGTTAATCTACCGAAACAAAAGAAAAATTTGGTCAGTAAATTTGTAATTTTTCTTTGAGGAATTAAATGTCTTTAGAATTCAAAGGATATAAAACCACAGTGACCATCAAATAGACTAGTAAAAATTATATATATATGTAAATGAAGATATATGTAAAATCCCACTTTCATATTAAAAATATTTAAATACTTCATGGACTAGAATTACACTAAATTGTGCCAGTAAATTGTCTTAAAATGCTTTACCTTTTTTTTTCTTCTGACATTTTAAATTTTATGTTACATATTTGAAGAGTTAAAACTTAAAATTGTTAGTGACTTTATTGCTAGCAGCGAACTTGTACAGCCATATGTGGCCCATTATTGTTGGTTTTTAGGTCTATTTTTATAGTTTTTCTGCCTTTTCATATGTATATTTTTAAGTTACATGTTTCTTAATATAGGTCTAGGACTTAATTTCTTTCATTATATCATGTAACATGATTGTTATCAGGTCAATGAACGATTTTCTTTATTAGGTAGATGTATTCACAAATAGTTGTGAAGGCTGGTTGAACAGTTGTTTCTAAATACGATTACATAGTAGCTTTCATGTGTGCTTTAATGCTCTTAAATATAGATGGATCATAGTGTTTTCCCTGTTTCTATTCAAGGTTAAACTATGATTTAAGCCATATGAAAGGGATCAGCACAGTGTAGTTGAGAGAGCAGTGTGTTAGAGATCTTAGCACTGGTTTCTGTTTCTGCTTCATTGTAGTTATTTTATCCAAAACAAGTCAGCCTGGTGGCTTTATTTGCCCAACTTTAAATTGACTAAGACCTATTTATTCTTGGTAGCATTATTGTAAGGATAACATGATATCAAAGACTGTAGAAATGTATTGTGGAGAGTTAAATGTTTTAATAGTAGAAATACCTGCATTTGTTTGGATCATTTTCATGTTTTCCACTTAATTCATTAGTATCTTACAGATTACCTCTAATCTAGTTTAGACAGCTGTTATTTTATTTCTTCCTTTCCTTCTTAGTTTTTCTTTCTTCCCTGTCTTTTTTAAATGAGTAAGACAGCAGAAGCCCAAAGAAAGTAAGTGACTCGATCACTCATTTTGTCTGTTGAGTCACCGAACTGAACATAAAACCAGCTCTCTTGATTCTTAGGTGTCCTTCCTTACCTTGTGTTAAAGAAAAATATTTTCTCTGGGCTAGTTGATGTCCATCTTTAAATTTCATGAAAGGAGTAGTCATAGTTATCTCTCATTTCTATTTGTATTTGTACATTATCTAGTGAATATATTATTAAAAGCTTACAGCAATATTTATTAGTAAGTGGCAGTACTAAAAACAAATTTTAAAAGTGATCAAGCCACTGCTGGGCGTGGTGGCGCACACCTGTAATCCCAGCATTCGGGAGGCTGAGGTAGGATCATTGCAAGTTCGAGGCCAGCATGGGCTGACAAAGTGAGCTCAAAGTCAGCCTGAACTACGTAGCAAGACCCTGTCTCAAAAAGACAAAAAAAAAAAAAAAAAAGTGGTCAAACCATTCAGAATAAAATACTTCAATATTGGATATTATTTGTTGAATAAAAAAAGGTATTCTTAAAAATTCACTGTTTTATGTTAAAATGCCCTTATTAGTGTACATACAATACATTTATATTTAAATGCCCATACTAGTAAGTATAAAATAGAAATGTTCAATTTTGGTCCCTTTTCTCTTTTACTAATTATTATTGATGAATATAATAATGTAAAATACTCTACAAGAGGAAGCTAGTTTATTAGTATTGCCAACAGGGTAGCAAATATACTTGAAACTGGATCAACTGGAAAAAGCATAGATTTGGAAGATGTAGAATCTTTAATTCTAGAATATAGTTTTATAGGTATTTAGGTCCTCATTAAATGATATTATTTTCTTTTCTCTACGCATTCTAATACTCTTTTGAGATGGTAAATAGTCTCATGAGAACATTACTGTGAGAAGTACACTTCACAATTATGGGTAGTTACATATGTCCAGCTCCTTCCCTGGGAATTTCTAAATATCTAGGTATGAGGGAGGCAGCTGTATAATATGTCTAGTTCTAGAGAGGGTTTTCATGTTCACTGTGATTGAAATCTGCTCCCAGAGAGTCAGCATTTCATAAAAGCATACTCTCTAGGCCACCTGGGATATCAATCATCTAGAGTGTTGGTTTAAGGTACATGTTCCTCTACCACAAACTAGATCTTTGAACCTGAATTTTTGGGCATAGGTGTTGGAAGTCTGAACTTTTAATAAACAACTTAGCTTCATCTTTGTTGTATCACTTTGTTGTAGTTTAAGAACCACTACATTAAGAGATGATTTATGGATTTCAGTCTGTTAGTGGGCAGTTAAATCAGTTTAAAGATCAAAACTTGAATTTAAAAAGAAAATGAGATAGAAGAGAAAAATGTCAGGGCACAGCACATGTGTCCTAGGCCAACCCTAGGTTTCATTTATGTGTATATGTTTATGTGTCCTGAGTCTTGGTACAAAATGTATTTCTTATTGTATTAGGGAAAAAAAAGCTTGCTGTGTTGGTACTACACACCTGGAATTCCACCAGTTGGGAAGCTGAGGCAGAAGGAACATGAGTTCAAGGCCAGTCTACATTTCTAGCAAGACTCTGTCTCAGAATGTCAAAAAAAGGGGACAGAAATGCTTGAAAAATACTGCTTTAATAAACAGGGGACTTTACATTATATAATATTTAGGAAGTGTTACTCTGAATTATTCTGAATTTCTCCTCATACCATCATGATCTCAGATGGAGATAAAACATTAAGAGAAGGACATATCAAATAACAGAGCCATTGACAACTTTTAAAGTTAAACTTTAGACTTTAACTGTAATAAAAATAGTATTTATTTTGGAGTTAATACATTTTTAGACATCCAGCAATGGATGTTCTCTCAGTGGTCTCCTCCTTCATGTAGTCCCTGTTTTTTTTAAAAACGGAATTGAACATTTTGTTTTCCTTAAAAATGATCAACTGTATTATTGTATGAATAATAAATATGAACATACATATTTAACAGAGAATAGATGCTAATCATAACTGCCTAAATGACGTTTTTTCTAATTTTAGGAATTGGATAGTCAGTGGCAGAAAACGGGTCAGTTTTTTCTGAACTCAATAGCACATAATATAACTTGGGATCCTGCAGGTAAGAAAATAAGGGAGATTAACCGAGATGAAATATCCCTTTTGTTGTTTTTATTTATGTATTTGTGGGTGAGATTGTGGGTAATACAAGCTAATATAGATTGTGCCTTTTTAGAGTTTATAATGAAATGAAAAATATTAACTAATAAATGATAGACTATTATAACTACTAAAATAGGAATGCCTGTTTTCTTTGGAAAGATGCATTAATTACAGGGAATCAGGGTTTCATTGAAGAAGTGCCTTTTTACCTGACTAGTAGATAGATTTTAAAAATGAGGGTGGTATATGTGTAGTAGGAAAAAGAAGTGAGTTTTAAGGAGAGATTGTGGGTATGTATTCAATTGTCTATTTCTGCATTTTAAAATTCCCCAAATTTAGTTACTTAAAACTTCAGGGGTTGGGGATTTAGCTCAGCGGCACAGCGCCTGCATGGCAAGCTCAAGGTCATGAATCAATTCCTGGTACCAGAAGAAAAACAAAAAACTTCAATCATTTTAGTGTTTGTGATTCCGTGGGTCAGGAGTTACTATACGGTTCAGTGAGAATGGTTTATCTTTTGTTGCTTGTGGTATTACCTGAAGTGACTTGTCTATGGCTAGGGGTTTTAAGAAATGCTTTGTTCACACATGTAGGCTTGGCCCTTGCTATCAATTGCAACACCTTTGTTCTCCATGTGACCTGTCTCTCTTGTGTGTCCTCTGTAGGATAGCCTAAATTTTATTTTGTTGTGGTTGCTGGATTGCAAAACTGAAAGCATAGCTGCAGTAGTTCCTAAATCATGTGTTTAGAAGTCCTAGAATGTTACTGTTACATTTTATTACGTAGTCAGAGCAAGTTACACATTTTATTGGTCAGCATTGCTGTTGAGAAAAATACCTGATATCCACAACTAAAAGGAGAAGTTTATTTGGCTCATATTTTAAAAGGTTTCATTCCATGGTCAGTTGGATCCAAAACAGAAACATAGTGGAAGGGATGGGCAGAGGAATGCTTCTTATCTCATGGTGGCTGGAAGCAGTGCCCAGGGAAAGAGCACTATCAGCCAAGATACCTTCCAAAACTTAACCCCAGTGATCCTCTTCCAACTGGGCCCATCTCCTAGCTGCACATTCAACTATGAACATCAGTGGATTAATACACTGATGACTGTGGTACCACCATGATGCTAGGAGCCTCTTAACCCAGTTACATCAACAATTATGATTAACTGGCACACAAGTCCAGCCCATGTTCAAGAGATAGAAGAAATGAACTCCAATTTTTGATGAAAGGTTCAAAATCATATTGTGGGGGTATGGACAGAGGCAAACATAATTTGGGGAGTCATTTTTACCATTCTACCACAGTGAGCAAAGACAGAGAAACACCATAAGTTATAGTCTAATATTAGTACTTCTCTGAAGCCAGATTAAGTCCATGTGAATGCTGGTGAGGTGAAAAACTACAGCATATTATGGAATACTTTAAAAATCATTCTGAAGAGTTGGATAGTACTGTGTGTGTGTGTGTGTGTGTGTGTGTGTGTGTGTGCGTGTATTTGCATGTCCTAGAATTGAACCCATAGCCTCAAGTATATTAGGAACATCTTCTACCATCTAGCTACATCCTGGCCCTAATTTTTTTTTGTCTAAAAGCTGCAGTATTACTGAGTTGTTGTTTGTCAGTTTAATTTTGAAGTGCTGGGGATTGAATACAGGGTTTTGTGCATGCTAGGCACATACACATACTCTACCACTGACATACACCCTAGCACTACAAACCATTAAAGGTTTTAAAAGAAGGCAGTGTTGTGCTAAGAATATTGTTTTGTAAGATTGGTCTGCTAGCAGTGTGGTAGCAGGGCCAAAGACAGATGAATCAGAGGCATAGTGTTGCATTCTTAGTTGTTTGAATGAGAAATAACTTGTTTTAGTGTGTTTACTATAATAGGAACTCAGTATCATACAAATTAGTGAATGATAAAAGGAATACATGGATGTGAAATGCATGTAAGCAATAGAAATGACATGTGACAACTGAATGACATTACTTTGACAATATTTATAAGCACAGCAAGCATGAAACTGTTTTAGTTCTGATTAAATACTTACTGCATATAACATGCCAGGTCTTAGGATGTATGTCATTTTTTTCAGATTGTGTTAGTAATCTAATTAGAGTGCTTTATAGTGCTCCAAATGCACTTTTGCATCTTGCCTAAGTCACAAAGTTTTTATTTTAGACTTGTAATTTTTTTTCTTAGTTTAATATACATACATCTCTCTTTCATGTTCTAAGTCAATCTACCATACCACACCTTATCATATGTTGTTTTGTTCCATTCCATGGGATTATGTTGTATTAATTTTTTTTTTTTTTTTTTAATGAAGTAGAACCTCACTATGTTGCCCAGGCTGGCTTTGAATTCCTGGGCTTGATCAGTCTTCTTGCTACAACCTCTCTAATAACTGGAACTATAGGTGTGTGATATTATACATGGCTCTACATTAAATTTGTAATCTTTCACATGATCCTTAATTTCATCTTCAGGTTATTTTAGCTGAGTGTGGTGATGTGTGTTTATAATTCCAGCATCATGGGAGGGACCACTCTCAGCATCTTGGTGACTTAGTGAGACCCTATCTTAAAAAACACAAAAAGGGCTCAAGGCAAAGGTCCTGAATTCAATTCCCAGTACCACAAAACACACACATATGCAAACTTTGACTATTAGTAAGTTCAGTGGTAAACATATTTAAATGAACTGTCTCAATAGGACTTGCTGTGATTTTTTTTTTTCTATGAAACTTTTCACTTGCTTATTCTACTACATATTGAGTGGCTAAGTGCCTGACCTGTGGTAGAGACATAGCTAAACCTTACAGCAACTGCATACAGACCCCAAATTTTATTGAGGTTCACCAATTACTAGATCCAATTCATATTGCTAATTGCATATTTATAATTTAGACACAGAATTTCTAATCTAAAATGTATGCTATTCCCACAGACCTACTGTTTTTTTGAAATAAGAAAATAACCATTCCAGACAGATACACATTCTTAGTTGCCAAGGTGAAGAGTTTGTTTGTTTGTTTTCCGGTACTGGGAATCGAACTCACAACCTCACACTTGCCAGACAGGCGCTGTGCCACTGAGCTAAATCCCCAGCCCTGAAGATTTATTTTTGCCAGCTATTTTTTGGTTGAAATTGCTTATTCTTTGTCTTCTTTGTATGCACGATCACATAACCTTCTATTGAATCTCAAATCATAAAGTCAAAACCTGACATTGAACCTTGTTTTCTCATTGTTTAGTGGTCAAGGCTTTACAATTCCTTTTGTTATTTCACTTGTTAAAAATTGTGAGAGAGTATATATAATACAAAATTTATCATCTTAAGCACATTAGGTGTACATTTTACAAGTGTGTTTAATGCTTTCATAATGTTGTGCAACCATTATCACTGTCTCCATAATTCTTTTCCCCTTATGAAAGTGAAACACTGTGAGTAAACTCGCCATTCCCATATCTGTCCAGCCCCTGGAAACCACTGATCTACTCTTTTATCACTCTGATTTTGACTGCCTTCAGTATCTCATATAAGTACATAGAGTACTTACAACTGACTTATTTCAGTTATAGTATCCACAAGGTTTATCCATATTGTCATTCTTTTGTGTTTAATTTTTTTGTAATGAAATAATTAAAATTCTCATTTCCTTTTTTTTGTATTCAATAGCTATTTCTTTTTGGTTACTTTTGGTTTTAACACTCTAATTTGATGTCAGCATAACTTCAATAAAACACTCTGCTCCTTTACAGTCCTGTCCCCACCATGTTTAAAGTCATAATTTTATGTATTTATACAGACAGTTATATTTATACAGTTCTGAGTTTTGAAATATCTTTTAAATCTTTATTTCTTTAATATTGATTTAGGGCCAGGGATATAGCTCAGCGGCTCTAGTGTCTACCTGGCAAGTGCAAGGTCCTGAGTTCGATTCCCAATACCAAAATATATGTATGTTCAGATTCTCATGATTTACTATATGAAGTATTATAGTTAATCAAGTTTCCCTGGCTCTTATGTTTTCTTTCATCTTGTCTGTAGAGTTATTTTCTGAAAAAGATTTTTAATCAGCTTTGTATAATAAAGTCTTTAAAAGGTGAAAATATGATGAAAGTTTTAGATTACCTCTCTAGAGAAGTGTACATATTATAATACAGTTTGAGCATATTAGCTCAGTGGAGGGAGGGTCACAGACTTCTTCAAGTCCATCTGTTGATGGCACTTTCTGTTTATACCCCTTGTTCTGAAATACAGATACAATTATAAACCTCTTCCTCTTCCTTCAAACTTTTGACTTCTATTTTTATTTTTGTTTATTTATTTATTTATTTTTTTTTTGTGGTACTGGGGATTGAACTCACGACCTTGTGCTTGCCAGGCAGGCGCTTATGTCACTGAGCTATATCCCCAGCCCAACTTTTGACTTGTAACTCCCTATAACAAAGCCCAGACTCTTATGAACCTGCAGAAATGCTTCTTAATCTCATCCTGGCAATTTTTGCAACCTCATTTCCATGTTACCTTAGTCCTTAGCCACCCTGGATTAAAAGGCAATTTTGAGCAAAGGAGGTTGCATGCCCTCTTGCCTTTGTGTTAGGTCCTCTTTCTGAAGCCTGTCTCCTCTCCTTTCCTTCTCTTCCTGCATTCCCTAAGGACAGGTTGCATGTCATGACTTTCCTTGATACTTCTACTACAAGCACACTTAATTTCTCTTCCCTAAGACTTTGCATACATTTTTATCATGTTTTTAACACTTTTACAGGGAGTTGTAATGTTCTCATGTCTTTCTCTCTACTGAAATGTGAACTCATGAAAAAGGGCAGTGTTTTACTTGTCGGTATATCCTCAGGGCTTAGTGCGGTATGTGGCACAAAGAAGATACTCATTAAGTGTTTGTTGAATTGAGAGATCATAAGATCTATTCCCTTCTTTTCCAAGCTATTGCAACAAAATTAATGTACACCCTTCTTTCCCTCCCCCAAATATCTTTCTGTTAGTCTTTTTATAAATAGTATTACTTTTATAGTATTATGTGAAATTCTTAAACCTGTATTTTAACTCACTGTTAAATACCTAAATAACAAATAATAAATATTTTATTTTTCAGGTAGTCGTCTTTTAACTGGTTCTAGCTGTTTGCAACTCTGGTCTAATAGTAACTTAAAGAAGCCAAATGAAGATGAAAATCCAGATAAAACAGATCTTAGCTTTGGGGATTGGAAATGCATTTGGCATTGCAAGTAAGCAAATAACTAGGAGATTAAACTGATAAACCTGTTCTTGATAGTTTTAGTGTATTATAAATACATTTTGGCTTGTGTAAAGCCACACTAATATTGATTTCTTTTTGTGTGTGAAATGCCTTTTTTTACACCAAAGATTAACCGTTTTCCATGTTCCAAATGTCTTATACAAGAAATACATAAGGTAGGTAAATAGATGCAACTGAAGACCATACTCATAAGTGAAATAAATCGGACCCACATATGTGAACATCATATTTTCTCCCTGGTGTAGGAACCTGAAAGAGTAAGTAAAACTCAAAACATACAATAAATTATATGAAAGGGAAAGAAATTGCTCAAAGGAAGGAATAACTGGGATGAGGGAAAGATGAAAAAAGAAGGAAAGCAAAATATATATATATACCTGTATGTATATAGAAGAATAGCTGGGATAACTGTACTGCTGATGTCTGGTGGTATATTGAAAGGATCAGTTAATGCTTAAAATTTTTTGTATTTTGACCAATTTTGAATGCTTTTATCTGGTGATCTGAGCAACTGATTTGAAGACAACAATATGTAATGGAACAACCATTGGTGAATTCCTACCATCTTGTCTAGTGAAACTCTGTATTATCTCTAATGTTTTATTTAATAATTTTTTTTATTCTCTTTAATGGTTTAAACAATCTCCCATTCTTACATCGGGTAATCTGAGCAGTGTAGTTGAAAATAACAATATGTAATATAACAATCACTGTTAATTCCTATCATTTTGTTTTGAAACCCTGTATCACTTTTAATGTTCTTGCTTTGTTTGGTTTATGTCTGTGATGTTGGGATGCTGCTAGTCTTCTTTTTTAACTACTCTCTTTAATTTTTTTTTTCTTTTTTTTGAGACAGGGTCTCTCTATGCAGTTCAGGCCAGCTTTGAGCTCACGTTGTAGCCCAGGGTGGTCTCGAACTTACAACGATCCTCCTGCCTCAGCCTCCCAACTGCTGGGATTACAGGGGTGCGCCACCACAGCCAGCCTAACTACTCTCTTTAAAAGAAATACATAAGATTGAAGACCATTAAATAGAAATTGCTAAATTATACAAAAAAGATACCTTTTTTATGCTTTTGAATGAAAGACTTTGTATTATGGGGAAGTTTGTTTTTCCCATATTATTTTGTATATTGACCATAATTTTTGTCAGAATTTTATTGGAATTCTTTATTAGGAGCATAATTCTGAATTTCATTTGAAAGAATAAAATGGGAAAACCAAGGAAATTATGAAAAATAAGAAAAATGAAAGTAGTATAATAAAGCTGTAGTTGATCAAACAGTTTGTTGCTAATATAGAAACAGACATATGAGGATCTAGGTTTAGACTCAGTTGTGCATAGATACTCATTGTAGAAAGCATAATTAGCTAGCTCTAGGGAAAAGAAAGTGAGATACAGTCTCCTTTGTGCCTGGTATCAAAGTGTCAGATGGAGGAAAATACTGAATTTCTGTACATTGAAATACTGGAGAAAATGTAGGTAAGAGAGCTACAGTGGCCAGTATTATAGGCACTGACCACATTTTGCTATTTAGCCCTTGAGATGTGGTTGGTCCCAGTTGGATGTGCTGGAAAATAAATAGTGGATTTCAAAAACTCAGCACACACCAAAAAGAACATAAAATGTCTTATTATATATGCATGTGTAATAAGTAAATACTAGATTTCAAAAACTTGTCATGAAATAATGTAAACTATCCCTTTTTTTAATTAATTACATGTTGAAATGATAGTATTTTTGCATATTAGGTTAAGTAACATATAATTAATTTCACCTGTTTCTGTTTTCCTGTTTTTAATGTGGCTGTTAGGTTTTTTTTTTCTCCTGTAGTGAAAGTCAAACCAGGGGCTTTCACATGCTAGGCAAGTGGTACCACAAAGGTGTATTCCCTAGCCTTCTAAAAATTTTATTTTTGTAACAGAGTCTTTCTAAGTTGCCCAGGCTGACTTCAAAGTTAGGATCTTCCTGTCTCAGCATCCTAAGCAGTTAAAATTACAGGCATGTGCCACCACACATAGCTCACTAGTAGGAAATTTAAGTGAGATATTTGACTTATATTTGTCATTTATGTTCTACTGTTGGACAAACCTCCTGCTTTAGATTTTGAGAAAGACTTTCTAAATATGACACCAAAACTCGAAACTGAAAGGAAGGGAAAAATTAATAGTTTTGACTAACCGGCTGTGGTTGCACACATCTGCAGTCTCAGTCATTTGGGAGGCTGAGTCGGTAGATCTTTTAGCTCAGGAGTTCAAGACCAGTTTGGGAAACATGGTGGAGTACTGTCTCAAAAAAAAAGAAGTCTAGACTGTATCAATATAATACTTCTGTAAGACACACACACAAAAAAGGACAAAAACCTGAAGGAAATATGCAGTTTAGGGGTTAATGTCTTTTTAAAAGTTATTCTTAAAAATTAATTAGAAAAGTGCAGGGAATATAACAGTAATAGTGGGCAGGGAAGAGAACATTTTACACATTACTGTTCTGCGGTGCTTGGGCACAAAATTTAAAAAGGTGCTGTATATATAACTGAGAATTATTTCAAGGGTTGACTGACCTCTCTTGAAATGGAAATGTGAAATGTCCAGAAAGAAGATAATGATTAGTACTTGTTCACAGTGACTGTGTGGAAAAGCGGGTATTTTATGACTATCCATAAGTGAATGGAATTGGTATTTCATTTCTTCAGCACAGTGTGGAAGTATGAATCAGTAGGCTTAATTTTTTCATATCCTTTAGATAACAATTCCTGGTTGTTCATTTAGCAGATATTTATTGAGTGCTTATCATATGCCAGGTTACTATGAAAATGCTTGCAATATTATATTGAGTAGACAGGGAGAGACCAATAATAAGCCAGTAAACAAGTATAACAGAATATTAGAAGGGAAGGGGAGGAAAAGGCAAGGAAGAGAAGGGAAGACAGAGATGGAGACAGAGAAAAGAGCAAAGGAAAGAAAAAAAGGGGAAAAAAAAGACCAAGGAGGTAGCTTAACATGGAAGCACTGTAATTAGTGAATTGTGGGAATGTATATTGTTAAAAATTTTTCTATCTGAAACATTTGATAGAGTATGATTTTGAGAATATTTTATTTTTTTCTTTGTTTTTTGTTTTTTGTGGTTTTTTTTTTTTGCAAATTATATCTTACCTCTCTAATTTACAGAACTGCTTCCCAAGTTCATTTGATGAAATTTTCACCAGATGGAGAATTTTTTGCCACTGCTGGAAAGGTAAATTGTGGACATGCTATTGTCAAATTGTGTAATCACACTTTATTTTGACCTTTTGACTTTATGGACATTAGCTGGCATTTTTTTATTTATCTTGAAAATCTTATTTTCTATTAAAATATTAAGTTGCAAAAAATAGGGTATAATGATCTTAGAAGACAGTATGGTATGATTGAAATACTTTAGACTTACATAAGTCTACATAAATCTACAGTTTACCAGCTTTTTCATCTTAAGAAACTTAATCTTTTTGAGCTTTTCTTTTTTTGTGTGTAGAATGAGAACAACAACATCTACTTAAGTTATTAATCATAGGATTAATTTAGAGAATGTATATAAGGTGACTAGCACAGTGCCTTGTATGCAGTAGTTTGAGATTATTGTTTTCATGGCTTAGACACTTCCTCAAACTGAATGTGAGATATTCTAAAGCCATTGAGGTATCTTTTTTTTTTTAAGGAGAGAAATGAAACTTTATTTGATTTTACAGTAGAAATTTAGTTTTATATTAAAAACAGCACTCACTACATTCTAGTCTCCCTTGCTCTTCCCTTATTTCCCAAATGAAGTACAAATTTGGTTATGTATAGAGTACTTCCTGTGATATTAGTTACTTACTAGTTATCATTGTTAACATTTTCTTTGAAAAGTTATATGGTAATCCATGAAATACATGTGTCTTTCTGTTCAGTAAGTGATACTGTGTATTTTTGCTGGTGGTATTGCTTTCTTGTTTGATATTTGGTTTTATGGAGGAGAGCCCTTAATTTCATCTTTCAGTCTTAGCTGAATTACTCCATTCCCTATAGTATATGGTAATTAGTAACATTTTCTTTACATACAATATAAACATTCACATGCTTCAAGTCTCAAAAGTACAGCTAAGGAATGCTGACTGAAAAATGTGAGAATCAGAGATTTTCTCATTTTCTGTGGCTAACTCTTCCTGCTGTTTCCCAAGATCATGCCAGTTGAGAGTAAAATCTTAGTTTGACTGTTTAAATTAGCTTTCAGTTTAATTTGGTTCTGTATTTTTCTATTTTTTTTCTTCAGGATGACTGTCTTTTAAAAGTATGGTATAATGTAGAAAACTGGCGGACAGCCGTTGCCTCTCCTGATGCAAGTTCAGACAAACAGTCCCAAGGAGAAATTGACTTTTCTTTTGTATATTTGGCCCACCCTCGAGCTGTAAATGGATTTTCCTGGCGTAAAACAAGCAAATACATGCCTAGGTCAGTGGATTGGTTGTTTTTTCTCATGTGTTAAGAGGATATCATTAATATGACTTGACTGCTTTTCTAACTTTTAAGACCATAGCTATGCTATAGGACTTCTGATCCTATAAAGATTATGGTACTATTAGTGAGTCCCTGGCTTGACATCTCTCTGAAGATGGAGTGTGATTGATGCTCAGTATGAGAGACAGGAAGGGAGTTTGAGCTCAGATAATTTGCCTCCATGTCGGATGTCTTTAAGTCACAAAGTTGTATGTGATTTTTCTACTCTCTTGTGTCTAATCTTTTGTCTCTTATTCTACAGATTGCTATTTGTGTGGACTTTTTCACAGTTTACTTCCTCATTTTATACCTTCTAGTATTGTCTCACTGGTTTCCTTTTTAAAAGAGCTTTATCAAGATGGTAGGAGAGTCCTCAAGCATTTATATGACTGTGTTGAGCATCTTTGAGGAAAGTAAAGTGTAATGACACCTCAGACTATCCCTACTGTGAATTAGATATTAGTTTAATCCATACAGACACACACATATAGACTTGATAGTACTTGCTTTCTTTCCTATAGTCTTGAAAGACTTGATATCCCACTGAATTTTTGCCTATACTTTTGTTAATTGTGGAGACCGATCACTTAAGTATAGTTAGAAATCACTTTTTGTGCCACATGGCAGTTGTCAGTTTGGCTCTACTGTATAAGTTTTTCCCTTATTGTTTCACTATTCCATGAATGTTATTACTTAAAACATCCTAATGTGGTCTGGGGTAGTGTACATAAATAATTTGTTGATTTTACTTTTGTTCTTCCTGACCAAGGGATTATACTTAGACATATAAGCTACAGATCCTATGCCAGTCCTCTGGTCTTAAAAAAGTATAGGTGTAGGAGGGACACTGTAGGAAGAGTAATGGTTCTGCTCTTAGTCATCAAGCTAAAGAGGACGGCCTAGACAATCTATAATTATTAGCAATCTTAACGAATCTTACCTACTCTTGCTGTAGTTAGCCCTGAGACACTGCCTACATGTCTAAAAATGTGTTTAGAATGTAATGAGCCCATGGCATTTGTTTACTGTTGTTTTAAAATATGTGAATGACTCCAGCTGTCATTACAAATTGTAAGCCTTTTAAACCTGAGGATTGCATCATTTCAGAGGCTACTTTCTTCCAATACAGCCAAGTGTTTGCAATGACCGATGCTCTGACTACGCAAATACTAAAACAGAGACTATGAAGCATTACATTTTTTGAGAGGCACAATGACTTAGCTCACTCAATGATGGCAAAAAATGTCAGAGTGAAGGCAGAGGCAGATGCCTTGAACTAGGCCTTTAGGGGTGCCGACTAATAGCATTTTATAGTAGGCATTGAAAGTAAAAGTGCATCTAATGTTTTTCTCTTCCCCCTCCCTTGCTGCTTCCTTCTTCCTCCCCTCTTCTTCCTTCTCTCCTCCTTTTCCTCTTTCTCCTCATCTTTCACCTCCACCTCATCTTCCCTCTTGTCCTCCTCCTTGCCATGCTCATTTTATGTCTGTAAATTCTGCAGCATGTAGAACTGTGATGTGTAGAACTAGCATTTTTCTTTTCTTTTTGTGGTGCTGGAGATTGAATCCAGGGCCTCACTTATGCCAAGCACTACTAATATAGGTAGTGAGGTATAGTGAGCATGCTACCAATAAAAGCTATACCCCTGGCCCACTTATGAAATCTTGAGCTCCCCAGAAGTTTATTTTTGGATTTATATCATTTAAAAACCAGCTACTTACTAAGCTTTTCTTAGCCTGTTAATCAAGATGGGACAAGATTTGAGACCCTTATCCATCATAAACAGTAGTTACTTTCTATGTTATACCTGTTGTGGTTTCTTTTGAAGGAGAGAGCTATACATCATTATGACATGCTATTGAAGGGAAGATAAGAGGAAGGGAGATACTGACAGAGTATTGCCTCAGACTGATCAGAGTAGTACATCTAAGTCCTTTGTAAGTTACCAGGCGTTTACATTAAATGTAAGATAGCTTAAGGAGAGTCACTTGTGTCCACCTACACTTCAGAGTCATAGCGCTCTCCATGCTTCTTAGTTGTGACCTTGCTCACCTGCTTTGTGCTTTTCTAAAGTTTATGCCTCTTTCAGTTTGCTGTCTCTTCAGCCTTTTAGTCACTCCCTGTTAGTGTTCTCTTATAAACCTTTCCATCCTTCCAGTTACCCTTTGACAGCGTGAACTTTGAACTTTTGTATTGCCATTGATGTATTTTCTTCTGTTCCTATATGTTTGCTTTTAATTTCACTGCCATAGCCTATGTATAAATGCATACATGTAAGAGGAAGGGAGCCTCATATAGCACAAGAGAAAAGAATAGGGAGGGATGGGTCTGAGAATGGGGAGGAATGGAGAAAGGGTTTTAGAAGGAAAGAAGAGGGTGTGCTGTGGAGGGAGAGATGAGGGACAAGAGGAAGGAAGTAGAAATGGAAGCTGAGCTGGAGAGTCTGAGAGCGCAGAATGATGATGTCCAGAGAAAGGGTGGAAATAGGAGAAAGGCAGTGGGAACAGACAGAAAGATGGGAGAGAGGGCAGGGGTAGAGATGAGAGAATGAGTGCAGGCAGAGCAGCCAGACAGTCATGCTGTGCCCTATTCTGCTGCTTCTTGTTTCTAACATTAGACCCAGGACCTCTTTTATTTGTTTTGAGACAAGTCTTGTTAAGTTGCCCAGGTTGAGTTCAAACTTCCAGTCCTCCAGCCTCAGCCTTTAAGAATCCTAGAATTACAGCCCTGTGTCTCCATGCACAGCTGTTTTATTATTACTGGAGAGCTATGTTTTACAAAATAACAAATATACAATATTTGATTTTGTGTCTTGGCTTTTTTTTTGGTGGGGGCGGGTCAAACCCAGGCCTTACATTTGCTAGGCAAGTGGTCTCCCAGTAAGCTACATCTCCAACAAAGAATTCCTTTTGGCTTTAACTCATTGAGTTACCTCATAAAGCTTTTTGCTGATTATATTCATTTTTAATCAGATATTTTTAACAAGTGCCAACTACAAGATGCTGTGACTTTTCTCTAAGCTTTCTAAGTTATGTAATAGAAGGTAATTTTTGTTATTAAGGGTTTCAGCCTTTGAGCTATTCATGCTTATTGGTTTATTAATACACATAATTGATTTTTACTTTCATTTTGAGAAGTATACAAGAAATACATGAACTGAGAATCAAAGGTGGCTAAAGGAAGGAACTAATTTGTGCTGGTTTTATCATAAATTTGCTTGCACTTCAGTGATTTGGGCAGAGGTAGGCAGGGAGAAAATAAGTGTCCTAAATGATCATTGTAGCTTTTGGTTTAGCAGGGTGTAGGTATCTTTACTGAATATAGAAATGAAGCACTATGAAATAATTCAAACAGATGACCAGATATAAGAATGTGAGATTGAAATCCTGTATCTTTTTATTGTTTTTGTGTTTTGTTTTTGTCATTATTGTTATTATTTTTTTCTCTTTAACATAAAAAAAATAATTCAAACAGTAGCCATCTACTCAATAAGGAAATTTTATTAGATGTAGTTTCTTTCTTGTCAACTAAGGAATTATGGCTTGATCCTAGCCTTTTTTTTTTTTTTTTTTTTTTCTTTAGATACAAGAAGAATCTTAGGTTATTGAAACAAGAGCTTTTGTTTCTGGGTGGAAAAATAAGTTGGCAAGCATTTACTATGATGCTATTTCGATATAATGACGTTTCCTTCATTGTTACGTTAGTTGTGTGCATTTAAATATTTATAAACATTCTAGAATGTCTGTGATAGTGTGTAAAATTTGTATTCTTCTAAAATCTCTTTATTTCTTAGGGCTTCTGTATGTAATGTACTATTGACTTGTTGCAAAGATAATGTATGTCGTCTTTGGGTAGAGACATTTTTACCAAATGACTTTCTGCTATATGGAGGTGACTGCAACCATTGGCCTGAACAAATTAGTTTAACAGATAACTTAAAGAGAAATGCTTCTAGTAAAGAACGTGTTCAAAATGCTCTAGAGGTAGGTAACATAGTAATATTATAAGAAATCTGTCTTAGGAAAACAGTTTTCAAGTTTTTAAATTTTATTTTGTTCAAAAATGTACTTAAGGATTTTGTTTGGAGCATATGAAGTTAATCTTAGCTTAACTGATAATACTGAAAGGATAATTACATTTAACTGAAGAAACAAAGAAAATTAAAATCTGAGAATGCAAAGATTGGACTGTATAAATAATTTTTGTAGAGCTAATTTTTCATGTAGATAGACTAGTTTTTCATAGTCTATTATATCAGTAGTTATCTTCAGACCCACCAGAACTGAGAGTCTTTCTTTTATTAGTTAGTGTTAAAGTTCTGACATTTGGACTAATTGGAGATAACATAGTAATGTTACTCATTATTTTCTTAATATTCAAAGCGGTGATTTAAAAATTATTTCTCTTTGAATCCTTTGTCTGATTATGCAACTATTTTTCACATTCAAGTAGTATCCTAGTGGCTCAGAATATAATTAAATGTATATTACATTGTATATTTAATAACAGAATAGTTATGTGTACTAATAGCTGGAAGAAATCCTAGACTAGGAATCTAAAGAATTGTTTTTTGTTTTTCTTTTTTTATGTTCAAAGAATTGTTCCACTTTTAGCTCTGCCTCTTATTAACGAGGTGACCTTGAGTTCCATATAAACTATTTTATCATATGAAAGATGAGAATAATATTTTCTTCATCTGCCTCGTGGGAGCAAATGAGATGATCTCTGTGAAAATAATCTGTAAATCATGAAATATCCTAATATATTGTGCCAGTATTATTAAATGCTTTGTGATAACAGGGAATCAACCATGAACAAAGAGAACAGTATACATACAAAGAGAACAATATACATAAAGACATTGTTATTTACACATACATTATTAGTGTCTTTGTGTCTTGTCTTACTTTTTACTTGCATTACTGGGACAAAATACCCAACACCCACAAGTTAAAAGTTGGAAAGGTTTATTTTAACTCAGTTTATAGACGTTTCAGTCTAAAGTTGGCTGAGACAGCATGGCAGAGGACATCAGGGAGGAGGCAGCAAGACTTCCTCCTCCTTTCCCTTTTTATTCCACCCAGGCTATGAGTCTATTGGTTGGTGCCACCCACACCCATAGGAGATTAAGTCCATCTCCTATGCTCAGAACTGTCCTAAACCAATCAGTAGACTAATCTAGTATCACATACCCATGATGTAGTTGCTCCCAAAATATCTGTCTGTGAGCACATGAGGCTTTGGGGGGACATCTATATATAAACCATAACAATTAGAAAAAATGTAAACATTTGATTATTAATTTAAGAACATATTCAGGATATTTATGTTAAGGAGATAATATTAATTTTAAGAATATTAAATTTAAAATATTTAATATTATTAATTTTAAGATACTGATTTTAGGATATTAATTTTAAGAAAGTAAACCAGATAAAAATTGTGAAATTTTGTGTGAAGTTTAAGAGAGGAGCCGGGGGAGCTGGGGATTTAGCTCAGCGGCACAGCGCATGCCTGGCAAGGTCATGAGTTTGATTCCCGGTACCAGAAAAAAAAAAAAAAAAAAAAAAAGAGAGGAGCCGAGACACTTTAAATTCTAACTTTATTCTTCAGAATTTAAATTCCCAATACAAAAGTATTGGAAGTCATTTTTACGTATGTGCAACTAACAGCAGTCATTATGTAGACAACACACATGTGACTTTTAACAGTGTAGGCATTAGTTTTACTTTGTTTTCATCCACACAGGTAAACCTCAGACATTTTCGTAGCGGTCGGAGGAGATCACTGGCACTTGTTGCACATACGGGCTACCTTCCTCATCAGCAGGACCCTCATCACGTTCACAGGAACACTCCACTGCATGCCAATGCACTCTGCCACTTTCACATTGCAGCCAGCATTAACCCAGCCACAGGTAATAAAGGATCCTCAAAACATACTGTTGAAATTGAGTATGTTAATTTTATAACAAATAAGATATACTTTTAGTTTCTGAGTATGTCAAATATTGGAGGTGATTTTGCCAGTTTTTATTGCATCCAATTCACTTGATTCCATTTTTTGTTGTTATGGTTTTGGTTGTTTTTTGCTTTTCAGGGCTATAATTTGGTTTATGCATAAGATATTGATAAGTCATTGAGACTTGCTAGTTTATTTGAAAATTAAAATTTAAGCTATTACCCATTAAGATACTACAGAAGTATCTTATGATTGTTTCATAGTTGTTAATATAATGTCAGGGCTTGACACTTGATCTTTGGAATCATTTTATAAAGAGATAAGAAACACATAAAAGTCGTAACTAGAAGAATTAAGAAACTTTATTTCTGTAATCAGATATTGTAGACATACTGAACATTCTAAATATCTGTGAATTTGATTGAAATCTTTATCACTTTGGTAAATATTTTCTGTGAATATAAAACCCAGAGATCACAACTGAAGCAATGAAAATAGAACCTTGTAATATTTGAGAAAAATTTTAAAAATATTCACACATGATAAGTGCTATGTGTAAAGAAGTGAAAGGAATTAATATGGGCTAGAAGTCAAAGTTCATGCAATGTGTCTGTTGGTAGACACCTGTAGAAAGGCTACCATAGGAGTTAAATCATAAAAGAAAAAAGTCTTCCTCGTTTCCTTTTTATTAGAAGCAAGTGCTAATACGTCCAATCCAAGAGCTTCTGTTTATTCATTCTCTAGTTTACCTCTCTCCTACCTTAATCCTTCTCACTAGAGGATAACCACTGTCAATGAGTTTTTGCTTCCTGTCGAATATTCCTAAGCTTCAGTTAAGCATAATCTATTTCCATACAGCTGGAAATTACCGTATTGCATTCTTCAAAGTAATAGCAGTTAGTCCAGTAGTTACTTGAATAAAATTTTATTCATCAAAGTGAAAAGTGCCCTGCAAAGTTGAAGTATAGAGGTACTTATGGTAAGAGTGAACAGTGTTTTTTATCTTTGTAGCTGTTATTTGGTTGACGACAACCGTAGCTCCATAAGAATTCATGAATCAAAATATGTAATTGGAAAAATACTTAATATCATTATTAAAAATTACATAGCTTGGGAAAGTTCATCACCTTTATCAGAAATATGTCAACAGTGGTTACACTACCTCTAAGATCAGGGGAATAATTCTGAAGGTTCCTGCTGAGTAAGGTCAGTATTGAAATGGAAGTAGCTCATTGTTAGAACAATTGCTGTGCAAATGTGAGGCACTGGGTTCAATGTCCAGCAGCACAAAAAATAAAAATGAAAAATAGAGCACAATATTATGAGACTAAACAAAACTTGAATTCTCACTTCCAAATTAGTGGAAAAGAGTAAGGGTTTACTGAGAAAGGAATCCTAAGTTCCAGTGTGGCTTCTCCTTGAGTAGTTGCCTGTATGGAAAACTATAAACCTCTTCTTTGAAGGATAGGTCACTGAGAAAAATGTGGAGCAAATCAAAACAAAACAATACTAGCATCTAGGGTGGTCTGTATGACGAGTTCCTTCTCCTACATTTGATCTGTTGGAATGATGCTTTTAGATGTCTGTCTGTCTCTGTGTATGTGTGTTTTGTGTGTTTGAGATAGGGTCTCACTGTGCATTTCAGACTGGCCTTGAATTGACTGTGTACTGAAGCAGGACTTGAACTTATGGCAATCCTCCTGCCTCAGCCTTATGAGTGCCAGGATTTCAGGCGAGGGCCACCATACCTGGCTGTAGATGATGTATTTCTTAAACGCAGCTCTTAGATTTGGTTTCACTTGCTTGTCCATCAGTAGGAATAGCCATTGGAGAGGAGCTCATAAGAACATGTTTTTTCAAGTTCTAATTCTTATATCCTTTTCATGAAAATTTCTTTGGACATGTACCATCTCTACACAGGGAATGTACACATTATGTACTACTAACAGGTACAAAAAAAGAAAAATGAAGAAAGGGATCAAGAGATAGGTAAAGAGGGAGGGAAAGAAGGAAAAGGGAATGAAAAGAAATAAGATGTATTATATACATGCACAAACTCGCCACAAGGATTGTACACATTATGAATACTAGCATGTATTTATAAAATTAAAAATAGCATTCTCAAATTCTTTCAGTGAGGTTAGGATACAAAAGAGTTTTTAATGTCTTTTTAGTTAGAATGTTTCTGCCAGAATCCAGAATTATTCTCGCATTGGTATACACTGAACAGCCAGACTTGAGGTCTACTGATGGAATTGCTAATTTCAGACAAGATTGGGCACGTTCAGGGTGGTATGGCTGTAGACAGGAATTGCTGATTTCATTTGGGTTGATTGTAAGTCAAATATGCGTAAATCTTACTCATGGTTTCTTGAGGTATCCTTTCAATCCCTGGCACTGCTTTGTATCTATGCAGGAACAGTAGGATTGGCAGTCTAACTCTTCAAGATTTTTATTAAATGTTGTATCTATACCAGTGTAGGAACTAGAAGTACAGTAACAAAACAGATATCAGCTTGCTGTTGTGAAATATATAATCATATAGCAGATGAACATTCATCAAATAATTGTTCTAAGGAATATACAGGTAAAATATGGCAGCTCTTAGACTGGATATATTAGAACTTGCTTCTAACAGAAGAGATGGGAAAAAAGCAAAAAAGAAAGCTATGTATATACATGATAGGTAAGGTAGCTATACTACTAATTTTTCTTAGTTCACTGAAAAGAAAGGTTTGTGCTAATATTGTTTGGGCAATTAAATGCCTGTGTCTTGTATTCTGGGTAACTAAAGATAACAGTTGTTACCCTCATATTATCTTGTTTTAAAATTTTAATTTTTTCTCTTTAGGAAAAAAAAATAGATTCTTGGCTGGGCATGGTGGTGCACCCTTGTAATCCCAGTATTTAGGAGGCCGAGGCAGGAGGATCACTGCAAGTTCAAGGCCAGCCTGGGCTACTAAGTGATTTCAAGGCCAGCCTGAACTGCATAGCAAGATTCTTTCTCAAAAAGAAAAAGAAAGAGCCATTCTTTTATCTTCTCCTTTAATATTTATCTCACAGTATTCTTTTAATTGGTATCTAACAATAGGTACATTGTATGAACAGATTAACTTATGATATTTGTCTTTTCTTTTAAAGAGTAGGTTTAGTTTGGAGTAATTGTTTATATTCCTTGAATTTATTCCAGCCTTTACACTTTAGTAGATATAAACATAGTTGAAATTCGATTTAATATGATGGAGTTGAATTTTTTAACTTGTAGTAATTAGGGATTATCATTTGTAATAACTGATTAGATATGTACCTCAGTATTCTTAATTTGGCAACTTTATCAAATATAATACTAAGGAACAATTTCATTTTAGCTGTGGCCTGTCTTGATTTCTTACTAAATGCATAAAAAGGGAACCTTAGTTTCATACCTTCTAATGTTAATCTTGATGCTAATAAATATGCAATAACTCATTTTAGATGGATAGATCATTAAAGAAGTGAATATGGCAGTCTGTTAAGTTAAAAAATTGTTGCTGTAGAAAGGTTATATGCTGCTAGTTCCTTTGACTTTAATGATGATGGTATTTTCCACTATATGTTTTTATTTTTATCAAAATTTGTTAAGAAGACCTTCCTTTTAGCATGTCTGAGATTATAGGCATGGTTTTTCTTGAGAATTTTTGCAGAACTAAAGAAAACATGTGCAGTTGTACCTCAGTTCATGGACTTCTTTCCATGGTTCTGGCTGCAAAATTCACTGCATGATTCTGGTTGCACGGTGGCACAAATTTTGTGACCAGAATTGCAGAAAGAATTAACTTTGTGATCTAAGGTACCATTGTATAGTTCAGTTACACTGTATGACCCAGAGTATAAAATTTTATCTCCTCTATAATAAGTAGATTAAATTTAACATTTAAATCTCTTACTGTTAAGAAGAATGCAAGATGGTCATGGTGGCACATGCCTATAATCCTAGCACTCGGAGGCTGGGATAGGAGGATTGCTGTGAGTTCAAAGGAAGCCTGGGCTACAAATTGAGTTCAAGGCCTGCCTGAACTGCATAGCGAAACCCTGTCTAAAAAAGATTAATAATAATAATAATAATAACAGCGACAGTAATGATAATAGTTGCAAGCATCTTATTGGAAATCTTATTTGTAGGTAAAATAAAGTATATATTTTAGAAGTTTAATGATAAATACAATATAAATTTATCCAAACCCATAGAATGTAACTATAAGCTAAACCTTGGACTCTAGGTAGCAGTGATATGAGTGTAGGCTCATCAGTTGTGAGAAGTACATTGCTGATTGTTGTACTTTTTTAAAATCCATTTTTTAAAAGAAAAGGTAAATGCTGGGAATTATCTGTTCATACAGTGTACCTGTTGTTTGACACAATAGAAAATACTGTGTGATAAATAGTAAAGGAGAAGATTAAAATATACCTTTCTCCTGTTCCTTCTATTTGAGGCAAGTTCTAATACATCCAACCTAAGGGCTGCTGTTTATTATGTTTCCATTCCTTAGTATAATTACTTGATTAATGTTTGTTTATCCCCCACCTGAGTACATATTCCACAGGAGCAATCCCGTTGGCACTGTGTGGGTTGGGGCATGACACCGGGGAGGGAGGTGGTGCATGAATGGAACCACAGGTTTGATTGTTGCTTACCTTTCAGTTTTTCTGTACATTTAAATCTACTCTAGGGGCTGGGGATTTAGCTCAGCGGCAAAAGCGCCTGCCTGGCAAGCGCAAGGTCGTGAGTTCGGTTCCCGGTACCAGAGAAAAACCAAAAAAAAAAAATAAAATAAAATAAATCTACTCTAAAAATTAACATTGAAAAACTCAAAATACTTAGTAAAATTATAAAGTAGAAAAATACTTTCTCAGACAAAAGATATATAATAGATAATAATGAAAATAGTATGCTAGAAGGGTAAAAATGTTAATTTTGTGATCTTTTCTTTGTAGATATTCCACTTCTTCCGTCTATTACATCTCTGAGTTTAAGTGAAAATGAAGAAAAGAATGGGCCTTTTGTGGTACATTGGTTAAACAATAAAGAGCTGCATTTTACTTTGTCCATGGAAGTCTTTATACAACAACTTATAAAAAGTTTTGAACAACCATCTTCTGAAGCCAGTGTAGAAGACTCTAATCAGGCAGATGTAAAATCTGATGAAGGTAAACTTTTAAAAATGTGAAAGTTGTGAGGTTTTGTTCAGATATCAGCAGTTTTTATGTTAGAGTAAAGCTGTTTTCAGAAAAGAACTCTAAAATTACAGTGGCATAATGCAAATATGAATTAGCTTATTTAATAATCTGGTATAAATGTTCCTGTTCCAAGTAGATTTCTTCCATGTGGTGATTTTAAAAACTCAGGATTCTCTTTCCTTTTGGGTGTGTAGGCTCTAGGATCTTCTTAAATGACTTTCTGTTGATTAGTGTTTGGGAGCTTGTTAGAAATGTATAATTGCAGGCTCCACACAGATCTGCTCGGTGGGAACCTACAATACAATAGACTTTCTTGGTGAGATATGTATATATATATATGTAGAAGTTGAGAAGCATTGTACCTAAGACCTTAGACTCATCTCACTCAGCCTGCCTTCGGTCTAGAGAGAGAGAGAGGAGGAGAAGGGAGGACTGTTTCTAATCCTTGACTCAGAATTGACTCATCCTCATTGCATTGGCAAGAAATAGTCGGAAAGCCCTATAGCCCTTGTCTAGATAGCCACTATGTGGTAAAGACTTGGAAATACTAAGCTGTGGTGTGTGGTTGAGCATTCCTGTTAAAGTGCGTTGTTCAAAAATGAGTTTGTTTTTTAAAAGTCTTGTTTTAATTAGAAGAGTTTATGTTATCGTTAAATAAGAGCTATATAGACGGGTAGTTTGTGTATGGTTATGTTTGGTGAGTGTTCTTCAATATTCCTTTTTTTTCTGTGCACATATGAACATATGTATACAGAAAAAAGTTTAAAGTTGTAGTATAGATATTCATTTTTATATAAAAGTAATGTCCTACAACTTGTTTAAATCCAACAATGGGGAGTTTTCCGTCTTACTGTCTTTAATATTCCATATCCAAGAGAAACCTTCAACAATTCTTCTACTGATAGACATTTAAGATTATTTAATATAGCCTTTTCATTATACAAGTAGTCGTATAATGACACGTGTTGTCGTTGTCGTGTGATGTTTTCGATACCATAGATACCTAGACATGAACTTAACAGTGAGTATATAGGTTTTAAATATTAATAAAATCTGACAAATTTCCCACCAGTAACTTTTTAAATATTCCTTTTGTATATCCTTTCAACTCTTAAGTCTTTTCCTTGTGTAACCTGGCAGTTGAAAAGGGGAAATCATATCTTGTTTTACTTTGTATTTTCTTGACACAAATTGAATAGAATGAATGAATCATGTTTCATTTCTCTTCTGGCTGGCTTTTTATACTTTTTGACTTATTTTTCTGTTGTTTTTCTTTGTAGATTCGTATGTCTTGACTTGGCTTTTTAATCTGATAATCAGTCAAAACTTGTTTTAAGTGTCTTTTTTTAAGAAGGCTCTATATTCCTGAACAAGAGTTGACAGAAACGTATAAGGGCTAATTGGGTTTTTTTTTAAAGAAGTGTCATAATACATTTTTACCTGGATTAGTAGATTGATATCAAATTTTGTGTATATATGTGTTTACTGTTTTACTTCTTGAGATGAGGTCTTACGGTATACGTCAAGTGGGTTCTGAATTTGCTATGTAGCTCTTAGTTACACGGGTTTGGAAGCCAGTTTACCTATGTTGCAGTTTAGTATTAGTCCTACCAATAATACATTGACTAGTCCTATAGACTTGCTGATTACTGAACTAAACTCCCAATAATCTTACATTCCTGGGGTGAAGTTGTTTTTAGAAGGCAGCCTATTTCTTGCTAACAAGAAAACTACATTTTTCTTTTTTTTTTTTCTTGTTTTTTGTTTTTTGAGACAGGATCTCACTGTGTAGCCCAAGCTGGCCTGGAACTCACAGCAATCCTTCTATCTTAACCTTCTGAGTGCTGGGATTATAGGCAAGCACCACTATTGCCAGCCTGTATTTTTCATGTTGAGTGCATTTACAAAGCCGTTTATTATTTGTGGTAATACCTTGATTGTATTTACTTGGTTTATGAATTCTTTTCCTAATAGAAATGGATGATGGTGTTGATGATCTGAAAGTAAATCATGAAAAGAAGGACTTAGGTGGAGATAAAATAGTACCAAACTCAAGTTTTGCACCATTACCATCAGCCGCCATTGATCACCAAATTGAAGTGCTTCTGTCTGAATGGAGTAAAAATGCAGATATGCTTTTCAGTATTCATCCCATGGATGGGTCTTTACTAGTGTGGCATGTAGACTGGCTGGATGAGTACCAGCCTGGTATGTTTCGTCAAGTGCAGGTACTATTGTTATGATTTCTGGAGTTACTTCCTATCTGGGTTCTGTTTTGTAGTATCTCTTTGTATCATTTTGTATGTTCTAATACTTGCTCTCTTAATTTTAGGTGTCCTTTGTTTCCAGAATTCCTGTAGCCTTCCCTACAGGTGATGCAAACTCCCTCTGTAAAAGCATTGTGATGTATGCCTGTACCAAGAACGTTGACTTGGCTCTCCAGCAAGGGAAACAAAAACCTTCTGGCCTCACTCGTTCTACATCAATGCTTATCTCCTCTGGTCACAGTAAATCATCTAATAGTTTAAAATTAAGTATTTTTACTCCTAATGTTATGATGATTTCAAAGCATGCTGATGGTTCTCTGAATCAGTGGCTGGTCAGTTTTGCTGAGGAATCTGCTTTTTCTACAGTTCTTAGTATTTCTCACAAATCTAGGTATTGTGGTCATCGTTTTCATCTTAACGATTTAGCTTGCCACTCAGTATTACCATTATTACTGACAACATCACACCATAACGCATTAAGGACACCAGATGTTGACAACCAAAAGAAGCCTCATGATACCATAAATATTGAAGAATGTTCTCTGACACAACAAAATAAAAGCACCATTGATGTGGCATTTCAAGATCCCAATGCCGTTTATAGTGAGCTTATTCTTTGGAGAGTTGACCCAGTTGGGCCCTTGTCTTTTTCCGGAGGAGTGTCTGAGCTTGCCCGGATTAATTCTCTTCACGTTTCTGCATTTTCCAATGTGGCATGGCTCCCTACTCTTATACCCAGTTACTGTCTAGGTAAGCGTTCTGATTTTTACTTTAGTAATTTCAGTTTCTGACATTATTACTACAGGGTCATATTTTAAATGTTTGTAAATACATTATAGGTGCATACTGCAACTCTCCTAGTGCGTGCTTTGTAGCTAGTGATGGACAATATCTGAGGTTATATGAAGCAGTTATTGATGCCAAGAAACTTTTATATGAGCTTTCAAATCCTGAAATTTCTGTAAGTACTGGCTTTTAAAATGGTTAAAGTATTTAATAGATATTTTTAGATGTAGTACTTAATCTGCTTACTTGTCATATTCTAGAATCATGATATTATAATTTGTAATAAACATGTGTATCTTATTTTTTCATATTTGTATTTTACCTTTACAGTGATTTTAAGCTAAAGAAACCATTCCACTTATTCAAAAAGTAAAGCATAGGAAGGGGACAGGGCTCATGGTAGAGCATGTTCTTAGCATGTGTGAGGCCCTGGTTTCAGTCCCTAGTATCAAACAAAAAGTCTGCTCTTTTATGTGTTCCTATGATACTTCTTGGCTCAAAAACAAATAAGGACTGCTGCTAGTGTAGTGTGGCTATACTCTCTTTTTTCTAGATATACGGGGTTGGAGTAACAGGAGCAGAGTATGAATCTTAAACCTAAAAAGAAAAGTCCTCAACCAGTGTGTACAGGCAGAGTTGCTGTCAGTACTGTTGCAAAGGCTTTGCTTTCCAAGGAACATACTTCTTCCAGAGCCTCATAGAAGCCTACCCTGTACACTGTCTCAGCACTCCCTGCAAACAAGTGTTTCTACAGTTTTGGCTTTTATGTGTATTCCGAGGCAGCCCTCGGCTCTGTTTGAGCGTCCTGCTTAGGAGATTCAGCTATCTTCTCAGTTATCAATTAACATTTTTATTAATTCTCAGATTAAAGTGTTGCACAGAATCAGTAGTTGCTTTAATCCTATTTTTTCTCTCAGTTATTCTTAATGTGTGATTTTGTGGAACACAAAGTTTTCCAAAACACACATAAAGTTTTGCAGTAGAAGTACACATTTTTATGTGTACTTCTTTTTAGCAGGCATTATTATAATTGTTAGAAATTTAGATATGAACAAAAGACAGAAATTTACACCATAGACCTTTTAGTCTATTGATGGGAGATGAGGGGAGAAAACAGTTAAAAATATTAAGAAATGCTGTGGAGAGAAGCAGTGTTACAAAAGAAGTAGGGAGTGCCACGTAAGCTACAGTCATGGAGAACATTACAGAAAACTGCATTTGAGTAAACACTGGAAGGAGGTGAGAGATTTAGGAAGGTAAGGGAAGAGTGGTCCAGGAAAAGGGATGACTGGGTGTTTTTGGTGTGATTTTTTTTTGTTGTTTTTCGGGGGCTTTTGTTTTTTGTCTTTTTAAAACAGGGTTTCCCTATGCAGTTCAGATTGGCCTTGAACTCATTTTATAGCCAAGGCTGGCCTCAAACTCACAACAATTCTCTTGCCTCAGCCTCTGGAGTGCTGGTATTCCATGTGTGCGCCACCAAACCTGGCTAGGGATAGCCATTTAAAGACTTTGAAATCCCTGTATGTTGACTGCATAAAGGAACACAAAGAAACCATTACAGATCCCTGTATTAAGTTTGGCTTTTACTCTGAATAATGTGGGAACCATTAAAGAAAATGATAGTATGGTATAATTTGACTGAATTCTGTTTTTACTGGGTCACTCTGGAGGCTACATAGATGAGAAATGGAAAGTGGAACCAGAGAGACCAACATAAGAGGCCATCATAATAGTCTAGGAGAGAGACAAAGGTACTTAGAATGGTAGCAAGTGGTAGTAAGAGATGATAAGAATTGGCCAAATTCTCGACGTATTTTGAACACTGAATAGTTATGCTTGGGCTGGATATGGAGTATGTATGAGAAAAAAGGGGATTGCTCTTAAGGATTATGGCTGAGTATTACATAAAGTAGAATTGCCAAGACTGAAATGAAGAAGACTGTAAGACTAGTAGGTTTTGAGGACTAGGTGGACTCAAGAGGCTGTTTGGACAGGGTAATTTTGAGATGCCTGTTTAACATCCAAGACACCCAGTAAGTTTGTCTCTAGAGTTTAGGAGTTGTGGCCTGAAGATATAAAATAGGCAGTTGTTAACAGATAAATTTAAAGTTTGAAGATGAGATTGTGGAGAGAGGGACTGTAATTAGAAAACAGAAATGTTAAGAAGTTTGAATGCTGGAGCATTGAACTGTTAAAAATAATGTGAATGCAGTATATAATAGAAGCCAAAGGAAGAAAGTATTTTAAGGAGGAAGCAATCACCAGGTTCATATACTACTGATAGAGCAAGTCTGATGAAGATTGAGAAGTGACCATTAACTATAACAGTACAAACTTGACTAGATCACTTAGGCCATGAGTGATTCAAGAAATCAGCACATACAGTTTATCAACTCATTTCTTTAGCTGCATCTTTCCTATTTCAAAATTAATGCGTAAAATTCACTGCTTCTTAAAGAATACCGAGGAGATTTAACTCAGTCTTTCACATTCATGGATGATAGTAAGTATTTTTCCCTCCAATAGCTGCTGAGTATTACTTTTCTTTTTCTCTGTACCAACTGAGCTATAACTCTTACTCATTTTTATGTAATTTCCATTGAATTAAAATACTGGAATGTTTATAGTTGAAAAGGGGTGTATTCAGCCCCTTCCTTCAACTTAATTGTTTATCTGTTATGCCTGAAATTTCATGTTACTTGGTCTTAATTACTGTGCATTCAGTTGCTTAGTAAAAGAAATATCAATTTTTTAAAACAGAAATATGTTGGTGAAGTGTTTAACATCGTCAGTCAACAGTCAACAGCAAGACCAGGATGTATTATCGCATTAGATTCCATTACTAAACTTGTAAGTATCTGTCTGTTACTTAGCATTAGGTAAATAATGCACATGTCAACTTATGTTGGTATTTATTTACATTCAGCATGGCAGAAAAACTCAGCTGCTTCATGTTTTTCAAGAAGACTTCATTTTGAATAACCTTGAAAAGAAGAGTCTGAGGAAAGACCATATTTTATCCAATGCAGGTAAAGAATTTTTTATGTAATGAGAACTATAATGTAGAATATGTTAGGAAATTAATAAAAATGAACCAGTAACTTTCACATTGTCTAACTTAAAATTGTTCATATGGATTTGTGATGTTATTTATCATAAATATTGGTGTTTTTCTTTACTTATTTTGAGACAGGATGTTGCTGTTTTGTACGGGCTGGCCTCTTACCCCTGGGCTCAAGTGATTCTCCTGTCTCAGCTTCCCAAGTAGCTGGCACTATAAGCATGTGCCACCTCTTGCAGCTGATCTGCTGCTGCTTCTTTTTTTTTATTTCTGGAGATTGAACTCAGAGCCTTAGTATGCTAGGCATACTCTTTACCACTGAACTATATCTGCATCCCTATATTTTTATTACTTGCAAGGAAAAAGACAAAAAATACTGAAGAGTTTCCTCAGTTACATGTTTTTGAAAAACAACAGAAATGTTTTATCATCAGTGTGTAAACACTGTTTTCATGGGTGGGTTCCTACCTTGTTGATTTGGATAACGTGGACCCTTGGCCATTTAAAAACTCATTTCAAGAAATAGCTTAAAATACCAAGTTATAAAGCCCTTAATTTATAAACCAAAAAGCTTAAAGCTTTTATAATAAAAGTTTAAATTTTTTATTGAGCTCTACTACTCAACTTTAACTGTTAATTTGTATGAAATAAAGTAGAATTAAAATCTCTTGGTTATCATTCTCAAACCAAACTCAGAACTAACTTTCCTGAAAACTAAAATACTATAAAGCAGCTATGCAGTATGTCAGTTACCAAGTCTCAGATAATATTATCTACATCTTATTTTGTTCCAGCTTTGTTCTTTTCTTGTAAATTTTTTTTTTTTTTTACCTTTTCAAATTTTCTTCCCTTTTGAGTATTCTTTAGAGTTTTTTACTTTTATGTTGAGAATCCAATTTCTTATCATTGCTTTCACTTAGCCTTCTGTCACTTTCTCTGGGATTTCATAAATTGTGCATATATATTTCATTCATGTGCTTTTTGTAATTCTGACTACAATAGAACTATGCTAAAAATGGATAATAAAGATGTCAGCTATAGTATAGAGGATTACTTACATAAGTAAAAATGTTTTTTTGCATTGAAATATTAAATATTAATGTTAATTCAAATTTTAAATTAAAAATTTTAGAGAAAATCTTTTTGCTTTTGGTTGTGTCTTGGTTACTTTTCTCTCATTACTGACACAAAATATCTGACACCCAGAATTAACAAAGGAAAGGTTTATTTAGCTCACAGTTTGTGGAGGTTTCAGTCCATACTCGGCTGGCTCCAAGGCAGAGTGGCACATGGCAGAGGGCAACAGTTCATGGTGGCAGAACACAGCAAAAACATAAGAGCAAAAAGGGAGGAGTGGCAGCAAGCAGCCTCTTTCGCTCCCTTACATTGTATGCAAACTATCTGCCCCAGGGCTGGTGTAGCACTCACACCCATAATCCCAACATTGGACCATGAATCAAGTATAAACTGTAGAAGCCTACCCTGTGATTGCATTAGGCTTTTGGGGGACATCCAGACACAAACCATAACAGGTTGAATATTTCTGAGTTCATCTTTCTAATATTTCCTTTTCTAGGATTGTTTTTAAAATTTTTTTCTTTTTAATAATTTTCTAATTTTTCGTAAAATATTGAGAAAATTCCAAATGACTTTTGCTCAGAAACTATTAAGTTTCCCAGAAAAAAAAAAACAAGGAGTTATGTAATTACCTTGTTTGGCTCTATGGTGAGGAAGAAAAGTATATTTCAGATATTATTATTAATGGGACCATTGTTGTTATTAGTCAAATGATCAGAAATAGGACTGATTTGCCCTTTTTTCTTTTACTGTAATTCCTTGTCCTTTCCTTCCTCTTAATTCTTATAATTTAAATGCGTGATTCATTAAGGCCATATTATCAAAGTTATTTTTTCATTTATTGTTATCATCTTTTAAGAGAAAAAAATAATAAAAACAATGATACGAAATTTCAAAACACAATAATAGGAGATTAACAATGGTTAATATATTGCATATTGTTATCTCCAAAGTAGGTGCTCACATTACAAGATAGAGGCATGAAAAATTAAACAATATAAGCACAAGTGGTTCTTTTTAATGAATTAATAGAAATTAGTCGTATAATTGTCTTAGTAATCTTGTATATATATATCTGTATATATATTTTGTTTGTTTGTTTGTTTTCCCTTCCTTTTTTCTCCTTTTCCCCATCCCAGTTGTTCTTTCCTTTTGAGCAGTTTGTTTCCCTTTCACAATATCTGTTGTACCATTTGGATTTTATTTACTCTTTTGGTTTCTTACACTAGGAAGCAATACAATGTTTACACGTAGGAGTCTTATTTATTTCACTTATGAATATGGTCTCGAGTTGCATCCATTTACCTATAAAAGCCTTGAGTTTATCCTTTTTTGTAGCTGAGTAGTACTCCATTGTATAAAAATGCCACAACTTTTTTATCCATTCTTCGGTTGAGCAATGCCCACTTTTGGGTTGTTTCCAAGATTTAGCTATTACAAATTGTTCTGCTAAAAACATGGGTGCACAGATATCACTGTGATATGATGGTTTTAATTCTTCTGGGAAAATACCCAGAAAGGGAATAGCTAGGTTGAATGGGACCTCTAATCCTAGTTTTTTGTGGAATCTTCACACTGATTTCCATAGTAGTTGTACCAGTCTACACTACTACCAACAGTGGAGAAGGGTTCCTTTTTCCCCTGCAACCCCACCAGTTTTTGTTATTGGTTGATTTCTTGATGGGGTGACATTGGTTGATTCTTTCTGGGGTGACATGGAATCTCAGTGTTGTTTTTATTTGCATTTCTTGAATGACCAATGATGTTGAATAGCTTTTCATATATTTATTTGCCATGTAATTGAATATTTGTTGTATTTCTTCATCTGAGAAGAGCATATTCATCTTAGATGCCCATTTTTGTATTGGGTCTTTGCATTTTGGGGGCTGATTTTTTTTTAGTTCTTTATATATTCTAGATAGAAGTCCTTTGTCTGAGGAACAGTTGGCTAAAAATTTTTTCCCACTCTGTGGATTTTCTTTTCACTCTTTTGGTGATTTCTTTTGATGTGCAAAAACTTTTCATAGGATGAGATCCCAGTCATTGATTCTTTCAAGTTATAGTTATCTTTCTCATGTTCCTTTGAAAATATTTTTCCTGTGCAAATTTAAAACAGGAAAACTTTCCTTCAAAAAAAGCCCTAATAATAGTTGCTTTCTGCTTTTTATGTAATCTGTGATTTATATATTTTAATGTAATGTCTATTTACATTTTATATATCGTACATTTGTACATAATTTTTATACATAATTTATAATTTATACATAATTTGGTATAATGAAGAATAGTTTATAATGAAAATTTGGATGGCAATCTTTTGTAAAAAGGCAGTAATAAACCAGTGATTTTTAGATTCATTTACTTGTTTTTAGCATCTTGGGTGCTCTTTAAGCCATGTAGTGTGGACTAAGACAAATTTTCTTGACTAATATGTTGGATTATGAAGAATTACATTTTGGTCATTATATCATGTATAGGTCATTTCATTTAGAACTTAGTTTGAAAGATTTTGGCAACATGATAGTTATCATTATTGACTTGAAGTATATATCACATAGTTTCTGTTCAGAAATTTCCCACTAAAGATGGATGATCTGTTCTACATAACCAGTTTGATTATGATGACTGTAATTTATGACTTCTTCAATTTGTCAGTTCAAGAATAAAATCTAAGCATGGGTTGCATATCATTGTTAAAATTTTAAGTTATAAATTTATGTGCTAAAAAAGTTGAGTACATACTATAACAGCACTTTGCATTTGGAACCCTAGATAAAAACTTTAAATACTCCTTCTTTTAAAAGTTCAGTTATTTAACTTGGTATATTTAGTAAGTTGTTGTACTTATCCATGTTAACAATCAAAAATATCACTAATATCAACAGGTAGCTCACTTAATGGATTTTCAGAAAAGTTCTACTTAGTTGTAATAGAGTGCACTCAGGACAATCGTTCACTGTTACACATGTGGAATTTACATTTAAAATCAATTCCTGTATCACTGGGTGAGTTGTCATCTTATTATTATTTTGTTTTATTTATTTATTTTTTGTAATTTTTAAGTAGGCCTAATATCAACAAGTATATAGGATTGCAGAATTCAGGGCATATTCTTAAAGCTGTTCTTATATAGTGGTAATAATTATTTTATTCAGTTAATGCAAAATGATTCATTTTCTTGCTTTAAAGAATATTACTACATTGCCATTGCATCTTTTATAAGGTAGTTTTGGATTTCTAAAATGTAGTAGTTGTAATATTTATAGAGTCACTTCTTAGTTTTTGATTTTCTTAATGTTTTCTAGATGAAAAAATGGATCCCAAAATATCTGAAGCAGCTGGACAACCAGAAGAACATTATTCTTCTTCTCCAGAGAAGATTCTGTCTCCTTTTTCACAGAAGTATCAGGCTTGCAGAGCCAATCTTCAGAGTACCAGCAAATTGTGTCTGTTTTCAGAAATGGTATATAGCCAAGAGCTGCATTTGCCAGAAGGAGTTGAGATAATAAGTGTTAAGCCATCAGCAGGTTTGTAAATTTTACGGAAAGAGAATTTTAACCTATCAGTGCTTACTAGATATTTTAAAAATAGGTGTTAGAACTACCTATAAATTTATATAGAAGCAGAAATGGAAATAATTATATTGAATTATCCCAAATTGAAGACTTAAATTTCTGATTTATGCTTTCAGGTTACTCTGATATTTCTGGGTCAGCTCTAGTCTTAATACTTTGTTTTTAGTATATGTGCTGCCCAATTTGTAATTGCTAAATTGTGGAAGCAACCCAAATGTCCATCCACCGAGGATTGGATGAGAAAATTGTGGTACTTTTATATAATGGAAATTTCTCAGCTGTAAAGAAAGATAAATTCGAGGCTTTTATAGGTAAATGGTCACAACTAGAGACCATACTCATAAGTGAAATACATTAAACATACATGTGCAAGCACCGCATTGTTTCACTAGTATAAAACCTGAAAGAGTTAATTTAAACTAGGAGGTGTGATAGACATTGTGAAATGATAGGAAAGCACTCAAGGGTAAAGGGCAATTGGGATGCGGGAAAAGAGAAGGGAAAAAAAGAGAAATTTTTTATGTATGTATATACAGGATAGTTAACATGGTTGTTCTACTGTCTTCTATTTCTTTGCTGAAAGAAACTGTCAGTGAGTCCTTGGTTGATCAGTATTGCAATTCTCTATCTGTTTTCATGAGAAACCACTTTGAAGATATCAATATGTAATACAACAAGCATTGTTAATTTCCTACCACTTTGTTTGTAACTCCGTATTGTCTATACTGTTCTTTTGCTATTTTGTAAAATGTTGTCTGTCTGTTAATGTTTTCCTACTTTTATTTTTAAAATTAAAAAAAAAAAAAGTATAGTGCTGCCAAGGCAAGCACTATATTCTTAATACTAATTGCTTAAGAAAAAGTTCTGGGAAAAGGAAAAGTTTCTAGAGTAGAAATTGTAGCTAGGTTGAACCTTATTTGGCAACTTTGATAACAGTGGTAGTGTTGCCTGGAACCATACTAAAAAAGAATAAATGTGTGGTTCCTGCTCTATATTTATCATCCTTATTTTCAGGCAAGTTTTCAGAATGTGATTTCCAGATCAGTAATGTCAATGTCCCATAAACTCTCTTGAAATAAAAACTCTTGGTTATACCCCAGTTACTGATTCACTGACCCTGGAATAGTAATCTGCTCTCATAAGCCTTCCAGGTGATTCTCCTCTGCATACCAGGAATACCAAGACAGAAATTTTTTTGTATCTGTTCATAAATTGCTCAGTCCTTTCATTGTAATTGTCAAAGTGTGGCTTTTTGTTGTAAGTCCAGAGTAGAGGGCAGCACTCGCTTTGTTTGTTTGTTTGTTTGTTTGTTTGTTTATTTGAGACAGGACGTAGATATGTAGTCCAAGCTGTCCTTGAACTCACTGTGTAGCCCAGGATGGCCTTGAACTTTGGGCAATCCTCCCTGACCTTCCTGAGTACTGGGATTACAGGCATGAGCCTGGCAACGGTGCTACATTCTAACAAGTATTCCAAGTGACTCTCATGTGCATGAAAGATCAAGAACTACTATTCTAGGGTATTGAGAATACCAGTACATCTATCTTGTTATCACTCACTCTTTCATTTTCATGATCAAAAGTGGTTTTTTTTTATTACTTGTCATTTATTTTGATTAGTTACTTTGCTTTTCAGTTTCCTGTGTTGTTATCAAGTACTTACTTTTCAGAATTGTGAGGTTTATAGGAGTTGGGGGTATTAATCCTGTTCTAATGTTTATATTCTGCCTCTTTGTATAGTTTAATTTTTAAACTTCCAGTGTCAGGAAAATTAAAGTTTGCAAAAGAATGAGTTTTACATTGACAGAATTTGAAGAGCTGTTATTATTAGCCAGAACAGTACAGTCTTCATTACTGAACTCAAAATAATACAGCAAGTACAGAAAAATCAAAGACATTTATCAAGATAACTCTTACTATTTAACTTTGGCCTAAGTTCTTTGAAAGAAGTCCTAAGTGAAGAGAAATTTGTTTGACAAAAAGTATAGCATATGGTGAAAGATGTTTTTCTATTTCTTTTTTATTTTTTAGGGAACATTGTTAGAATGGGTAAGAGCTTTATTCTGTTGAGTTTAATCCTGACAGATGTGGGATGTATCACTTTTATCATTTTGTAATATTGCTGTATTCCTTGAATGCTGTAAAAAAGAAACGTATAATAATTACAGTGAAATTTACTTTTAAAATGTGATAAAATGTCCTATATAATATGTTCATTTTGTAATTAATAGTTTATATATAATCATTTAGGCAGCAGCCAACAAACTATAGATCACCCACTAGTTGTAAATGTTTGAATGGAACACAGTCTTACTTCTTTGTTTACTATTGTATATAGGTGCTTTTGTTCTGTAGAGTTGAGTAGTTGCAACAGAGACCCTATAGTTGGTAAAGCCTAAAATAGTCTATTACTATTTGGCCCTTTAAGTTTGGTGATCCCTGATTTAGAAAACTAATATTACATGATTATTTAAATGTGAGCAAATGTTAAGTTCCACTTAGGAATATTCTTAGCGTCAGTTATATTAACAATACCTCAATCATGAAGCACCCTGTACAGTGACTATTTAAAAATTAGGAAAGTGTGGGCCATTCACATTTTATTGAAAACTGTGAAAAAGAAGCCACAGCATATTGACTAATTATTTAAAATGTATTGATACCTTTAAAACTAGATTTATAATGTATAAAATTAGCAGAATTGTGATATGAATACTGGCTTCAGAAACAGGATAAGAATTCAGGTTTTCATTCTGCCTAAGTGTAGTTGTTTGATTTAGGTACAAGGTACATAATGGTCAAGGGTCTTTATCTATAAAATTCAGGAATTGAAGTAAATTTTGTGAGCATCCTTTCAGCTAGGTTTTTGATACTTTCTTTTTATATACCTTTTTGGTATCATTAAGAGCCTTTTATAGTTCTTGTTGATCCTTCAGCTAAATACAGATTGTCGTATTCTTACCAGAAGTTAATACAAAAGGACTAAAATCTTTAATACATTAATAAAAAACAAGTAATTAAGCAAACTCGACATTTTGTGAATGGATTATTTTCCTTTTAGGACATCTGAGTTCTTCTTCCATATATCCTGTGTGCAGTGCTCCTTATTTATTGGCAACTTCATGCTCTGATGAAAAAGTAAGATTTTGGAGATGCAGAGTAACAGGTGGAGAATCTACCACATCACAGAGTGCAAAAATGGATCTTGCATACATTTGGGAAGAATGGCCATTGCTTATTGAAGATGGACTCCAGAGCAATAGTAGTATAACCATACCTGGTAGGCCAGTAGAAGTTAGTTGTGCACATACAAATCGTTTAGCTGTAGCTTATAAGCAGACTGCATTTAGTAGTAGATCTTCTCAGGACTTTGTGATGCATGTAAGTATTTTTGAATGTGAGTCTACAGGAGGTTCATGTTGGGTTCTTGAGCAAACAATTCATTTAGATGAGTTAAGCACAGTTTTGGATTCTGGCATTAGTATTGATAGCAATTTAGTGGCCTATAATAAACAAGAGGCATATCTGTTTAACAAAGAAAGTATTACATCCAACACAAAACATTTAGTTCACTTAGACTGGATGTCTAGAGAAGATGGGTCTCATATTCTGACAGTAGGAATTGGGTCAAAACTTTTTATGTATGGACCACTGTCTGGCAAGGTACAAGAAGACACTACTAAGGAAAGCCTGGCATTTCCTCTCTGGGACAGTACTAAAGTTGTGCCTCATTCTAAGTTTGTGTTATTACGAAGTGTGGACTTGGTTTCTTCTGTCGAAGGCTCTCCACCTTTTCCTGTTTCTTTATCATGGGTCCGGGATGGCATCCTTGTGGTAGGAATGGATTGTGAAATGCATGTGTATTCCCAATGGCAGCCACCTTCAAAACAGGAACTTGTTACAACAGATTCATACAATGGAAGCACTCCTTCTATACTAAGTTTAATAAAACAGAGTAACTCATCAAGTTCTGGGTTACATCCTCCAAAAAAAACTCTGACTCGATCCATGACTAGTCTTGCACAGAAAATCTGTGGAAAGAAAACTGCATTTGATCCTTTGGTGGATATGAAAGATTCAGGTCTTTTTGAAGCAGCTCATGTACTTTCCCCAACTTTACCTCAGTACCATCCCTTGCAGCTTTTGGAACTCATGGATCTTGGCAAAGTTCGGAGAGCAAAGGCCATCTTGTCACATCTTGTCAAGTGCATTGCTGGGGAAATTGTGGCTTTGAACGATGCTGAATCCAATCATGAACGCCGCCTGAGGTCTCTCACCATCAGTGCTAGTGGAAGCACTACCAGGGATCCCCAGGCATTCAACAAAGCTGAAAATACAGATTACACAGAAATAGATTCCGTTCCTCCACTTCCTTTATATGCCTTACTTGCAGCAGATGATGATAGCTATTACTCATCTTTGGAGAAATCCAGTAATGACAGTTCTCTAAATAAATCAAACCTATTGTCAAAAGAGAGTTATGATGAGCTTTTTCAGACTTCAACTCTGATCCCTGATGTTGAAGTATTAGAGACAGATGAAGAAAATACAAAGCCTAAAGTTATTGATCTTTCACAGTACAGTCCAACTTACTTTGGACCTGAACATGCTCAAGTTCTTTCTGGTCACTTACTTCATTCTAGTTTACCAGGGCTCAGTCGGATGGAACAGATGTCTTTGATGGCGTTGGCAGATACAATTGCAACTACGAGCACTGATATTGGAGAAAGCAGAGACAGAAGCCAAGGTAAGACTGAACTCCGTACAGGATTGAGGTAAAAACTGATAATAGTTTTACTTATTTTTATAGAAAAGATTTAATTTAATTTTTCATAAAAAGGGTGCTATGAAATTTTGAAAACTCACTGCTACCTTCACAGCAGGTTTAACTCCAATAGTAGTGTATATCCCATAAATCATAGTACTGTGAGAAACTGCACATACTCATTATGCCAGACATTTGTACTGTGTTTTATTAAATATTTAGGCAGCAGAAAATAAGATAGTTTCTTGTTTTTCTCATGCTGTAATAATGTGCTATTAAAGTTATGTTTTAAAAATACTGTTTTTAAAAAATTTATTGGTATATACTCCTATGTTGAATAAGAAATACAAGCATTAGCACAATAATATTAGATCTTTTCCTCACCTAGAGAGCATTATTTTGCAGTCTCCTGAGTTGTGAACAAATTTGAATGGGGAATTCTCGTTAAACTTCAAATAATGACACAACCCTATTATGAATATGAAGTGAAAAATTTACTTACACAGTGCCAGTGCATTCTTTCCAGGGACAAAGCTGGCAACAGTAATACAGTTTGTTTTTTTTTTTGTGTGTGTGTGTGTGTGTGTATATACACTAAACTTTTTCCTTTGGATGTGTTAATTGAATGTTAATTGAATGTTAATTGAATGAACATTCAGTTAGCACATCCAAAGGAAAAAGATAATTATACTAAAATAATCCTAATTGTGTATCCATAGTAGAATGCATCCTATGAACTAAGGAAAATGAGTAAATTTGAGATAAAAGTATATTAAGAAAAAGTTGACAATTTTCTTAGTAAATACTGACGATTACTAATAGATAATTAATTTTTGATAAGAATGTGTTATAGATTTTTGTTTTTAATTGTTTGAAGTGAAAAATAAGGCCCTGTTTACTGTATAACATTTTCTCCCAATGTTAGCAGCAAATTATTGTGGTGGACATACGATTTGAATCTGTATATATTATGAATCAACTATAAAATATGCCACAAAAAGGACTAAGTATTTAAAAATTCAGTTAAATTTTAGATAAGGTTCGGATCAGATGCTTTTTTACTTTTCCAATTAAAGTACTTATATTACTTTTTTCTGTAATGTAACAATGCATAGAAAAAATACTAGAAACTATTTTAGAATGTTAAAACTATTTTGCATTTTTTTTTGGTTAGTTTAAGAATGTTTTGTTCCTATATTTGATACTGTGACATATGTTAATTGTTAGAACTTTGTTGTGTTATATTTAGAAAATGGTATTTTACAAATAAAAAAATCTTTATTTAGAAAGTGGTGTTTTACAAATTATAAGAATACTTTTTTGCCTTTGGTTTTAGGTGGGGAAACTCTTGATGAATGTGGGTTAAAATTTCTTCTGGCTGTTCGACTGCATACCTTCCTTACAACTTCCCTTCCTGGCTATAGAGCTCAACTGCTTCACCAAGGTAATTTTGATAGTAATCTGTCTAGGGAAGTAAACTTAATTTTTGCACACCCATGATAGTGATGATGAATTTGAAACATTTATAGTTTCCTTTATTTTTAAAATATTTATTTCTTCTTAATCTTCTTTGACATTGGAATTTTAAATGACAGATGAAAAGAGTTAGTGAAGAAATAGATATTTGGCAGTTAGGTATTCTTTTAAGCATGATATATTAGTAGTAAATTAGTATTGTTTCTAATTTCTTCTTTAGGTAGTTTTTGATATTTATCTAAATTCAGGTCTCCTCCACAAAATTAATACTTTTGTAAAAAAATACATATTCAAATTTAAATATTTTTTTTAAAACCCACAAATTTAAATATTTTAAAATAAAAATTCATCTATCCCTCCAACTGATAAAATTAGTGTGAAGGTAAGATATTAGTTTAATAAAATTAGTGTATTTAAGATATTCTTACATACTGTTAGAACTCACAGTTAAAAACAACAGAAATCTCATTTAAATTAACTTAAAACATATTTACGGCTCTAATCCCCAGGAACTTGAAAAGAGAGAGAACTGGTTTCCAGTGTTACTGTATCTCTAAGTTTAGACACTGCTTTTGGGATTGCAGGTTGACCCATACTCATTGGTCTCTGTGTCTTTTTCTCTCTTTTCTTCCTCTTACTGCTTCCTTTCTTCTCTATTTTGCACTTAGTTTTTGAAAAGTAAAATTTAAAAGTCAAAATGAAATTCTTTTAAAATCCTTATTGCAAATTAACAATTTTGTATACTTATGAGGTGTACAAAATGATATTTAAAAATATGTATACAAGGTAGAATGGTTAATTCAAGCCAGTTAGCATATCCATCACCCTCCATATTTATTTTTTTGATGAAAACATTTGAAATTTACTCTCTTGCTATCGTTTGGCCGTATCTCCCCTCCTCCCTGACTCCCCCAACCTCTGTTAACTGCCATTCTATTCTCTGCTCCTGTGAGTTCTGATGTCTTAGATCCCACATAAAAGTGAAATCATGCAGCATTTTGTCTTTCTGTTTGATCTAATGTCCTCTAGATTCATCCACGTTATTACACATCATAAAATTTCCTTTTTTAAAAATGCTGATCAGTATTTCATTGTTATATATACATTTTCTTTATCCTATTCATCCATTGATACAGGTTGATTCCATAACTGAGTTATTGTGAATAATGCTGCATTGAACATAGGAGTGCTGATATCTTTTCAACATACTGCCTTGAATCTTATATGTTAATTCTGTCTGTACAGTTTTCCTTTGTGCCTGAAATAATTTATATTCTCAGCAATACTGTACATTTTTCTTTTCTCCATGTGTTTACTAACACTTGGTATTTTTTGTATTTTGGTAATAGCCATTCTAACATGTACAAGGTGATTTCTCATTATGGTTTTACTTTGCATCTCCTTGATTTAGTGATGTTCAACTTTTTTTTAATCTATCTATTGGCCAGTCATATTATCTTTCTTTAGATAAATGTCTGTGCAGGTCATTTGTTGATTTTAAATTGAGGTTTGTTTTTTTTTTTCCTTTTGTATTTTAGCTATTAACCCTCATGAGATGTATAAATGGCAGATATTTTCTTCTAATCTGTTGATTGTCACTGCACTGTTTTTTATGTCTTTTGGTATGTAGAAGCTCTTAAGTTTCAATATATTCCCATTTGTCTGATTTTTGTTTTAATTGCCTGTGGTTTTGGAGCCATATTCAGATCATTGTCACAGAGTTTTTTACCTGTATTTTCTTCTAGCAGTTGTATGGTTTTAGATCTTTTTTTTTTTTTTTTTTTTTTTGGTTTTTCTCCGGTACTGGGAACCGAACTCATGACCTTGCGCTTGCAAGGCAGGCGCTTTGCCACTGAGCTAAATCCCCAGCCTCTGGTTTTAGATCTTATGTCTAAGTCTTTAATCCATTTTACATAGCTAGGAATTTTCCTCTTGGTGAATTAATCCCTTTAATCATTATGTGATGCCTTCCTTTATCCCTGATAACTTTTCTTGCTTTCAAGTCATCTTCATCTGGTACTCTATTATTGTTAATATGATATATTTTCTCTTTATTTTTAGTCTGTATGTGTCCTTACATTTAAAGTAGGTTTCTAATAGACAGCAACGTACAACTGGGTGTGGTTTTTGTCCCATTTTGACAAGCTCAGTTTTTTAATTGATGTATTTAGACTTCAGCTATTTAAAGTGAATACTCACACAGAATCTGCTATATTCCTTGCAGTTTTGTTGGCTCATTGTTGCATCACTCTTTCTTCTTCATTGTTTAATTCAAGCATCATATTATGTGTAGTTTGGGGCTGTAGTGTGGCCTTTTAATGCAGTACATGTGTGCAATCTTTAGTGATCAGATCAGGGTAATTGGCATATTTATCAGCCTAGGACTAAGTAATTTCTTTGTTTTTGTGTTAACTGCCCCAATTCAAAATCTTCTCTATGAGCTACTTTGGAATATTCTATTTATGGTCATCAGTCTTTGTTCCTACTTTTGTCTTATCTTATGAGTATGTTTATTTTGTTTTGTGGTACTGAGGATTGAACTCAGGGACAATGTACCACTAAGCTGTATCCCAGCTCTTTTTATCTTTCGATTTTGACATATGGTCTTTCTAAGTTGCACAGGTTGGCCTTGAACTTGTGATCCTCCTATTTCTCCCTCCAGAGCAGTTAGGATTACAGGTGTCTACCTGTAATGCGTGGCTTACCATTATAGTTTTAATGAGCATTATTTATATGATTTCATTTTTCCCCTTTATCACTTATCTTTTTTTGTTACTTTTGCTAGTATTGATCTGAAGTTTTCATTGTACATTTATGCTTTAAAGTAAGACTTCCATATAACTTTCAAGTCCACTTTTAGTAACACTGTACTTTTTAACATTGTACTTTCTCACAGGGAGTGTAAGTACCTTATAATAACAAAATAATCTTCACTTCTTTGTCTTATCTATGGTATCATTGCTACCACTAATTTCACTTTTATCTATGCATACATAGGGATACATGTGTATATATGTATATTATACACATAAGCAATGCATAATCAAATTATTCTTTACTGATTTAACATGTAAAAGTTTAACAATATTTTGGGCAAACTTACGTGTTAGATCAAATTAAAATTTAAAAACATGAAAATATTTTGTTCGCTTATTCCTCCTTCAGTGCTGTATTTTCTTTATGTAAAACAAAATTTCTATGTCCTTTTCCATCTGAAGAGAATATTTAAAGAACGTTTTGCAGAGCAGATTTATTAGCAGTGATTTCCCCAGTTCATGTTTGAGAAAGATTTTACTCTTCCTTCAACTTTGAAGAATCATTTTGGTGAATATAGAATTCTAGTTGGTGGGGGTTTCCTCTCAACACTTTAAATATTTCACTCTGCTCTCTTAAGAAGTTTGTATTGTTTTCAATGAGAAATCTACTGTTAATTGGATAAGGGTATTTTTCTTGTTGTGTTTGCTTGTTTTTAGTTCTGGCTAAAAGTTTTCTGTATGTTCTTGCTTTTTGTAATTTGAATGTGACATATATTGGTGTGTTTGTTGGTGGCGGGCAGTTAATTTATCTTGTTCAGCATTCTTAGAGTTTTCTTGTTTTGTGATTAACTTGAAAATGTTCTGAACCATTGTTACTTGAAATTTTTTTTTCTTTTTTCTCCTTCTGGTAGACCATTTATTTTATGCCTTTTGTAATTGGGCCACAGTTCTTGATGTACTGGTTTGATTTTGTTCATTTTATTTTTTCCATTTCTGTTTGAGAGCTATCTGTATTTATAGGTTTGCTTATTTTTTCCTTGGCCATGTTGGGTCCACTTATGAGTCCGTTGAAGGCATTGATAGTTTCTATTTGAATTTCTGGCATTCCCTTTGGCTGTTTTATTAGTTTCTATGTCTCTGCTTCTGTTATTCCTGGTTTTTTTTTCTGAATGCTTCTGGCAAAAAAAAAAGAAAAAAAAATTTAATTGTAGTAAGAACACAATATGAAATCTATCCTAAAATTTTTTAAGTGAATGATAAATATTTTTCACTCTTGGCACAGTTTTGTATAGCAGATCTCTAGAGCTTATTCATTTTGTTTGACAAATCTTGTCTCCTAATTAGTTACTCTACATTTCCCTTTTTTCCCAGTCCCTGATAACTATTATTCAGTTCTTTAGCTCTGTGCATACTATTTCAGATACCTCATACAAATGATGTCTTACAGTATATGTCCTTCTGTGTGTAGTTCATTTCACTTAGCATAATGTCTTCAGTGTTCATCCATATTGTTATATTGCAGAATTTGCTTTTTAAATGCTTGTTAGTGTTCCATTATGTATATAAACCATTCATTCATCTGCTTATGGGCATTTGGTTTGTTCTGCATCTTGGCTATTGTGAATAGTGCTATAGTGAACATAGGAGTGCTAATATCTATTCAGTAAAAATGATTTCTTAGTAGCTTAAAAATATGAGGCCATATATGTCAAAACCACATTTTGTTGTTTATTATACTCAGTAATACTAAATAAAGTATACTGTGAAGAAATAAAATAGATGCTGATCAATAAAGACCAGAGGTGCAGACCAGTAGATTGCTGATACAAATGATGCTTAAATAAGTATTAAAATATCTTATTAATATTTTATGGTGTATTAGTAGTTATAGGCCAGGTTATAGTCTAAATTCTTTAACTGTATTATATCATTTGATCCTGTAAACTATATAATTTGATAGTTCTATCATCATTCATATTGTAAATGAATAAACTGAGGTATTAAGAAACTTGCCCAAGTTTATATAGTTTGTGGTAGAACTGAAATTTGTCTATTGCATTCTGGTTCTGGAATATTTGCAATGCTATGCTTATTAGTTCCAAAAGCTATATTGTTTACTTGATGTTTTTTAATTCTATATAATTAAATCCATAAAACCAATGTTGACTGAAAGAAAATGAGAAGCAGCTTTGCAGAGAAAGCATACCAATATAGAACACTGCTTCAGGTGTTTCTCATTTTTTGAAAAGTCATTGGTTATAATGTGTCTAGTGAAGAAAAATACTGCAGCATTATAGCATTTTCCATAAAGACTTTTACATGTCTTTTGAAATAAATGTATAAAAAAATTAATTATATAAATTATGTAAGATACATGTGTACTGGAGTGGTGAATTGTTTGGAGAGCCAAGAATAAAAATAACCCATAGTTCCTATCAGTCCCTTCGTTAAAAATGAAGTGTAACTGCAAGTCTTATAAAAGTTTACATGTTTTTATTATAAATATGTGCCACACTTTTATGATAATCATATGATCATATTTATATGTCTTATAATCATTATTTTTGACATTTCCTCAGGCCTGTCTACTAGTCATTTTGCTTGGGCATTTCACTCAGTAGCAGAGGAAGAACTGCTGAATATGTTGCCAGCAATGCAGAAAGATGATCCCACTTGGTCTGAACTAAAAGCTATGGGTGTGGGGTGGTGGGTCAGGAATATCCGCATCTTACGCAAATGCATAGAAAAGGTAAGTGTATATGGTTTGGTGTAAAAAATGGACTGATGTATTTTGGATGTTTGAATGGCCTTCTGTAGCTCCTCTGCCATTAATTATTCCTTTTTATTTTGAATAACTTTCACAGGATATTTCAAAATACATTAATGTAATTTTTAAAAATTTATATAATTCCTAACCTTGTGATCAACAGATTTGTTTAATAGTATTTTTCTGATTTTTACAAAAAGATACATGTATGTTAAAAAGAAAAGAATAGTACAGAAGAGCTTGTCATAAAAAGCTGTAGACCTGTTACTTAAAAGTCTGTATCCACCACTATCATGAATTTCTTTTATTATTTGTATATACATGTGTTCATATGCATATCTTTTTTTAAAAAATCTATTTAACATTTAAATAGAAAATACGTGTCTTGTATAGGAGGGAAATTGCTTGTTTTCTTACAAACCATTTTTGTGAAAATTTGCTATATATTCTAATTATAGGTAGCCAAAGCAGCCTTTTATAGAAAGAATGATCCATTGGATGCTGCCATATTTTACCTTGCAATGAAAAAGAAAGCTGTGATTTGGGGATTATATAGGTAAGTAAATAACGTGTGCTTCAAAGTTAAAAACTTTTCATTAGTAGATGCATAAAATAAGATTTGTTCGTATTGATGTTAATTCATATGAATTCTTATGGGGAAAAGCTTAGGTGTTTTTCACTATGGGAAAAACTTAAAGAGGTCATTTTAGTTTGTTTTGGGGTTTATCAGTCCAGAAATGTATTTTTGCTTACTTTAACAGCTTATCAAAATGCCCCCGTAGTACAAAGATCACTGCATTAGAAATTTGTATTTGGAATGGGGAAGAAGATGAATTGATGGTATCTAGGTCAAATGTCTACCCTCAGCAATATTGAGAGCTTTTATGCCAGGCTTAGCTGTCAAAAATGTCCACCCATTGGGCACTTACCTCATTCCTGAGCTGAATTCACATAGAACTTTTCTGTCTGTCTGTCTGTCTGTCTGTCTGTCTGTCTGTCTGTCTCTCTCTCTCTCTCTCTCTCTCTCTCTCTCTCTCTCTCAGGATTTGGTGAACATAATTACCATAAGTAGTTCATCATTTATGTTGATTTTAGTTCTAGGTACTCTGCATGAATAGCTGCCTTTGGGAGAAAATCTTAGTATCAAATCAGTTTTCTAACAGAGTAGTTCTTTCAGGATTGTTTTCAATAAAGGCAGAGTTCTTAGATTTTGATTGCCAAAGTCATTCCTAGCTGGTTAGGAAAGAAAGATTATTGGTGATGTTTAAATAGTAAAGGAGCATAGAAGGTAATATAAGTTATTTCACATTAATATTATAATTATATTATTTTGCATAAATTTAAAGAATTTTACAGAGTGTTGCTCATGCAGTTTTTTTGTAATTTGAAAGAAAATTGTTAAGTAATCTTAGATTTAATGGAAAAGTAAATGTTTATTAATTTTTTTACTAGATAAAGAGATGGAGTAATTTTGAATTAGCAAATGTTTCTATTTATTCCCAACTAAGTCCTAACTTTAGAAGATTAATTCTAGTACAGAAATATTGCATTCCAAAATTCTCATACTTTCTTTTGTAGATCTCAAAAAGACACCAGAATGACACAATTTTTTGGACACAATTTTGAGGAGGAGAGATGGCGTAAAGCAGCTTTAAAGAATGCTTTCTCTTTGCTAGGCAAACAAAGATTTGAACATTCTGCAGCATTCTTTCTTTTAGCTGGTTGCCTCAGAGATGCAATTGAGGTAATGAAACTTTTTGAAAAAATAGCATGATCATCTTTCTAATTAATCTCAGTGTACATCTTACATTTTTAATTTATAAATTTCAACTTCAGTAGAAATAACACAGATTAAAAATCTAAAGTAACTAATAATATTTAATAATGGCTTTAAAGTTTTTGTCATTTAGCTTGAGTGATTTTGTAACAAAATTAAGATAAACCAGGATGCTTACTTGGTTGGTAGGCTGTTAAGTACATTTTAGCCTTAAAAATATTCATGAACAGTTAGAAAAATGAAAAGGCCTGTTCGGTCAATTTAGACATAATTTGAATTGTGTTTATGTCTGTCTTAGTTGATAAACCTTACAAAATTCTTTGCTGTTTCTCAAGAAACTTGAAAAATTGTCAACATTTAAGATGTAGCATTTCTATCTTTAATTGCCCTTTTGCTCAGAGTCTCATATAATTAATTCAGAACAGTCTTTTATTTGGGAATTGTAATCTGCTGGGTGGGTAGAGAAAACTAAAGGTTCAAGAGCAAAATGAAATATATAGCTTGAATTGACACTGGTAAGAATTATCTGGTATTTTTTAATTAGCCTAAGTTTATTAACAAATATATACTTAGTACTAGCAAGTAGACTTTGAAATATTAACAAATGTTGTTAAGTAGATTTATTAATGCAAGCAATATATATTGTTTTTTTATCCTTTTTGGTAATTTTGGAAATTAAGCCTGTGTTTTTATAGTTGTTAGTGAGTTGAATTTACCCTAAAATGAAAGTTGGCTCTGCTTATTTATAAACAATATTTTTTTAAGGTATGCCTTGAGAAGCTGAATGATATTCAGTTGGCTCTTGTAATAGCAAGACTCTATGAGTCTGAATTTGATACATCTGCAACATACAAATCTATTTTATGTAAAAAAGTTCTGGGAATTGATTCTCCTGTCAGTGAACCCAGTTCATTGAGCATAAATACACATTATGATCCTTTTCTTCGGAGTATGGCGTATTGGATTTTGGAAGATTATAGTGGTGCTCTGGAAACATTAATAAAGCAACCTGTGAGAGAAGATGATGGTAAGCTGCACTTCTAACACACTAATGACTAAGGGTGTTACTAGTATTTTGTAGGTGTGCAAACCACTGGTGGGTGCTAAGAGTAATATAAAACAAATTGAATTTATGGTGTAGTGGGAGACAAAGTGATTTGTATTCAATCTTGCTTATTGTTTTCAGAATCATAACACCTTTGAAAATAGGAAAACCTTTGGATTTTCCTTTTATGAAATAAATTTACTGAGAATATCAACATTTGTAATTAAATAGTTTTAAAGTACTGATATAAAGCAAGTTCTTTTATCTTAAATTGAATTTATATGCTTGTTAGATTGAGCAATAATTCTTGGGTCAAGAATTCTTCAGTGGGGCCAGGTGTGTTGGTGCACACCTGTAATCCCAGCACTTGGGAGACTGAGGGAGGAGGAGCATTGTGAGTTTGAGACCAGCCTGAGCTACAAAGTGAGTTCAAGGCCAACCTGAACTGCATAGTGAAACCCTGTCTCAAAAAGAAAAAATACAAAACAAGAATTCTTCAGTGATAAGATGGCCATTTGGCATAGTTGGAATGATGGCTAGTTGAAATGAACTAGTTAATCAGTGTTATTTAGATAAAGAATGGTATGTGTGAAGGGCACACTAAATAAAAATATCCAAAGGCAAGACTGTATACATCTAAATGGAAATAAAATATATACCTGTGGACCTTAGAATTTAGAAATTCAAAGTGAATTTAGGACTGAAGATAGAGATATGGAAGACTACACACAGAGATATACAATTTAAAGCATTTGGATAATATGACTTCAATTCAGGACATAGAGGGGGGAAAAAGAGGTCAAGAAGTAAGCCTTAATACACTGTCATAATTAAAAGTAGAGAGGGTGAGGAGGACTCGCAAAGCAGAGGAAAGAAAAGGTTACAGAGATGTGACAAAAAGAATTAGAAGTGTTACCAGAAGAAGTTTTTTCAATAGGAAAGCAGTATAACCTTTGTTTTCCTATTATGTCAGAGCATTTTCATAACAAATATCTTGTGGCCTGTTCAATATCATGCATCACTATATATGCAAGTGTGATCTATTAATACAATTAATACATCAGTGTGATCAATTAATACATCAGTGTGATCTATTAATACAATTTTGTCAAAAGACCAGGCAGATAAAGATTCCACTGTAGAGAAAATGGACTGTAATACAAAGATACACCCAATATAGCTCTTCAAGAACTTCTCTTGCCTCATAAAATGAATTTATTTTCAGATCAAGTCGTGGCGTCAACTTGTAATCCTGCAGTTTTTAATTTTTACAATTATCTAAGAACACATCCTCTTTTACTGAGGCGTCATTTTGGATCATCTGATACACACGTGGGTTTAACAGGAAAAAGTGGATTGGCAGGAACAATTAATTTAAGTGAAAGAAGATTATTTTTTACTACTGCTAGTGCTCACCTAAAAGCTGGCTGCCCCATGTTGGCTTTGGAAGTGTTGTTGAAGTTGCCCAAAGTCATTAAGAAAACCAAACCTCTTCGTAGAGCATCTAGTTTTATGGATACAAGTAAAGATGCTTCTCCGCTAAAATTGGATACAAGGGAAGATAAGTCTTCTGCTGTTGATTGGTCACAGTCTTTTCTGAATGGCTTTGAGTCTTCTTCGGAGGGTTCCTCAGAGAAGCAGTCAAACTCCACTCTTTCTTTTGACTGGAGCCAACCAAGTGTAGTATTACGAGATGATTCTTTAGAGTTAAAATGGGACAGTGATAATGATGAAGAAAATGAGGATCTTCCTATTTCAATGAAAGAACTAAAACCTTTACCAAAAAAAATAGATAAAAAGTTAGATGAAGTAAGTAATTACACAGACTCTTTCAGCACATTAGATGAAAGTGACATTTTAAATCCAGGTGAAGATATAATTGCTGTTCAGTTAAAGTTCAGAGCATGTTTAAAGATTCTCACAGTAGAACTTCGTACTTTATCTACTGGTTATGAAATAGATGGTGGCAAGTTGCGTTACCAGCTATACCACTGGCTTGAAAAAGAGGTGATAGCTCTTCAGAGGACTTGTGACTTTTGCCCAGATGCTGAAGAAGTACAGTCCACACTTGGAGAAAGTGGGGATGAATTTGGATTAAATCAGAATGTTGATGATTTCTATCACCACACAAAAGTGAAGCAACAGAGAGAAATCTTTCAGGAAAAAAGACAATGGCTCTTGAAATATCAGTCTCTCTTGAGAATGTTTCTTAGTTATTGCATACTTCATGGCTCCCATGGTGGGGGTCTTGCATCTGTACGAATGGAATTGATTTTGCTTTTACAAGAATCACAGCAGGTATGTCATTCTGATTATCAAAAATAGTACATGTCTGAAACAGATTTTGAACTTGCAATTTTTTGTTTGAATATTAAAACTTGATTTTCATTATAGTTGGTTTAAGGAATATTCACTTTTATGAATTTGTAGGGTTACATGTTGGAGGAAAATTCTTTATCAGGCTATTTATGATCTGCCTAATTCATACTCTATAGTTTTAACATGAATCCCATGTAGGTGAAGTTTTTCTTTATTATAGGGGGCATTGTCTCATAATTTTTAAATGTGATTGCTTGAATGTTGACCTTCTCAGGTCCCTTCTAACTCTCTTAAGTTTCTGTTATGCTTTTAGTATTTATTGTTCTGAAGTTCTTCAGAACAGTATTACTTAGATGATAGATTACAAACTGTAAATAGTTCAGTAACCTTTTCCCCCCTCTGTTTAAGGAAACATCAGAACTACTATTTCCTACCCCACTGTCAGAGCAAACCTCAGTGCCTCTCCTCTTTGCTTGTACAGCCAGTACCAAAACAGTAGTTGCCAATCCATTATTACATCTCAGTAATCTAACGCATGATATTCTACATGCCATAATAAACTTTGATTCACCGCCTCATCCTGACAGCCAAAGCAATAAAGTAAGTGCTTGGTTTCAAAATTTTAATATACCTCTATATATATTGACAAAATTGAAAGATAAATGTTAAGCCTTTTTAAAAAGCAAACGTAAACATTACAGTAGATGTAGCAAGAGTTATATTGCCAAATTTATATTGATTGTGGTGAAGAGAGAGTGAGTTTCTGGTTGTAGACCAAGCCTATCTTATTGTATTACTTAAAGCTGATAGAATACTTCAATTAAAAAAATGAAATACTAGTTATTTAGCCTTCATTAAGATAAGAGCAATGGGTATGTGTGTAGATATATGAGTGATTCCTTTAGTGTACATAGCTAAAAAGCTGGTGGAGTATTTTTCAAAAATAGAAATTTAATATTTTGGTATAGAAATACTAAAATTTTCTTTTGTTGCATATATTATGTATTTTAAGGATAGCGTTGTGAAGTATTTTACACCTGTCATTCTTCTAGGCTGGGCATCGCCCGCTGTGCTTATTAAAAACTCAGACTTCTAAGTTAATTCCACACTTAGTGAGTCAGTCTGTGAGAAAGTCCTAGAAATATGTATATGTTTAAGAAGTTCATCAGGTGATTCTAATGCGTAACTATTCATGTCATTATAGTTAATTGCATCTTCTTACCCATTATCATTCCACTTTATTTACTGTTGATAGCGCATTTTTTTATTTCATTGGCATTTCCTGTGAAATCTTTTGAAGTAGGACTGAGTTTATTCTTTAATGTCCCTTGGATTTTTTCCCTCCTAGTCTAGCGTATGGTTTTTGTCCACCTCACAAGTTATGATGTCACATCAGTTTGATTTTTCTGCTTGCCTGAGAGTAGAGTCTCCTTCCATAACTTTACCCTCTTATATAACCTTAACTCTTGTAATTTGATTTTCCCCCTTCTTTTCCTTTACTGTTCTGTACTATAAATGCCCATGGAGCTTATTACACAATGTGAAATTTCGTTTCTTTCTGACTGTGCTTATTTAAGCCCAACTGTATTCCATAGTACAACATAACTTTTGCTACCTTAAGAAGTTTTTGTTGTTTAAAAATTACTCTGAAACTTTAGGAACTTTGAAAAGCTATCACATACTCTTGTGATTTTGTGGGTTGGCTCATCAGGTCTGGGTGGAGCTGATCTCTGTACTCATTCACTCATTCTTGGTGGATTGACTGGATTCTGGATGATCTAGGGTGGCCTCATGTACATTTGTGGTGTTTAGCTGAGTTATCAGGAAATTTGGATCATATGGGTCTCACCCTCCAGCAGGCAGACCTAGCAAATGTATTTATCTGGGTTGATCAGAGAAACAGAACCAGTGCTGACCGTGTGTATGGAAAGAGAGAGAGTGAGAATGAGAAAGTGAGAGCTGGAGAGTTTATTATAAGAAATTGGTTCATTTGATTATGGAGGCTGAGAAGTCTCAAGATCTGCAGTGAGTAAGCTGAGACCCAGAAGAGCTGATGATGTAATTCAGTCCAAGACTGAAAGCCTGAGAAACAGGAAAGTCTGTAAATTCAGTTGAGAAGTAAATAGGCATACAACCCAAGAAGAGCTGAAGTTTTGAGTATGAAGCCAGAAAGTATCATTGTCCTAGTTCAGTGCAGTGGGTGTGACGAGTTCCCTCTTAGCCTTGTTCTCTTTAGGTCTTTTTTTTTGATACCGGGAATCAAACTCAGGGCATCACGCTTGCCAGGCAGGCACTGTGCCACTGAGCTATATTACCAGCCCTCTTAAGGTCTTGTAGTTGATGAGATGATGCCTACCACATTCAAGGGAATCTGAATCACACTACTGTTTCAAGTGTTTGTCCTGTGAAAACACCCTCACAGACATACCTAGACTAATATTTATCCAGATGTCTGTACTTTAAGGCCCAATTACTACTAATTTTACTGTGTTGTGTTGTGTTTTGTTTTTCCACATGATGGCTGCAGGGATTTCAGAGCCACAAGAGTGTGATTTGCAAGGCCTTCTATAGTGTAGGTTCAGAGCTCACACATCATTTGGGTCCTCACAAGGCCAGCCAGATTCAGTGAGTTAGGAAATACTTTCAGCTCTGTTGGAGAAGCTACAAAATGCTGTGATTAGTGTGATCAGTTTTGTAATCTCTCATATGTGGTCTTTAATAAAATTCATATTATGTCTCATTGATAGTTGAAGCAGAAAATAGCAATGAGATTCTGATAGTTCACTTTTTATCTATACAAAAAACTCTTACTAAAAAAGTAATATAGAGAATCTTAAAATATTCTAGTCTAATATACTTTCTTATTTAGCTTAAATTTCTCTGTCAGACCTAAAATCTTCTGTTTCACAAAACAGCTATTAGACTCCATTGTCTTTTGTACCTTGTCCTTTCTCCTTTCTGTAAAGTTTCACTCTTTTCAGATTGTTTACCCGGTAATTAGGAAGTATAGTAGAATTGTCGTCAGTGACCAATTTGTATGTGAGCTGTCATATATCATTGTTGTGGTTGTGGAAAAAAAATCATTGAGGGCATGCTTTAATATATGGATCATGGTCTATTGGATAGCTAACATTTGTTCCCTTTTGTTCTTGGAAAGGAAATTATATAGTATTTAGGTATTTTATAATTTCTATTAAAGGAGTCACTGTGTATGTATGTGTGTGTGGTTGTTGTTTAAATTTTTATAGTAAGCCTTTTCTAGTTAGAAGTGAATAATTTTTAAAAAAGAAAATAATTTATCCAAGCAAAGGTTTTTTTTCCTTTAAAAAATAATGATCATTTTAGATCTTGAAAAAAGTTATACTTAATCTTGTTTTTGTTCTCTCTAGGTATATGTAATGCACACTTTAGCAGCTTCACTTTCTGCTTGTATTTATCAGTGCCTTTGTGGCAGTCATAACTACAGGTAAACATCTTTTTGTAAAATTTGAGTGCTTATAGTAATCAATGAGGAATTGTACTTTATTATTTTCAGAATATATTTAACAGTCTAAGTAATGCAAAAAACACACGGCTGAGGTATTGAGTGCACTTTAACTTTGAAAATTTTAGCTTGTGCCTTTATGGCAAATGAATTTCAAGTAAACTTTTAGTTTTGTAAACTTTTTATTTTGCAGGCTATTAATGATCACTGCCTTATGGTAGACATTATAACAGATGCTGAGAATTTTAAAATGAATAAGATAAGGACTTATTCCATAAAGTCAGTCATTCTGGGAGAAATATATGAACTGATAAATGATATTTAACATAGACTAGTACTTCATTTATAAGTATTATTAATTTGGTGGGTAGTGAAAAGCCCCAGGAGCACAGAAAAAGGAGTGATTGATTTGGAATTCAGAAAAATTTCACAGAAGAATGTTTAAGACTCTTCATATTCAGAAGTTTTATATAATATATGTAGGCTTTAAAATACTGTTTGGCAGTCTTTGACATTTTTCTATAATTTTTGGAATGCTTTGAATTTGTTTATTCAGATAGTGGCGTACCTGTCTTTTTCCTTTTGTAGAAGACAAGTATTACTACTTTTGGGTTCATCTTATTTTTAACTTTACTCTCAGATAGTCCTTTATTTCTTTTTGTTTCATTAGAAACAAAATGCTGACTTCATTTTCCAGACATTTATTTTCTTTATTCATTAGTGTCTTAAGGCTTTTCATCTAGGTGGGGATCATATTTTAGAAAGTGTGTTTTTCATTTTTAAGATCTCTCGAAGAAATTTTTATTTTTTTAATTTACACATAATTTTACATTCTTTACTTACAGTGCAGTGTGATATTTTGATGAAATATGCATAATGTCTAGTGATCAAAACAGGGTAATTAGTATACCTGTCACTTCAATCATTTATCATTTCCTTCTTTTAATTTTAAAGAGAGAAAAACAGTAACAAAATAATAACAAAGACAAAAAACACAAAAACAACAGAAATGATACAGAATTTCAAAACAAGATGGTAGGAAATTAACAATGGTTGTTATATTACATATTGTTATCTTCAACGAAGTTGCTCAGATTACCAGATGTAAGAATGCAAGAGAAAAGAAAGAAAGAAGGGGAAAAAATATATATGTATATACAAGGATAACTGGGATAATTTTACTGCAGATGTCTATTGGTTTATTTAAAAGAACAGTTAATGCTTTAATTTTTTTGACCAATTTTTCATGCTTATATCTGGTAATCTGAAGAGCTAATTTGAATACAATAATACACAATATAACAATGATTGGTATTTTCTTACCATCTTGCTTAGTGAAGCTCTGTATCGTTTCTAATGTTTTTTTATTATTTTTTATTCTCATTTATCATTTCTTTTTCATGAGAAGATGTAAAATCCTGTCTTGTAACTACTTTGCACTATGCAGTAACTCATTCTATTGTACTATAGAACACTAGAATTTATTCTTTCTAGTTAACCGAAATTTTGTACCAGTGAAATACTCTTTCTTCCACTACTCCATCTTCCCAGCTTCAGCTAACCACTATTCCACTTTCTGCTTGTATGAGACGTACGTTTTTATCTTTCACATATAAGAGAGTACTTACCTTTCTGTGTCTGGCTTATTTTACATTACATAATATACTCCGGGCTCATCCATGATGCCACAAATGACAGGATTTTATTCCTTTTATGGTAGATCAGTATTCCATTGAGCGTACATACCACATTTTCTTAGCTAATCATGTGTTGATGGGCATCTTGTTTGCCTTGTTACCTTAGCTGTTGTGAATAGTGCTGCAATAAATACAAGAGTGCAGATACCTTTTCGATGTAATGATTTTCTTTCCTTGGGATATAGCCAGGAGTGGAATTACTGAATCGATCCTAGGTTTTGAGGAACCTCCATACTGTTTTCTGTAATTGCTATGCTAATGTACACACATTCCTACCAAGAATAAATGAGAATTTCTAGTATTAATGTTTACATTCCTCCTATGGAGTTGGTACATGTACATAATACGTTTTAAATCCTTTTTTCATTCCTTCCCTTATACCTCCTTCCATCTCTTTATTTTCTTCCCATTTGAGAAAGATTTATCTCCCTGCTTCTTATTATCTTTTATTTTGCAGTGGTTTTGATTTACATTTTCCTGATGATTAGTAATAATCAAGGCTTTTTTATATACCTGTTGGTCATTTGTATTCTTTTGAAAAATGTTGTTTCAGATTGTTTATCCATTTTGTAATTGATTATTTAGGGTGGGGTGTTTGTTTTTCTTTATGGGTGAAATATAAATATATATATATGTATATATTCGTGCCATATTTCCTTTATCCATTCAGGCATTGATAGTCATGTAGGAAGATTCAGTATCTTGTCTGTTGTGAATTGTGCCATAGGAATTCATAATGTTCACAGTAAAGGTAATAGAAATCTCTGTAAATGCGATGACAAACCTTTTAGAGCTTTTAGTGATATAAACACATATGCCATAGATTTGCCAGCACTGGTAAGGGGTTCCTTATTTCTCCATATTATTTCCAGCATTTACTATTTTTTGTATTCTTAATGATTGCTATTCTGAGTAGGATGAGGTGAAATCTCAGTGTAGTTTTTATTTCCATTTCTCTAGTGGCTAAAGATAGTGAATGCTTCTTTTGAGAAGTTCTGCTTCTTTTGAGAAGTGTCATTTCATTTGCTCATTTATTGATTGGGCTATTTGATATTTTTGTGTTAAATTTTTTGGGTTCTTTATATATTCTAGTTATTTTCTTCTTCTAGATATTGGTCTTCTGTTGGAAGAGTAACTGGCAAGGATTTTCTTCATGCTGTGGCCTGTCTCTTTAAAACTTTTTAGTTTGATGTAGTCCTATCTGTTCAATTTTGGTATTATTTCCTGTGCAATTGAATTTCTATTCAGGAACACTTTGCAAGTGCCTATGGCTTCAAGTGTTTCTTCTGTGCTTTCCTTTAGCAGTTTCAGAGTTTCAGGTGTTATACCTAGGTATTTGATCCATTTTGAATTATTTTTATACAGTGAGACATAGGGTTCTAGTTTCAGTCTTCTACAATGGATATTTATTTTTCCCACCACTATTTGTTAAAAAGGCTTTCGGTTCTACATTTGTATTTTGGCTCTTTTGTCCATAATCAGATAGGTGTAGTTGTGTGGCTTTGAATTTTGTGTCCTTTATTCTGTTCCATTGGTCTGTTTCTGTTTCATACCAGTAGCATGCTGATTTTACTTTGGTTTTGTAGTATAATTTGAAATCAGGTATTGTGATGTCTCCAAGATTGCTCTTTTTGCTTAGGATTGCTTTCATTGCCCTGGATCTTGTGTTTTCAAATGAATTTTAGAATTTTTTTTTTCTAGTTCTTTTCTTTAGAGACATGAGTCCAGTTTGCCCATTTTTTTGATTTGTTCATTTGGAGTTACATTTTTTTTTAGTCAATTACATATTCTATTAGTGCTTTGTGAGAAGAGCAGCTAGCAAAGATTCCCCCATTTTGTAGGCTGTCTCTTCATTTTCTTCCTTCTTTTGTTGTGCATAAGCATTTTGATTTGATACTGTCCCATTTGATAGTTCTTGCTATTATTTCTTATGCTGTTGGAGTACTATTCAGAAAGTCATGCCTGTTCCCATATCCTGAAATATTTCCCATTTTTTGTCAGAAATATTAAAGTTTCAAGGCTTATATTTAGGGCTTTGATCATTCTGAGTTAACTTTTATACAGAGCAAAAGATGAGAATCTAGTTTTCGTCTTCTACATAATGATAACCCAGAAGCATTTGTTAATGAGGTTGTCTTTCTCCAAAATATTTTTGGCCCCCTTTATCAAGAACCGGATGGCTGTGCCTATGTGGGTTTATTTTGGTGTCCTCTATTCTATTCCATTGGTGTGTGTGCCCACTTTTATGACAGTACCCTGATATTTTGTTACTGTGGCTCTGTTGCATGTTTTGAGTTCAGATATTGTGAGCCCTCCAACATTGCTCTTTTTTAGTATCTTAAAGTGTGGGCCTTTTCTACCAGGTTTCTTCAGGGCTTTTGTGAAGGGACATTGAATATGGGTGAAAGCTTTTTCTGCATCAGTTAATGTAGTTTTTATCTTTCATTCTGTTTATGTGATGTACTGTGTTTATTGATTTTAATATGTTGAACCATCCTTGTATTCCTGAAATGAAACCAACTTATTTGATCAAGGTGGATGTACTTTTTAATGTATTATTGAATTTGGTTTACAGTATTTTATTTATCATTTTTGCTTCTGTATTCATTGAGTACTGGTCTATAGTTTTTGTTACTGTTGTTGTTATTATGTCCCTACTCATTTTTGCTATCAGAGTACTTTTGGCTAAAGAGAGTTTGGAAATGTTCCTTCCCTTTCTGTTTCATGGAGCAGTTGGAGGGTTTTGATGTTATTTCTGTAAAGATACGGTAAAATTCAGTGAATCCTCTTATTTCTGGATTTTTTGGGGGTTGGCTTTTCTACTGCTTCCGTCTCATTTTTACTGACCTGTTTACTTTTTTATATCAAAAGGATATAAGGGCCCAGAAGGAGGGCCCCCACTCACGGGAGCCACGGGCAGGGAGTGCCGGTCTTCCGATTGGCTTGCTGTCTGCCTCGTAGGTGCCCGGAGGGAGGGCCTCCCACACACAGCGAGCCCGGGCTGGGAGCGCCGGTCTTCTGGCTCGCTCCCTGCCTCGTAGGCATCCAGAGGGAGGGCCTCTGGCACACGGGGAGCCATGGGCGGGGAGCACCGGTCTTCCGACCGGCTCGCTCTCTGCCTCATAGGTGCCCGGAGGGAGGGCTTCCTGCGCACAGGGAGCCGGGCTTCCTGCGCACAGGGAGCCACGGGTGGGGAGTGCTGGTCTTCCGGCTGGCTCGCTTTCTGCCTCGTAGGCACCCAGAAGGAGGGCTCCCGCACACAGGGAGCCATGGGCGGGGAGCACTGTTGTGCGCCGGCCCTCAGGCTGGCCTCTGCCGCTTAATTGAGAACTACCATGAGAGAAACAGTGACACAATTGGCCCACCATGCACCAGCTGCAGATGCCCACCCACGGACGTGTGTGAACCATTCAAACATAGAGAAACCCCTGGAAATACGTGCCATACCACAGGCCACTCTTGCTCTTGCCATTGAGAACCAGAAAGGTCCAGAGTCAGCAGAAGAGCAGCTGCTGAACAAGGACTCAGAGAACATGAGAATGCAGACTAAGCCGGAGGAGTCAGAAGTCCAGTGAACTAGGGTCATGAGAGCCACTTGGAAGCTGTAAACCAGGAGGACCTTGCACAATACCTGCTGAGACTCCCTGGAAGCCATTCTTCCCCTGACAGTACAGGCTGTGGTGGAGCTCCGGAGAAGTCTGCAGCAGGATTCCTGCTGCCTGTGCTGACAGTTGGGGAAAGGACACTAACTGGTTCTGGGGTCCCAATGCAATGGGAGGCTGGAGAGAGAACGCTACAAAAAATGTCTTTCACCCCAGACGGCTCACTTGATTTTTGACAACCCTTAGGCTGTAACTACTTGTTAGATCCTTCTTGTGTCTCTCTGTCTTCCTGAGAAACCACTTCTAAGATGCCACCATGTATTGCAGCAGCCATTGATATTTTCCTACTAATCTCTCCATAACTCTGCAATGTTTGTATTGTTCCTGTCCTATTTCATAAATGGATGCATGTCTATCATTATGTTTCCTACAACAACCATTGAGAAAAGTTAATGATTATTCAATAGATCACTCATGTATAGCTCTATTTATTTTCTTTAGAAGCCACTTTGAAGATACCAAAGTATAGTACAACAACTATTGATAATCTTTTGTCTACCTCTTTCGTCTGTAACTCACTATTATTTGTCTTTTTCCTGAGAAACTATCTTGTAGATAGCAATATGTAAAACAATAACCATTGATAATTTCCTACCACTTTGTTCGTAATTTGGTAAGCCCCCCCCTATTATTATGTTATCCTTCTTTTACTCTTTAAAATTAAAAAAAAAAGAGGATGTAAGGTTCAATCTTGGTGGGTCATAGGATTCCAGAAATGTATCCACTTCTGCACTCTCCAATTTATTAGAATATAGTTTTTAAAAATTTTCCCTAATGTCAGTGTCTGTTGTAGGATCCCCTTTTTGATCTGTAATTGTATTAATTTTAGGTCTTTTTTCTTTCTTGGTTGGTTTAACTAACAGTTTATCAGTTCTGTCTCTTCAAAGAATCAACTTTATTTTATTGATCCTCTATATTGGTCTTTTAGTATCTATTTCATTAATTTCAGCTCTGATCTTTATTACTACTTTCCATGTAATGTCTGGTTTATTTTATTTTGTTCTTTTTTTTCTAAGACCTTGAGTTGTGTACTAATTCTAATCATTTTATTGTTTTTTGTTCTTTTTTTTCTAAGACCTTGAGTTGTATACTAATTCTAATCATTTTATTGTTTTTCTGAAGTTTGGTTTTTTCCTAAATCTTGTTTGCTCATGTATTCTTCCACTTCTTTGTGTAGGGTTTCTCTAAGTATCGCCTGCAATGCTGGTTCATGAATTCCTTTATTTCCTGCTTGTCTTATAAAGTCTTTATATGACCTTCAATTCTGAAGGATAGCTTTAGTGGATGTAGTAATCTAGGACAGCAATTATTTTCTTTTGGGGCTGGGATCAAGCTTGCAGTCCTTCTACTGTAGCTTTCCAGAGCTTGGGGATTCCAGGCACATGCTTCCAAGCCTTGCCCAACTTCACATTTTTAAAAAATTCTTTGTCTAGCATTTCTTCCATTTTGATATCTTTGTATTCAGTTACTGAAGAGTTATAAACCTTTGGAGGAAACAGTCTCAGTTAAAATGTACACATCTCAGGATAGATATCTCTTTCACTTTTATGTGAGGGACTTTCTAGTGAGCAGCCTTCTTTTGAGGGCTCAAACTTCATTACTTCTCTGAGAGGTGAGAACAAACCACAGCAACAATGATGACAGAAACCAAATACTGAAAAACAGTAAAGACCCCTTAAATTCTACAGAAAATAGAGCAGCAAAATAATACAAAGTAAATAAAGGTTAAAATTAATAGTGTAAGAAATGGAAGGGGCCAGGAAAGGGGAAAATGGGAGAAGTAACAACATTTACTGAAAGAGAAGAGGAGAAAAGAGCAAGAGATAAAAATCCAATTAAAGGAATAGAAAAATAAATAATAAAAGTATGAGAAAAACAGTAACAAACAACCAGAAAACAACAACAATAGAAAGACAAGTCCAAAATACTCCCTCACAGTTTAGTATTTGGATTGGTAATGTTTCTTTTCTGAGCTTATAGTTTGGAATCCACCACGTATGGAGGAGAGGGAAAGTGAGTGACACGGGAGCCTGATGTGTTCCTTCTTGGTTCCCACCCTGCAGACTGGCGCTATGCAAATGTTGCCATGCCCTGGCTTTCCTGCTTGGCGAAGACTGCATGTATTCTGGTCCAGAGCGTTATTCACTCCAGAGGCTTTTTATTGTTTATTTCCTCCAGTGCATTTGGAGCACTATGAGCCTCAACTGGCTTTCCAGCATATGGCCACCTAACTTGGTCCTCAGGGCCCTCGTCTAGTCACCGAGGAACATAGCAGTCATCCAAGAGGACTATCCCTGAACACTTTGGGGAGTAGGGGAGCAAATAGTCTATAGGGAACTGCCCAAGAACAGTAGAGCATTGGTATACCCTAGAGAGGTTATTAAGTTCATCCTCTCTATCCAGCAATCAGTTAACAAGCTACAACAGCTTGTTGACATGCCTCGAGGAGCTCCCATGTTCTCAGGCTGGCTTCGTCCTGCACGTGTGATTATTTTCCAGCTTCAGCTGCTCCCAACAATGGACTGCTGAGTTTGTTCTGTGCTATGTTCAACCTTGGTCCATTGAAACCCAGTACCCCCGGCAAACCTCACAAAATGTGTCCTTCCTCGCTATGCAGGGTGATGCTGCTGAGTACTGTGCTGTTCATATCCCGAGAGTCCTGCTGCTTACCCTTCTCAAAGGGTCTTTGGCCAACCCCTCATCTCTCCGTAACTGTCTCATGTGGATGTCTCCTATCTTATCCCTGTGACAGTGTCCCCTGGGACCCTGAAGTGTAGTTTTGCCATAACTGCTGATCTTGAGACTAGCATATTCTCAAACAATAAGTCCCCTCTCAGTATGATTCCTGGTTGTGGCACCTCAAGATATGATAAGCACTATAGTAGATTTTTTTTTTTCTCCAGAGCTAGCATACCATTTAGAGGAGTAACTTTTAGACTAAATCCCTACACTGGATTCACAGCTTGCAATAACTCTGAGTTTCTTCTATGACTACATTGCTGGTCTGCTGAGAATAATTTGGGCTCTGACTCTGTCAAGGCTCACCTCATGTTTACAAAATCAGGTAACCCCCATACACACCTTTCTTTCACCAGGGACCAGGGGTTTGCTTTGTGTACTACGTGAGACTACTAGTATTTTTCAGTGGATTGCCTTTCTGTTTCTCCATGCTTTATAGCTTCCTTATCACTTCTTTCTTAGCTCTCTGAGCTCTTCTTTTCTTTTTCTCTTTGGAATATAATTTCTTCTCACTCACAGATTTTGACCATCTGACCTGGAAGTTCCTGTTATATACATTCTAACAACATTAATTCTTCCATTCCGTGGGATCATTTTCTATTTGTGTTCTCATCAACTTTTATAGTTTCCATTAAAGAGAAAGATCACCTCCCTGATTAAGTTTATTTCTGTTAATTTGCTTATTGTTTGTAGCTATTGTAAATGGGATTGCCTTCTTAGTTTCTCTTCAGAAAGCTTGTTTCTGGCATATAGAAATGCTACTGATTTTTGCATGTTGATGTGTCTTGCCACTTTGCTGTATTTATCAGCCGTACAGTTTTTTTTGGTGGTGTCTTCAGCTTTTCTATATTTATCATCATGTTGTTTGAAAATAGCTAACATTGACTTCTCCTTTCCATTTAGAAAGAATAAAGATTGCTTTTCTTTTTTAATTGCTTTTGCCAGGACTTCCAGTACCGTGTTGAAGAAAAGTAAAAGTGGTGCTTTTATTTTGAAAGTTTTTCTTTATTCATTATGATGTTAAGTCTGGCTAGATCATCTGACTGGGCTGAGGTACATTTCTTCAATTCTGATTTGTTAAGAGTTGGGTTTTTTTTTTATCATCAAGGTATGTTAAATTTTATCAAATGCTTTTTCTACCTGTTTTGAAATGAACTTTTTCTTTTTTAGTACTGGGATTGAACCCAGGACCAGTACCTACAGGAAATGTCACCATGCCTGGAGAAAATGTTTTCGTCTTTGATTCTGTTGATATGAATTATCACATTTACTTTGTATATGCTTGTGTCCTTGGAATAAATCCCATTTGGTCATGGTGTTTAAACCTTTGATATGCTGTTTAATTTAGTTTGCTACTATTTTTATGAGAATTTTTTGCATTTATCTTCATCAGTGATAACAACCTGCAGTTCTTTTTTATTTTGTGTTTTTTTTTTTATTTCTGTGGTACTAGGTTGAGCCCAGGGCCTTTGCACTGAGCTAAATTCCCAGCCCTTTTTAAATTTAAACTCATTTAACTTTATATTTTATTAGTATGTATGTGTCATTTTGATTACATTGATCATCAGGAATTTGTACTTGTACATAATATATCTTAATTCATTTTTTCTTATTCCCCCTCCCCTCCTTTCAGCCTTTCTTCCTCTTCTCATTTACAAAACTTTTGTTTCCTTTTTAAAATTGTCTTTTATATCTGCTTGGCCTTCCTCCCTTTTCCTCCCTCTCCCTCCTTTGTTCCCTTTCCCATTTGAACAAAGTCTTCCTATTTCCCAATACCTTTTTTCCATTGTGCTCCTTGTTTACCCTCTGGGTTTCTCATACAAGAAGAACACGTGATATGGTATGTCCGATTTATTTCAGTTAAGGTTATAGTCTTGAGGCATATCCATTTTCTTATAAATGACTTGAGTTTATCCTTCTTTATGGCGAAGTAGTACTTCATTGTATATAAATACCGCATTTTCTTTGTCCATTCATCTTCTGATGGGTATATGGGCTGTCTCTTCACTTTGTTGGTGGTTTCCTTTGCTGTGCAAAAGCTTTTTACTTTGATGTGATCTCAGTTGTTGATTTTTTGTAATATTTCCTGTGACCAGTGCTTTGTTCATAAAGTCTTTGTAAATACCTGTATCTTCAGAAGTTTTACCTGTTCTACCTTCCAGAAGATTGTGTTTCCATTTTAATATTTAGATCTTTGATGGTTTTAATTTTAGTTTAGTGCCTCCTGAGCAGTGTGGATCTAGGTTCAATTTTTAACATGTGAAGAGCTAGTTTTTCCAGCACCATTTATTAAAGAAGGTATTTTCTTCCAGTGAAGATGTTTGGCCCCTTTGTCAAAGATAAGGTAGGTGAATATTCTTGGAGTTGTTACTGCATCTTCCACTTATTCTGTTCAACTGATTGTCAAGTCTGTTTTTTGCCTGCACCATACTGTTTTTATCATGGTAGCTTTGTAGTATAATTTAAAATAGGGTATTGTGATGGCCCCTGCCTTGCCCTTGTTGCCCAGAATTATTTTTCCTATTTTAGATCTTTTCTGGTTCCATATGAATTTTGCAATTTTTTTTTTCTAGTTCTATGAGGTATGCTACTAGTATTTTCATTGGGATTGCATTAAATCTGTATAACAGTTTCAGAAGTATGGCCACTTTCAATATAGTGGTTCTGCCTATCCAAGAACAAGGGATATCTTTCCATTTTCTGATACCTTCTTTGATCTCAGAGTACTGTATAGTGTTCAGTGTATATCTCTCACTTCTTATGTACTGTATTTCATTTTTCTTGATGCTATCGTGAAAAGTGTTATTTTCCTAATATTTCCTCTCAGTGATTTGGTTTTTCAAGTATGGGAATGCTATTGATTTTTCAGTGTTGACTTTGTATCCTGCTATACTGTTGAATTTGGTTACTAATTTTAGGAATTTTTGTTGGAATATTTGAGGTTTTCTATGTAGAATATCATGTCATCAGCAAATAATGATAATTTAACTTCTTTTCCTATCCTTATTCCTTTTATTTCTTTCTCTTGTCTAATTGCTCTGGCTAATGTTTCCAGAACTATACTGAATAACAGCAGTGGACATCCTTGTTCCTGATTTTAAAATGAAAGCTTTCAGTTTTTGTCCATTTAGTATAATCTTGGCTGCTGGTTTGTCACAGATGGCTTTTATCAGATTGAGATAGAAACCTTCTATTCCAATTCTCTGTAAAGTTTTTATCATGAATGGGTATTGGACATTGTCAAGTGCTTTTTCTGTGGATATTAAAGTGATTATGTGTTTTTTGTCCTTCATTCTATTAATGTGGTATATTACATTTATTGACTTGCATATGTTGAACCATCCCTGCATCTCTGGAATGAATCCTATTTAATCATAATATACAATCTTCATGATGATTTGCTGCATTCTTTTTCTTGGTATCTTACTGATGATTTTTGCATCTATGTTCATTAGGGAGATTGTCCTCTAGCTCTCTTTTTTGGTTGGATCCTTCTCTGGTTTCAGTATCAGGATAATGGTTGCCTCTCAGAATGAATTTAGGTAGTATTGTTTCTCTTTCAATTTCATTAAAGAGTTTGAGCAGTAGTGGCATTAGATCTTCTGTAAAGTTCTTGTAGAATTCAGCAGTGAATCTGTCAGGAACTGGACTTTTCTTTGTTGGTAGTTTTAGTTTCTTACTCTTCAGTTTCATTCACTAATAGTAGGTTATTTAGAATTTTTATATCTTGATTCAGTTTTGGGAATTCATATGTAACTAGGAATATATCCATTTCTTCTGTGTTTTTCATCATATTAGGATATAGGTTCTCGAAGTAAGTAATAATGATCTGGATTTATGCAAGATGTGTTGTGATTTTGCCCTTTTCATTCCTTTTTTTTTTTTTTTTTTTTTTTTTTTTTTTTGTCTTTTTTGAGATAGAGTTCCACTATCCAGTTCAGGCTGGCCTTGAGCTCACTTTGTAGCCCAAGCTGGCCTTGAACTCACAGTGATCCTCCTGCCTCAGCCTCCCGAATGCTGGGATTACAGATGTGTAGCACCACACTCAGCGTTTTCACTCCTAATTGCATGGGTTTGGGTCTTTTTTTGGGTAAGCTTGGCTGAGGGTTTGTCAATTTTATTCGATCTTTCAAAGAACCAATTCATTGAGTCTTTGTATTGTTTTCTTAGTCTCAGTTGCATTAATATCTGCTCTGATCCTTATACACGCTTTCCTCCCTGATACATGCTTTGAGTTTAAATTGCTCTCCTTTTTATAGGACTTTGAGGTTCCACATTAGGTTTTCTTATTTGAGCTTGCTCTGCTTTTCTGATGTGGGAATTCACTGCTATAAATTTCCTTCATAGGACTGCTTTTATTGCATTCCATAAGTTCCAGTATGTCATACTGGTGTTATTATTTAGTTGTAGAAGGTGTCTAATTTCCTGTTTAATTTTATTGGTGACCCATTGGTTGTTCAGCAGGGTGTTATTTAATTTCTGTACTTTTGTGTAGGTTTTTTTGGCCTCTTTTGCCATTGATATCCAATTTCATTGTACTATTGTCTGATAATACACATGGGATGATTTCAGTTCCTTTGCGTTTACTTAAGTATGCTCTATGTACTTAAGCATGTAGTCTGTTTTGGAGAATGTCCTGTGTGCTGCTGAGAAGAATATATATATTCTGTTATTGGTTGGTGGAACACTCTGTAGATATCTGCTAAGTCCATTTGTTCAAAGGTTTGGTTCAGCTCTGCTATTTCTTTATTGATTTTTTTATTGTTGTTGTTTACTTGATCTATTTACTTGATCTTTACTTGATCTGTTTGTGACAGTGGTATGTTGAGGTCCTTCATTTACAGTTGTTTTTTCATATCCATTAGTTTTTTTATATATTTGTGTACACCACAATTTGGTGCACATATATTTATTATTGTTATCTCTTCCTTTTGGATTATTCCCCTAACAAACAAGTATATAGTGACCTTCTTTATCTTTTCTGAGCAGTATTGGCTTGAAATTCACTTTATCTCCAAATGGAATAGTGAACCCTGTATTTTTCTGGGCTCCTATCACATAGAATATTCTTTTCCACCCTTCAGCCTATGACTTTCTTTTTGAGTTAAATGTGTTTCTTATGTGCAGCGTATTACTCTACCTTGTTTTTTGATCCATTCTGCCCATATGTTTCTTTTGAATGGTGAATTGAGACCATTTACCTTGATAGTTATAACTGATATGTATTGACTTTTCCTTTGTCATATGATTTTCCTGTTGTTGGTTCACTTTCTTTCCCTTCTGCTTAATTTCTTGCCTTGCCTGGTAGATTTGTTCTATTGGTATTCTTGGGATTCTCTTTTTCTGGAATATATATCCTTCAGAAATTTTGAACTATTGCTTTGGTGGCTGTGAATTTAAGTATTCTTCATAATGGTGGAAATATCTTATTTCTTTATCAATTTTAAAAGATAATTTTGTGGGGTACATCAATCTGGATTGGAGCTTATTTTCTTTAGGGCTTGAAATACTTTGCTCCAAGCTTTCCTTGACATAAGAGTTTGGGTTTAGAAGTCTGCTGTGATTCTGATGGGCTTTCCTTCATAGGTGATTTCTTTTCTCTAACAGCTTTGACTATTATTTCAAATTTCTTTAATTTTGAGTATTACATGCTTTGTGTATTTTTTTTCCAATCATGACTGTGATCTGCTATTATGTCAATGATCAAGTTTTTTATGCCCTCTGTGCTATCTTTTGATTATTAATTCATTCTAGTTAACTTTACATTAGTCTTCTTTGCATTGTCTAGCAGCTGTTGCATTGATTTCTCTTGGTTTCTTGCTGTTTTTAAGAAGTCGTTCCTTTGATGATTTGTCAACCATAACCCTGTTTTCTAGATCTGATATTTTATCTTCACATTGGTTGACTGCTGTGTGTACTTCCACTAGAATTTTTAATCTCCTGACTTCCATTTGAGTTTGTTTTTTGGAATCCATTCTTTATTGGGCATTCATGGTTTCTGTGTCTTTTCTAGGTTCTTTTTTTTTTTTTTAAACATCTGTATCTAGATTCACTAATCATTTCCTTGATTATGGTCATCATCTCTTTAGTTAACTATTTTTGTCAAGAGACTTATTGACCTATTTTTTTGTTTTTGTTTTGATTTGAATCTTTAACTTCCACTGCTTCCATTTCATGAAATTCAGCTGGGCTGCTTTTGATTTCTTCTACCTCAGTGCCCTCTTGATTTGCCTTGGGTGAGTTGAGGATTGTGGGTTGAATATTACTTCTGTGTTTTCTCATTTTGTATTTTTCTGTTTGGTTTTTTGTTTTCTACATTGAAGCTTTTCTACATTGAAGTAAAGTGTTCATGGTAGGTGTTTTTATTACAAGACATCTTTAGGAAATCACTGCTTTTCAGAGATTGCTTCTAGGCATAACTGGCATTTGAGTCTGTCCTAGCATCCTGCCTTTTCAATTTTATTAGGGATGTAAAGTTGCTACTTTTTGACATAGCACCCTGTTCTTTGGTACTGTAATGTAGTATTGCTTATGAACCACAGACAATCTAGGTTTCAGCATAGAAGGAAGATCAGTTGCTCACAACAACTATGTCAACTTGGCTAAACCAGTACAATGCGTAATAACAGTGGCATCAAGCATAGACTGGAAAATGACAAACTGTGATAACTATTAATTTACTACCTTTAACCACAAGTAAAATATTTCTGGTTATAACATAATCTCATGAAATTGCCCAAGATGTTCTTGAACTTGCAACCTTTCTGCCTCAGCCTCCCAGAATGTTGGGGTTAGAGGTATGTACCAGAATTCCTGGCTTGTAGTTTTCATTTGTTGATTTTTTTGTATGTGTTCATCTTGTTTTAGTATCAGGGTGATGTTATCCTTCAAGAATGTGTCTGTAAGATTTCCCCTTTGAAATTTTTTGTTAATAGTTTAAGAAATATTTGTATCACTTCTTCACAATTTTGGGAGAATTCAACAGTGAAGCTATCCAATTTTGGTTTTTTCTTTTTTGTTTAGTACATGTGTGCAGTAGATAATGTTTATTTTCCTTGTGGGGAGTTGATACTTGTATATAACACATCATAAATCACTTTTTTTAATCCCATTTTGCCCTCCCTCTCTCCATCTCTTTATCCCTTTCCCATTTTAGAGAGATCTGTCTCCCTACTTCCTATTACCTTTAATTTTGCTCTTTATTTATACTTTGGTTCACATGTATCTAAACATCTATCCATTTCTTCTGAAGTCCCCATTTCAGTACAGGGTCTTGAAGGAGTTACTAATAATCTCATTTTCAGCAGTCTGTTTGTTGTGATTTTGCTTTTCCCATTCCTACTTGCATTTATTGGGGTCTTTACTTTTTTTGGTAAGATTGTTTAGGGGCTTGTCTTATCTACCTTGTTTATTCTTTAGAAGAATCAGCTTTTTGATTTATTGATTCTCCCTCCTTCCCTCCCTCCTTCTGTTAAGCATAGACTAGAAAATGACAAACTGTGATAACTATTAATTTGCTCCCTTTAACCATTGGTAAAATAGTCATAGTTACAACATGGAATATCAGGTATAACACAGTTTGTCATTTTCCAGTCTGTGCTTGATTGAAGGAGGGAGTCTATACTTCAGAGAGAGAGAGAATATTTTAGTCTCAGTTTCATTGACTTCCACTCTGATCTTTATAATTTTCTTCCTTTTACTAGCTTTGGTTTTGGATTGTTCTTATTTTTCTACAACCTTGAGATGCATCATTAGGGTATATGTATTTGGGCTTGCTCTTTTTTTGTGCTTTTAGCATTCATAGGTATTAACAGGTGTAAACTTCCCTCTTTGGGTTGCATTCATTGTATTCTGTAAGTTCTGATATGTTATATTGATGTGGTTTAGTTCCTGGAATTGTCTTATTTTTTCCTGATTTTTTTCTATTGATTATTTAACAAGGTGTTGTTTAGTTTCCACATATTTGCATACATTCGGTGATTTTTTTTTTTTGTCAGCATGTTCTACTTTTGCTGCACTATGATCTGATAATATACATGGTGTAATTTCAGTTCTTTTGCATTTACTTAAGTGTGCTTTATTGGCTAATATATGGTCTACTTTGGAAAAAGATCCATGTGCTACTGAGAATGTGTATTTTGCTGTTCTTTGGTGAAACATTATAGATATCTGTTAAGTCCATTTGTTAAAGGTTTTCAACTCTGATATTTCTTTATTAATTTTTTTTTCTCCTGTTGATCTTTTTTTGGAGGGGTGGGTACTAGGAATCTAACTCAAGATCTCACGCTTGCCAGGCAAGTGCTGTGCTGCTGAGCTATATCCCTGGCCCCCACTGATCTATTTGTGATAGTGATTTATAGAGATCCCCCACTTTAATTATGTTGATTTTTTTTCTTATATTTTATGTCTAGTGGTAGTTTTATCTAGTTGAGTGTGCCATTTGGTATATATGTGTTAATAAGTATCTCTTCCTCTTGGATTATTCCCTTAACCAATACATAGTGATCTTCTTTGTCCCTTCAGACCAGTTTTGACTTGAAATCCACTTAGAAAACAGGATAGCTACTCCTGCTTTTGTTTGGGTTTTCATTGCCTGGAATATTTTTTTTTAATCTTTTAATGTTTTGTCTGAGTTTCTTTTTGGGTTAGACATGTTTGTTGTATACAACATACAGTTGGATTTTATTTCTTGATCCATTATGCCTTTCTGTTTTGACTGGGGAATTGAGGCCATTCACACTGAGAGGTATTACTGATAAAAATTGACTTATTCCTGCCATTGCCTTATTTTTCTGTTGCTGATTCCCTTTCTTTCCCTTCTACTGAACTGCTTTCTTACTCTGGCTAGTATAATCATCGTATTAGAGCTTTTGTCATTGTTTGCTTCATTGTTTTTCTAGGATATCCTTGAGAAATTTTTGGAGGTCTAGTACGGTGATCATGAATTTCTTTAGGTGCTCTTTATCATGGTAATATCTTATTTCTCCACCAATTTTGAAAAATAGTTTTGCAGGATTTATCAGTCTGGGTTGGAAATTGTATTCTTACAAGGCTTGAAACACTTCACTGCAAGTTGTCCTTAACTTTGAGGTTTGAGTTGAGAAATCTGTAATGTTACTGGGTTTACCTTTTTATGTGATTCATTGCTTTTCTCTAACAGCTTTAAAAATTATGTTCTTGTGTTAGACTTTAGAGTTTTGATTATGATGTGTTGTAGAGAGGTTCTTTTTCTGAATGTGAGTATTTGTTTTTCTGAATGTGAGTATTTGGGGTTCTATGTGCTTCATTTGTCTGTATGTTAAATTCTTTTTCTTTATTCAGAAAGTTTTCTGCTATTATTTCAGTAAGCAGGTTTTATGCCATTTGTGCTGTCTTCTGATTTTTCACTAATTGCAGTGTGTTTTAGCTTGGTCTTTTTTGCATCATCTAACAGCTGTGGATCTATTTTTCATGTTCTTTCATTAATTGCTTACTGACAACACCTCCGTCTTCTAGTTCTGACAGTTTGTCCTTACATACTGCACATACTCTCAGTAGAATTTTTAATTTCCTGAGTTTCTTTTTGGAGCCTTCCAATGGACTCTGATTTTTTTCTATTTTAGTTGTTTACAGTTTGCATCATTTTGTTGAGCTCAGCTATCTGTATTAATGTCTTCTGTAGACTTGCTGTTCATTTTATTTGGCCTCTTATGTGTTTACTTATATGTTCTGTGAGCTTACCACGTGCCTGAGAAACATATTATGGTTGCGAACTTTCACAGTACAAACAGACCTCACAATATGAACATTCGTAGATACGAACAAATCGTGGAAGTAGTTCATGTGTCTGCCAGACAGTTGTGCTGCTGTGTGATAGTGTATAGTAGTAAAGTGCTCAGTCAGAGCCCAGCATGTTTGGAAGAAAGGAAAATCAGTAGTGATATGGAGGGGACTGGTAGGAAGCACAAAGCTTCCTACAAGGAACAAGAACAAGGACAAGATCATGGAACATACGATTTTTTTTTTAATACTGTATATACTGTGTATATCTGTGTCAAAAGTGTATAAGGCTTACTTCGTCAGTTATGAATGAATCTGACTTACAGACCTCTTCCAAGAATAGAAATTGTTTGTCCAGGGACTTAACTCGAATATGTTTTATCTCCTCTGTTACCATTTTCAGCTGTGTGGTTTCCTCTTTAGTTATTGTCTACTTTTCAGGAGTGCCTTTTGGGCATCACTAACTATTAGCCTTTGCCTTTCTCCCAAGATTGAGCATATTTTGCCCAGTATCAGTTCTCTGGGAACAGGAGCAGTATTGTTAATGACACCAAGGCAATCCCAAGAAAAATAAATGTCATCACAAGAAACCAATTAATAGCAACAACTGTGTCACCTTAACTGTAGTAAGAAAATCAACAACAATAATATTATCAAAGAAAAACTGAATATTGACAAGCCCTAAGAACCTTTAATGTACCACCCTTACCCATAGAAGAGATCTGTGATTGTACTATGAACTCTAAGACAAACCAAATATTGTCCTACAGTAAATATCTCCTGAATGAAACTTTACCTCCACTACCAATAAAGTGTTATTTAACAGCAATAATGTAGAGTTAACTAGCTATCTAAAGATTCATAAAGCTTAATAGTTATACTAAAAAGGTAGAGGGAGTAGGGAACTGAAGAATGAAGAAAATTTTGAAAAACAATGGAAGATGAGAGAAAAATGAAGTTGGGGGGCCCCATGGAGGAATAAAAGGATATTAATAGTGTGAACAGTCACAGAAAGAAACAAACAAGGAAAGGAAGGAAAAAGAAAAAGAGCAAAGTACCAGGAATAAATGAAAAATAAGGAAGAGAGAAAAAAGTTACAAGAAGGAAAGACAATAAGAGAAAAAAATAAAAAAGACAAAAATTTTAAAGTTAAAAAAAAAAAGGGAGCAAAAACCCCAAGCCTCTACCACCCACTAAAGAAATAGAAAAATAATGAAAAGTAGAAAATGTTTTAAAAGATTGGGTAAAAAGAAAAAAAAATTCTGGTGTTTTTGCATAACTGTTTTCTTTTCTGGATCTGCAGTCTTGAAATCAAGCCCATCACATTTTTCGCCATCTAGTTTTAGAGCTTTTGGGTTTGTGAAGTGCCCTCCCTTCATCAGAGGCCCCTCTATTTATTCATCCCAGACTGTGGTAATTGTGCATGCAAAAGGGTGTAATTGCTTACTTTGGTAGACTGGAAAAGTGATCCGTAGTCTGGTCTTTGCTGGATGCATGCTGTAGGGCAAGGGCTCAAACAAATTGTGGGACTTACTGTCAGCATGTGCCATGCCTGGTTGCTACATTCTCTTCTTGTGATCTCTTCCAGGATCAAATTGTTCAGTTAGTCTACACCTCTGCTGCCCTGCGGCAAGGGGAAGCAAAATGTAGAGCAGGCTTGAAGTTCACCTGTCATACCACAGGCAGCAGCCTGTTTGCTGTGTCCCTGGCATCACAGGTGATGGCCTTCCTCTCCAATTTGCTTTTGGATATAATTTTATTACTGATTTAATCTTTTGACTTGTTATTGTCTGTTTAGGTTTTTCTCTTTTTGATGTTTCTTGTATTTATTTATGTATATTTTTATTTTTATTTTAAAGAGTAGAAGAAGGATAACAGTAATAGGGGAGCTTACTGAATTACAACAAAGTGGTAGGAAATTATCAATGGTTGTTGTTTTACATATTGTTACCTACAAGATAGTTTCTCAGGAAAACAAATAGATAAATAATAGTGAGCTACAGACAAAAGTGGTAGCTTATTATCAATGGTCGTTGTACTATACTTTGGTATCTTCAAAGTGCCTTCTAAAGAAAATAAATAGAGCTATACATGAGTGACCAATTGAATATTCATTAACGATTCTCAATGGTTGTTGTAGGAAACACATAGTAATAAACATACATCCATTTACAAAATAGCATAGGAACAATACAAACATTACAGAGTTATGGACAGATTAGTAGGGAAATATCAGTGGCTGCTGTAATACATGGTGGTATCTTCAAAGTGGTTTCTCAGGAAGACAGAGATATGCAAGAAAGATCTAACAAGTAGTTACAGCCTAAGGGTTGTGAAAAATAGCGTATTACCTCCTCACCAGTGACTCCTTTCACTGAGGTATGATGGCTGGAAGGAAGGCCAGGATTGAAAAGAAGGAGCGAGAGACTGGTACCTGTGTCTAGCAACAGGCTGTTTTCTTTTTCCTCTATAGTCATGATTAGCTGGGGCTCCTCCATGGAGATGATATTCTGGCCAGAGGGAGAATGTAGAGTATGCCCCAGGCTCCCTCATTCTGGTTAGACTGACTGGTAGGATGGGTCTGAGCTCTGGGGCCTCCACTTCAGAGGGCAGACCACTCTGCAGTGGTCACCTTTGCATTCAGGGTATGGCCCAGGGGGCTTCTTAGGGCAGTTCCTCTTGAGGTAGCCTGGCTTTTAAGAGTGGTAGCAGATGAATGCAGTCATCGAGTTCTTCTTGGGGCCCCGAGAATCAGACTTAGGGTCTGTTTCTCTTAGTGCTGCAGCAAAAGCAGCTGCTTTTTCTTGGTCTCTTTGTTTTCTCTCCTTGGCCTCCTCCTCATCATGGCTATAGAATACTGAGGAGGCAATCCTTACTAACATCTCAAGTGAGCCATCTGGGGCGAAAGCCATTTTTTGTAGCTTTTTCTGTCCAGCCACTCAGTGCATTGGGACCCCACAACCACTTAGTGTCCTCTTCCTAACTGTGAGCACAGGCAGCAGGAATCTCAGTGCAGACCTCTCCAGAGCTCCACGTGTTCCTCCACCTCAGCCTGTACTGTCAGGGAAAGAATGGTTCCATGGGGTCTCCCCAGGTATTACACAAGGTCCTCCTGCTTTCTAGTTTCCAAATGGCTGTGGTGACCCTGGTCTACTAGACCTCTGAGTCTTCAGGCATAGTCTGTATCCTCGTGTTCTCCAAGTCCTTGTTTAACAGCTCCTCTTCGGCTGACTCCGGACCTTTCTGGTTCTCAGCAGCAGGGGCAAGAGCAACCCATTGTGTGACATGTATTCCCAGGGCTTTCTTCATGTTGGGATGATTCATGCACATCCCCAGGCGGGCCTCCGTGGCTGGCGCATGGCGGGCCAATTGTGTCATTGTTTCTCTGGGCCATGATAGTTCTGGACTGCGTGGCAGTGGTTGGGTTGGGGTCTGGCAGCATGTGCCGCGACATAGCTTCCTGAACACATGCAGCCGCCTCCCGGGTGCTTGTGCGGCTGGGGTCCCGCTGAAAGGCCGGAGCTCCCCGCCACGCGGCTTCCCGAACGCTGGCGGCCCAGCTTCCGGGCAGCTGCATGGCTGCGATCCGGCCCAAAGGCCAGAGCTCTCCACTGCTTGGCTTCCAGAGTGGCGGCGGCCCGCCACCTGGGCGCCTGCGCAGCTGGGGTCTGGCCCAAAGGCTGGAGCTCCCCACCGTGGGGCTTCCAAGATGCTGGCAGCCTGCCTCCCAGGCGCCTGGGCGGTTGGGTTCTGGCCCAAAAACTCCTTTTGATGTTTCAGTCTTGGTAGGTTATATGCATCCAGGAATTTATTAGCTCTCTGGATTGCCTAGTTTACTGACATATAATTATTTATGATTGTCTGTAATTACTTTTTGTACTTCTATGGTATTAGTTACAGTGACTCCTTTTTCATCTCTGCTTTATTGATTTGAGTCCTCTTGAAAGACGGGATTGTTAACTAGTATTTTTGGTTAGCAGACTTTTTTGTGTGGTTACGGATTTTAAGTACATCATCCCATTCTCTTCTAGGTCTCAACATTTCTGATAAGAATTCCACTGATAGTATTGTGCGAGTTTATTTAGAGAGAGATCCTGTTATTCCTGTTATGAAAGTTCATTGGAGAGTTCCTATTGCTTTTAATAAACCTTTGTCTTTAACTTTTGGCAATTTGTGATATTTTATGATAAGCATCATTCAGGGTTTATCTTATTGGTGTCCTGTCAGATGCATGGATTTGGCTTTGTTTCCTTCCCAGGCTTGGGAAATGTTCTACTGATATTTCTTTGAATGTATTTTCTGTTCTTTCCCCTATTCTTGTTCCTTCTGGAATGTCAACAGTATGTAAGTTGTTCTGCTTAATAGTGTCTGTTATGCCTCTTAAATTATCTTCACCTTTTTTAGAGTTCCCAGATTATTTCCATTCATTTATCTTCAAGTTCACTGATCATTCCTTCTGTTCTGTCTGGTTTCTTATTGAACCATTGTGTATTTAATTTTTCAGCTCAGTGCTTCTTCAGGTTTATGCTTTTTGTTTGCTACTTCTTTATACTTTTAGTTGAAGTTCTTAGTTTTGTCTTGCATTGCTCACTGCAGCTTCATTAACATTTTTATGTGCATTATTTTTAATTCTCTGTTGGGTAAATCACAACTTTATTTAAGTATGTTTCTGGAGATGTTGGTCCTTTTTTAAAAAACTACATTTCCTTGATTTCTGTGTAGGGTTTTATGCATTGTATATAGCAAGTACTTTTTTCCATCTTGTTGGGTTGGCCTTGCATAGGAGAAGTTTTTACCATTTTCTTGGCCACAGATTTTAAGATATCTCTCACTTTTTGTGTCTGTCAGACTGCTGTCTCTGACTTGCAGTGGTACCTTGGAACTGAGTACATGCTGTATCTTGTCAGTACTCTGAAAGCAGTGTAGTTGCAGAATCTTTAGGTGGTGTAGGAAAGTTTTTGATTTGAGTATGCATTTCAGTTTCTTCTATCTTCACAGTGAGGCTTAGTGTGGGTATTTACCTCTTACTCTGTGCTAAGCTAGGGAGAGGATCTGTGGCAAATGCCTGTATTCAGATTTCTTTCTCAGTTTAATGGTGTAGTCCTAGCTGTGCTCCGTGCTTGAGTGTGCCTTGGCCTTTTCTGCCTGTTTAATGTGGGTGTTTTCTCAGTTATCCAGTGGTTAGAAATCTCTCAACTGGTTTCATTCTCTCAAAAAAAATATTTATTTGCTGTACTCTTTGGCAGAGGACAAATCAAGAACTCGTGATTCTTTCATAGAAGTGTTTTTCTCAATCTTTTGTTAAAAATTGCTTTGAGTATTGTAATTTTTTATACTTTGAGTATACATATTTTTCTTAATGTTCTGATAAGTCATTCTCTTCAGGTGAAAATCTTTTGGTGAGTTTGTTATCTCTTATGTAGTGCAGGCCTTGCTTGGTGTTAGTTCTCAGTTGTCTTTATCTTATGTATATGAATTCTCCCTAAGTAGCTCCACTTATTCTGGTTATATATTCCTAGAGGTGTTTCAGTTTCATTTTTTTACTCTCATCCTCTTAAAATTTCACTTTTCTTCTTAACTGAATAATGGCTTTATTTTCATCAGCATATTTTTATTTTCATTTCATTCCCATAGGTTTCATATACAGGAAGGAGTGGAGGGCAGGTTTTTGTTGTCACTCTGCCATTGTGAACCCGGAAAGTAAAGCCAGAGAACTATATGCAAATACATGAAAATATTGTGACCAATGAGATTCGCCAGTCAGAATAGTTTTCACCCAATATCTTCCTTTGTTTAAAAATTATATCAATTTATTTACTGTATGATACGGGAATATCTGATTCTGATGTTTTCACAAACTCAGAATTATTTCATGGTTTATGTAAAGCTGTAAGTTATTTTGTTCTTTTATCTGTTTAAGTAGTCTTAAGACCAAGTTTCATGTAGCTGGAGAATCTTATGCTCAATTCCCAAGTTCGTGACATCCTCTTTTCTTTTGCTTTCATAGTACCATATTCATAGTTCCACTTCAAGAAAAATATGATGAGTTTTTTTTGTCTCATTCACCAACCAGAGTATCAATTTCATAGAGACAGAAACTGTTTTTCTTACGTGCTGAGTACCTGGTTCAATGCCTCCTGTAGGGTTATGCTAGCAATTAAATGTAATTGAATCTAAATTCAGTTGTCAATCGAATGAACTTGCTACTTGTATGTAGTGATTTAGTTTTTCCACTTGTACCTCTACTGTGTCTTTCATTAAATAAATATACTTAAAACCCATATTTAAAAAATATATATATTTACACTTTAGATGTGTGTATTTACACTTTGCTTTAGGATTTGTGTGTGTATGTGTGTGTGTTTGGTGCTGTCATCCAACCCAGGACTTCACACACACTGGGCAATCATTCTGCTGTTGAGCAACATCCTCAGCCCTGTACTTTAATACAGCATTAAACTGTAGAGTAAATCCCTAGATATAACATAGTATAATTAATAAAAATTTGTATTAAAGATATCCTGAAAAATTAGACCTAAAACTTGGAAATATTATGTGTGAAATTTATTACTGATTTACATATTATTTTCTGTTATTAGTGCATTTCAAACAAATCAGTTTACTGGAATGGTGTATGAAACAGTACTGCTTTCCCATCGGCATTCTTTGAGAACAGGGAGTTTAGATGAAGCAGTAACTCCCAATACATCACCAGCTCAATGGCCAGGTATAAATAATTTATATATGTATGAGTTTTTTCTTAGTCTTTTGAAAGTCTTATATGAGTAAAGTCAGATGTGGTTTGGTTTTGCCATATGATAATCATTAATACTGCTAGAATTGATAGCAGTTCAATATTCACCACTCATTATAAGTTCTACAGTTACTTAAACTATTTCCTTGATCATTATACTAAAATAATTTAAATATTTTGCTACATTATGTTTAAAATAATTTTGCTCTTACAATAAAAAATTATGCCATTGAAATTTGAGTCAGATTGCATATTTTCATTGTTTATCTAAATTGATGGCTCAACATTTGTAAATGTAAGAAACCATTACTAGTTATGAAACTTGGAAGAAAACATTAAATCATGATGCTTTTTTCAAAACTTCAAAAATTAGACTAGATAAATTTTTAAAATGTGTGCATTTTATTATATGTAAATTATACCTAATAAACTTGATTATGAACAGTGAGATACACAAGAATACTAAGGATATAACACTAATGAACTCTTAAAAATTGTTGAAACAGTGAATTTTATATTTCATCACAATAAAAAATCAAGAGGTACCATTTGTAGCATTACACTATTTCATTAAAAATTTCAAACACAAGGCCAGGTGTAGTGGTGCACATGTGTAATCCCCGCCCTCAGGAGGCTGAAACAGGAGGATCACTGTGAGTTTGAGGCCAGCCTAGGCTAAATAGTGAGTTCAAAGCCAGTCAACTACATAGTGAGACCCTGTGTCAAAAAACAAAACAAAACAAAATCCAAAAAGACAGAAAACAGAAATTTCAAGCATGGAGTTAGAAAGGATAGTACAATTATTTCCTTTATATCCATCATGCATTCTGCAGATTTAACCATTATTAAAGCAAATATGGCAAAATTTTAATAATGTTTATGTATGTAGACATAGAGTGAATGGAATTTATAATTGTATTCTTAAAATTATTAAGCTTATTACTAAATTTATTATACTCAAATCAGTAATTAACAGTATCTTTTATTCGCCTAATGCTCAAATTTCTCTTTTATCCCAATTAGGATTCAATCAAGATGTATGTGTCAGGGGCTGGGGATTTAGCTCAGCGGCACAGCGCCTGCCTGGCAAGCGCGAGGTCGTGAGTTTGATTCCTGGTACCGGAAAAAAAAAAAAGAAATATGTGTCAAGGGAGACTATTAGAGAAGAAGAAAATAAGGGAAGGGGATGGACAAGGAACATAATAGGGGGTAGAAATGATTAAAGATGTCATATGCATGCATAAACATGTAACAGTGAAACCCTCCACTCTGTACAGCCAACATGCACTTTTTAAAAAGAGAGAAATGTCTTGTCATGACCTCTTAGGCTCATTTCATCTACTAACCAGTTTGTATCTTGAATGTCCCACGTATGCCTGTGGTACCTAGCTTGGTGCTACTGGGATGTGGTAGAAACTTTAAAAGGCAGGACCTATGGGAGTTCTTTAGGTCACTGGGGCATGCTCCCAAGGGGATTGTGGGATCCAGGATCTCTTCTAGCTCTTCTCACTTTCTGGCCATGAGGTGAGCAGCCTTCTCTGCCATGGAATATACTGTCTCACATGCAGTAGGGCCAGCTGACCATGGACTGAAACCTCCACAACTGTTAACCCAAATGAACCTTTTCTCTTTATAAGTTGATGGTCTCAGGTGTTTATAACAGTAATGGAAAGCAAACTAAGTTGATTTTTAATTTAATAAAATTATTATTAATGGGCAGCTATGTTTGTGGTTTGTTTTTAGGAATAACTTGTCTGATTAGACTTTTGAATTCTTCTGGTGAGGAAGCCCAGTCAGGACTTACAGTCTTGCTTTGTGAGATTCTCACAGCAGTGTACCTTAGTCTCTTCATCCATGGCCTGGCAACGCATTCTAGTAATGAGCTGTTTCGGATTGTGGCCCATCCTTTAAATGAAAAAATGTGGTCTGCTGTATTTGGTGGAGGTGCACATATTCCCAGCAAAGAACAGACACATTCAAAAACTTTACGTGGTAAGTTTTAAATTTTTGTTTCTTACTTTTAGGCAGAAGCTTAATTTATTCTGTTTATTCATATGAGTGGCAACTTTATCAAATGTAATTAAATTTTAATTTATTCAGAGAAAGCTCTTGTTAAAGACCTTTTCTTAAAGCATGAATAATTTTATAGAGAAAATGAAATACTAAAGTTTCTGGTACAGTTTTCAATATTTAAGGTATTCCTGTAACAGTGATTAGAACTATCTAGTGCAGTTTTATTAAATATTTTACTATTGAACTTTTCATTTGTTTTAAAATGCACTTTAACATTGGTTTTGTTCTATCCCAAATACAGATTCTCTCTTCTTTCTTTGACAGGAAGGCACTTTGCTATACCTAGCCCCCACCAGGTAGTGGTATTCTCCATGGAATGTGTGGGCTTTTCCAAAGCTCTTTCAGCCATCAGTTCTTATAGCCCTCCCAGTCTTGCAGGCAAGATACTAGCTTTAGAAATAGACTTTTACAGCTCAGCTTGCTTTGTGTTGTTTGGGAGGGGTCATTATACATGGGACAGTTTTATTTTGTTTGGCATTTATGGAAAATTGAGAATTTCCTTTTATCAAGTCATATTGCTGATTTAAATGATTATTATTTTTAAAAACTTTCTGGTTGTTTTTTTTTTTTTCTACTTTTGAATGCTCCATTTTGGATATTTTCTAACCCTCAGATTAAAACATTTTTAAGTGTATAAAAATAAAACATTGTTCATGCTTAATCATAGGAAATCAGACTATGACTTGAAATGACTAAAAAAAGCATTTCAAATGAGGCTGCTTTATGATTTGCATATTATGATTCTGGCCATTGGGATTTTTGGATTTCTAAGTGTTTGTTACCATGAAAAACAAATACTTTAAAAAATTGTATCCCTTTTCATTTCTAACTTTAAAATATACTATGTTTATTTAAAGATTGAAATAGCAGATTTTCTTGACTTGAAAAGAATCATGATGCTTTCTGCCATTTTGTTTTATTTATTAATCCATATGTGATAATTTTGTTTTTTCAGTTTTGAAAATTATAGTTAGAAAATTTAGGAATTAATATATAGTACCAGAAAGCCTGTTTCATTGTATACTGACATTGAATAAATAACAAATGTTTAAATCCTTTACAAAAATGAAGCCCTTTGAATACCTTTGAGAGAGAAGTCCAGCAAGTTAATTCTTTATGAATTTTAATTCACCCTATACTGTCTACATTCATCATACACATATACATACATCTGTGTGTGGGGCACTTGGATATTTGTATACGGAAGGTCATATAGTTGGCAGGGCATGTAAAGGTAAAAGCTTAAATTTGGCTTCCTCATTTAGGGATAAAATTATTGCGTAAGTCTACATCATGACTTTTAGAATGAATTACAAGAAAAGTAGAAAAGTTGTTATCTAGTTAAAATATTTTTAAAAATACTGATATCATTGTTGGCATGTGTTGTTTCCCAGAAGCAGTTTCTTAGAAAATACAGTCCCACGTGATCATACAGCAAAAAATCCTGGTGGCTGAGTTACTACTTCATCCTCTTAATTGAAATTGTTTTTTCTGTTACCTAACATTCTCATCCTCTGATCCAGCTTCCTTCCTTTCTCCCACCAAGGAAAAAACAGGCAGTTAGTCCATCATGTTTCGTACTTAAAATAAAGCAAATGCAATGAACAATTTTGAGCAAAAGTCAACCAACTTTTTCTGAAGAGACTTCAGTTGCATACAGTTCTACCTTTATAGTATAAAACCAGCTATAGGCAGTACATGAACAGGTTTGTACACCTGTGTGGCAGTGAGATGTTGTTTACACAACTAAGTCATACTTTTAAGAACCCCTGCTTTACAGATTGAAACAACTTATCATCGCTTCATTTGGAATAAAATAGTTGCCTTTCCTGTTAAAGGAATTTCAGTTTTTAAGAACTAAAATTATTGTTTTGAGGTATGGCATGAATGTCACATTGAGTGTTTTATAAGTACTTGATCCAACCAAAATTAGTACTGTTGCAGTTGGACAAGTAGTTGCAGAGGACTAATTTGTGATCTTCCTTGCCATGGCCGCTAACTTCCGTGGAGCTTAGGGGCGAATTCAATTTTGGTTCCTCTAAGCTCTTAAAGATGTGTAAAACTAACATGAACCTCATACTCCCTTACCTGACAGTTGCTGTATCTGCCTAGCACACTTGCTTACTATTCTGGCCCATGTCCTTTGTGCTAAGTCAGACTTTCTTTCTTTCTGCCTTTCTTCCTTATGAATAAATTTCAAATACACGTTTATCTTACCAAATTTGCCTTTGTTCATTAAAATCTTAAATATTTTAATTTCCACATCTTTTTCTGGTTTTTAAAAATTATTTCCTGTATTTTAGTTTTTTTATCATTTAAAAAAAAAAAAGAAACTGCCAATGAAATTTGCCTTGGACCTCATATCAGAATTCAAAAAGATTTCAAAATCCAAAGGTAGTAAGATTTTTAGGTCTGTTGTGTTTAATATTAAATAATGGAATTAATTTGAGCTCCTTTTAATATGTTCTGAGAAGAGTCATTTAACATTAAACTTGTTAATATATAATGTTAGAAAGTGACAGACTCTTGCTAAGGAAATGTCCACATATGTGTAAAAAATGAAAAATGCATACTTGTTAAACAGCCGTCAGGTGTCAGTTCCAGCCACTTTTTCTGAGCACAGCTATATCAAAAACCTTAAATCCCTGGTCGGTTCTTGTGTAACCAGATTTATTGGTTGTTTTGGGGCAGAAATGTCACACATAAATATTATTACCTAAATTAGCAGTGATACAAGTGACCAAAAATTGTCTGTTCGTATGTATTTAACTTCTTGAATATGGGACATGATAACCAAAGAACACAGAATATTTAAAACATGTTTACTTCGTAGCAGGGCTGATGTAGTCATATTCAGATTGTATGGTGCTCATCTGTCTTTAAGAACCCTTGAACCTATTCTGAGTAAAACCAGTCATGCGAGTAGCTAGCTGTAGGAGCAATTACAGAAAATTTGAACGATATGATTTCGGTTTGCTAACCAAAACAAACGTATGCTCACTAAATGATGAAGCCAAAGGCTTGCTAGTGCCAAAGCTGATCTAGTTTGGAAGGGAGCACGGATTAGAGAAGGAGACGCAGGGAAAGAGGGAAGAGCGGGCAGGGAAAGGAGTCAGTGACTAGTGAAGCAGGTCCACTGGAAACTGGACAGAGAATTTGATGACCAAAACTCAACCAAGATAAGGGTGATTTTCAACTTGAAATTCTGAGATCTCAATTTTTGAAGGCATTATTACTTTGTGCATGAACATCACCGTAACACAGCTGCATGGTAAATTTTAGGTTGCAGTTAAGGAGCTTTAAATGTGTGGGTTGTGGTGAAATATTATCACAGTATCCCAGGAATCTGATTGCATTAAATAATACTCGATTGTCAGCCTAGAGGATGAAATTATGTATTTTAGAAAAGTTGAACTGAATTCAGTCCAAGTAAACGTATAGTTTTTAATTTTTAGCTTTAAAATTGAGCCAGATAAAAGCTGACAGTGTAGAATATTTCATTTTTCTGACATCCTAATCAATAGCAAAATATTATATATTTAAGATGAAATATTTGTTTAGAACCCTAAAACATCTAATCCCAAAAGTGTTTTCAAAAACTTGGGACTGAAAAGAATTTGAAAGTTAACATTTGTTGTTCTTGTATAGTCTTTTTTTTTTTTTTTTTTTTCCCCCCCTCTGGTATCAGGAACTGAACTTAAAACCTTGCACTTGCCAGGCAGGTGCTTTGCCACTGAGCTAAATCCCCAGCCCCTGTTCTTGTATAGTCTTAATTTTCTTTATAGCAATACTCTCATAAACTAAATTATATTTTTCTGTATACATCTGTTACTTACCTAATGTATTAATTCTTTTATTAACATGTTTACAATTTAACCTTTATTAAAAAAGAATAGATGCTTTTTCACTAGATTTTTCACTATAGTTTGGTAGAAATTCTTAAAAATGCTAATGTACATATAACAGTAATTTACTTTTCAGTCACATTTAATTTTCTCTGTGAATTTTACATCACATATTAATGAAGCATTAGATTTTTCTACTCACTAAACTGTAGTACAGGTGTACATTCATAGAGTTCTGTTTTTATGGTTTTTTTATGTTTTTACAGAGTTTTGTTATTATGGTTAATTTTTAAAGTAGACATTTGACTAAGCAGTAGCAGTTTTCAGAAATTATTTTTGTTTGCTAACAGTTAGAAATCCATTTTTTTGCTTCATATGGCATATTGTAAAGCATAAAATCTTTTGTATAAGATTTTTTACTGTACTTTGTGAGAAAATTTGCAATTATAAAAATAATTTTTGTGAGAAAATTTGCAATTATAAAAACAATTTTCTATCTTTATCTTGATGAATTTGTCCAAATTGGGGGATAAAATATAAAATGAATATTTTATTTGTGGTAAACATGTCATAATTTTTTTTTACTATGAGACTGCTAAAGATAGATATTTTAAAGACAAAGAAGGTGGGATCAAAAATCAAGTGAATGTTTAAATTTTTAAAAATTTATTATACTAAAAGACACCTTGCCATTAATCCCCATCAGAATACTCCCCCTTGATGCAGCACTCTTATTCCATTGTTTTTGCCACTTGCCAAAGCGGTTCTGGCAATCCCCTTTTGTGAGTGTCTTTAGTTGTGCTGTCCTGGCTACCTTAGTGTCCCCAATTCATTCGGAATGTTTACCTTTCATGATCATTTGAGTTTAAAATCACATGATGCCAGATCCCATGAATAAAGTGGACAAGGACACACTGTAATGTTTTTGTGTAACACAAATTGTTGTAAAAGCTTGATCAAAGGGGAAATAATAAATACAGAGAGTGTTTAAGTTAAAAAATTTGTTAGACTAAAACCCATTACCTTTAATCTCCAGAATACTCTCTCTTACTTTGAACAAACTTACCTTATTCTTGGCAATACACCTTTTATTGTAATAAGTTTTTTTTTTTTTAAGTTTAAACATTCACTATTTCTTTCAAATCACCCTTTGTATTTTTAGCATCGGAAAATACAGATATTTTGTCCTGTAAAATTTGTACTAAAATTCTGCATTGGGTATTTAGTGATTATCCCAGGTTGTTACCATCATTCCTTTAGCAAATATGTAAATCAGCAAAATTTCTTGACCAGTAAAGGTAAGATTTAAACGTATTTAAAATGTAAAAACAAAATCAGCTTTTTAAACTATAATTGAACATGCCAAATACTTTTAACTGGTGATTTACTGTAAAGAACTTTTAAAAGTCTGCTGAACCTAAAAATAACTAATTTTTCCTGGAGAAGGGAATACATTTTTTGTTAGTGTGCTCCTATATATAAATTTTAATTTAAAGTTTAAAATGAATTCTGTTCATTTTTTTAAATGTGTAGGGAAGGAAAATTCCTATAATAAAAGCAGGAAAAGCATACAACATGAAAGAAACCCTCCAAGAAATGTACATAATGTTTATGTTTGTGAATGTTATAGATAATTATTTTATTTTACTCCTAAAGCTTGCTGACAAAGCAAGAAACCCAACTTTACAAGAAGCATCTTAGCTGTTTAACCTAGACTCCTTCATTCAGTGTTCTATGTATCTTAATGAGATTAATCAGCCTTGTTTATAACATTTTGGACAGTCTCATCCTACAGCCGAGTGACTTAAATACATTTCCTTAGCTCTGGTGTACATGTGCATATGCATGCATTGTGCTGGTATTCAGACTCAAGTCTGTACTTGCTGAGCAAGCACACTACCAGAGAGCTGCACTCCCAGCCCCAGATTGTAAGTCATATATCTCCTCCATTCTGATTTTTTAGTTATAATTAAGAAAACCACGTAATATAATTTTATCATGTAAACACCTTTTCAGTGTATGTTTCATTAATGTAGTGAACATCTCCAGAATAGTTTAATCTTGCAAATCTGAAACTATGCCTGTTAAACAACTGCCATTTTTCCCTTTCCCACAACCCCTTTAACTACCTTTCTAGTTTCTGTTGCTGAGGATTTGATTACTTTAGATGACTCACTTTATTATAATTATACATCATTTGTCTTTTTGTGACCAGTGTATTTTACTTAGAATAATGTCCTCAAGGTTGGTTCATGTTATAGCATGTGGCAGAATTTCTTTTCTATTTATGGCTGAATAATACTCTACTGTATGCATCTGCTTTGTTCAAATTTTCAGTATGTTTGGGCTTTTTTTCTATATATTCTTTGAGTTTGATTTTTGAAGTCTTCTGGACAGAACCTTACCGTGGCATTTGCCAGGATTTAAAAGCATATAATACTTCTGGGCATTGATCAGTAGCCTGTTAATGCGATAATCTTGTCTTGAAAATATGCTTGAGTTAATTTCCAATATATGTATAGTTATGTATAGTGCAAGTGTTCCACATGGACCAAGTATTTCTTCCAGCCACTTTCCCTACCTCATCAGCTTCTTTCCTCTCCCTGCCCCTTTGTCTACTTTCTCATTTCTCCCACCTTTTCTCCTTTCCTTTGCTTTTTCCCCGCTCCACTCTTTCCTTCTCCTCTCCCTTTCTCCTACTTATTAAAAAATAAGTCTAAACAGAACTTGTATTTTCTTTCCATATTAAAAAAATCATTTCGCATACCTACTGTAGTAGGAATCTGTGTTACTCTATGATTTGTAGACAAATCACTTCTCTTTGAACATGTTGATTAATTTATTTTTAAGGATATTTACAGAGCATGTACAAGGAATCACCTGAGTCAAATAATCTTTCTAAAATCTGTATTGTTATCATTCCTCACACTTTACAATGTTATTATTTAAAGATTAAAAAATACCTTTCATTTACTGCTTCTTTAGTCCTCTCCTTTTTTGGAGTCTGAAGTTTACTGATACAGTTATGTTTTATATTTAATTTATGCTCACACATACTTGTACTTCTTAATCTTTTTATCTGAAGTACCCTGATGATAAAGGAGAATGAATACATGCTTACGAGGACTTAAACTGAATTGTCTTGCTGAAATCAAGAAATAGATTTGAAATCTGTTTTATCTTAAACTTACAAAACTCTTCTCCATAATTTTTTTTTCAACATAAAATGTTTTTAAACCATTGGTTAAATAATTTACTTCCTTGTCTCCCCCTACATTTTAAGACTAAATTTGAAGATCCAGGATGATTTGCTCATGAGGTGACGTGCACTCTCTGGCTTATTCACAAGGAGCTTCTGGATAAAGTGTGTCTTAGATTAAGAAGTAGAGAATTAGGTGGTTCTTCTGATTAAGTACAGTTTGTAAATAAATGATGTTTAAATCTATGCCAGAATAGTCATTTCATTTTGTCTGATTCAGAATGACAAACTCAAAAAAATAAATGTTGACTTAAGCCCCTTATGTTATAATTTTAGTCACAATAATATATATATGTGAGGTAACAAATATAAGACAGTAACCTCAAGGTCTGTCCATGTTATAATATGTAATAAAATTTTCTTCCTTTTTAGAGCTGAATAATATGTTACATATGCATATACTCCATATATGCATATACTCCATTCAAATTTTCAGTACATTCACGGAAGATCAGAAGTGAGTCCAGCCTGGGCACCCTAGCAAAACCCTGTCCCAAAATAAAATAAAGTGGTAGAGATGTAGTGCAGTGGTAGAGCTTATCCTAACATGTGAGCGGCCCTGTGTTCAAACAGTTCTCGGATGGGAGGGAAGCAGTGTATTTTTCCTAGTCCTTAGTACTTCCCATTTCTTAGATGTAACCTCATAACTGATTCTCTGTTTTTTTCTTAGTCCTATGGGAATTACTTTTACAATTCTAAGAAAACCACAGTACAGGATGTGCTGAGGGTGAGGAGAAAATCCTTAAGGGAAAGAAGATGTATTTGTACCATATATTATCTTGACAGGGAAGCCTACTTTTGGGTTAAAGCAGTGAAGAAATATATTTTAAAAATTTATGTTCAGATATGATTCTGTCTGGGTTTTCCTCCATGTATACCTTAGTTTTTCTTTGGCCACTTAAAGGTCTCCTCATGACCCTTATAATTTATAAGCTGTACATCTAGGTTCTCTTTTGGTTTTAGAATTTATGTTAATGTATGCAGTAGGTATGCTCTACATTTGATTATTGTTTATCAAATGCTAATAGGATTAAAGAAAAATATATCCATTTAACCTGATAGTTCTTTTTAAAAGATTAACAATTATATCACTCCTTAGTATTCTTACAATACTGGTATTTTATTCATCTCTTCTGTTTTCTGAAATTACCAAATTATATTAAACTCAGCTTGACCGTATATCCATATTCTTTATCTGCAAGTTGAAGAATTACAAGTAGTAAAACAAAGTTGTATTATAGCACAAATATTTGTACCCTTTTGAAAGGTAAGTAAGCTCTGTTGGAATCAGTGAAGGAGAATATTGATGTGCCTTAATTTGAATCATTTGCCTGGCTACTAGATCATGTATATCCACCAGATCCTTGACTGTACTGGTGATTTGCATTTTAGGACTTAGTATTGATTAAATTTTTTTTTATTTTTTGAAAAAATAAAATTTCATAAGAGAATAACATTAGTTAATACACTGTATTGTTATCTTCAAAGTAATTGAAGATACCAAAAATATTTTAATACACATGCTAATCCATTTATCTATATTACTAATTTCTCTTAGTTCCTTGAAAAGAAAGTCATGCTATTTGTTTCTTTTTTCTAAGAGACAATATTTTTGTCTCTGAGTATCTACTTCATTGGTTAAAAATTTGTATGAAATTTTTTAAATGTTTAATGTCTTTAGTACTCTACAGTAAAATAACTTTACAAGAATACTAGTTGTAGAGTGTTCCAAAAGTACAAAAATAAAGATTCTATTTTCTCTTTTTTCTTTTTCATTTCATGGACCAGAAAATTCCATCTCTAAGCCATCTGCAAAATATTAAATCAGTCCAATTAAGTAGTTAGAGTACTTGAATTTTGAAATATTTTGTAATGAAAAATATAGTTTTATCTGTGGATATAAGGCCAAGTGATTAATGAAGAATCTCAAAAGTGAGTTGTTGCCATTAACCTTAACATTCCATAATATTCTTCAATATATTCTTCTTAGGATATACATGATCTAGTAACCTTCAAAAAGGTTAAGGGTATAGCTTAGTGATAGAGTTGGTGCTTAGCATGTGTGAGGCCCTGGATTCAGTCCCTAACTCCAAAAATACCATAAAGTAGAAGGATGTAGGAAATTTCCTGTTATGTTCTTAGCTAAATTGTGGACTGAAATACATGCAGACATTCTATTCTCTTACCTTTCATGTACAGTAAATAAACCTACATTCAGAAGATGATAGACAATTTGTAATAAAACTAGAGTTTGATATGCAAGGTAACTTTTTCCTCACTTCCCCTATTTTCTTTTCTTCTGTACACTTTCATAATCCTGTCTTGGTTTTCTGTGAGTACTTATTTATAGTTAATGCTAGTTCTTAGAAAAAGTCAAGTGAAATAAGTCTAATGAAAATAGTATATACTTTAATAATACTTTATTTTCTTCTTAGTTTCTTCACTAGTTGAAGGAGGAGAAAAACAGAACAAACATTTTAGGTCATCAAAAATATCTGGCAAAGAATCTGTCCCACTGACCTCTTTTTCACCACCAGTATGCCAGGAGTCACTGGCAGTCAAAGAGAAGTTCATCCCACCTGAGCTCAGTATCTGGGACTATTTCGTAGCTAAGGTAAGAGCAGTGTTATTGAGATCAATATTTATATGATCAAAGGGAAACGAAGGTGTTTGAAGTGAGCGTGCTTGGTGGTGCTTCCAAATATTTTTCCATTCTGGTTTAGAAAAGTTTTATTTGCCCGAGTTTTGTTTTGTATTGTTTTGAGTAAGTTTTTGTTTTGTATTGGTTTGAATAAATAAATTAGAAAGAGTACTTAGTTAAATGTTTAGTGGTGGGGCTGGGGATTTAGCTCAGCGGCACAGCACCTGCCTGGCAAGTGCAACGTCGTGAGTTGGATACCCGGTTTTGGGAAAAAAAACAAAAACAAACAAATGTTTAGTGGTAATGTACTTGATAGTGGTTAAGGAATCCCAGCCACCAGAAATCAAAGTGCCCTGGTCATCTATCATTCATACCCATTTTGGGGGGAAGTGCTGGAGATTAAACCTAGGACCTGAAAATGCGAGGCAGACGCTGAGCCACATCCTCAGTGTTTGTCATTTTGTCTTAACACTAAAGGTGGTGTCCTGTGTTACTTTAATAGACACAAGTTTTAGCACCAATTTTTAGGTAAATAAACATACTCCCTCAACAAATGGTTTAGACTTGATTTCCACAGTGTATTAAATGTAAGTAATTGCATAAAATACAATTGGGGATGTAGCTCTTCACTGGCCAGTATGTAAATAAAATGCCCCTCATGATCAGCAGCTGGTCAGGTCAGTTCTTTCAAGTCTGTCTGTGATTGATCACTTAGCACCTGTTAATCAGTTTACATAGCACAGCATATAGCTGTTTTGCTTTCTTATCTCCCATGATACATGTGACATTTTATAAAGTGAGAGAATCAAAAGGGAGTTGGTCAACTAAAATGAAAGTTTTTGAAAAGAAGTAATAATACTGAGAATGAAATTCAAATTAAACATAGATGGAGTTAGAAAAAAATACCAAACTGTGGGAATGTTGACATTGGTATCAACTAAAAGATTCTAGGTATATAAACAGTGAAATTTAGTGAAGGTAAACTTATCAACATTAATATAGAAAATAGTTGTGAGGAGAGTAGGAAGATGCTCCAGAGATGGTCTCCTTTGCAAAAAGTTTACATTATGATAGATTCACAGCATTAAAACTGCAAATAATAAAATGCTCAGCACTGATAAAAGCAGTGAAAGAAGCAGGACGAGTTTGTTAAACCATAGAAAAAATGCTGGCTTCGTATTCTAAGTTATAAAGTTAGAAGAAGGTGAACACTGTTGTCAACAGCAAGAGTTTTTCATGTTTGATAAATATTTTTAAAGTTGACAACATTGGTGGCTTTTTAACACTGATTATTAGAATTGTTTTGTGTGACTTCTACGGGTATATTCATTTTTGTAGTCCTGCACTACTGTGCAAAGCAAGCTCTGTATCCATATATCTGTATCTATGTATCTTGTTTTCGTGTTCTCAGCCAAATCCCTCACATCATCAGTTTCTAGATTCTCTTTTTACTGCCTTCCATTGAATAGCATCTGTCTATTCTCTGAAAAAACCATCCTCTCGGCCTGTTATGCTGTGGCTCTTATTTTTTCATATCCTGGATCAGTGATGGCAAACCTTTTAGAACTTTCAATGATAGCCAGCAAACCATTGTGGCACAGAGTGCCACAGTTTGGTACCACTGTCCTAGATGCTTCAGGAATTGAAGGGAATTTATGTTCCTTATTGTCTCTGCAGAGTCATTCATTCGCTCAGTCAATATTTATTAGGCACTTTATTTGAGAATACAGTATCTTTATTTCCTCTTTACTGTTAAAGCATAATTTTGCTAGATATAAGACTGTTGGTTAGCAAGGTTTTATTTACCTGTCTTATTCCTGGATCTCCTTTTTAAATTTCTGGCTGGTCTGCCTCCTTCAGTCAACAGCACAGCTCCGGCTGGTTGAGACTTTAGCCTTCCCTAAGTGTTTGATACTGAGATTTCTGTGGTATGTGATAGTGCTCATAGACATAAAATTTTGGTAGAGAGCTAGAATTACAGACCTATGGTCCTTACACTTCGTAAGGATGTTCCTTCACTGAGGAATTGTATAGACAACAATATATGCTATGTAGTTTACATGTATAATAGGCTAGTCTATCCAGATTTGCTTAGGTACAATCTGTGATGTTTGCACAACAGAAAAATTGCCTAATAACATGATTCTCAGAATATATCCCTCTTTGGGGCTGGGGATGTGTAGCTCAGTGGCATAGCACCTGGCTGGCAAGCGCAAGGTCCTGAGTTCTATTCCTGGTATCACACACACAAATATAAATATATAGATAGATATATAGATAGATAGATAGATAGATAGATATCCCTGTTTGTTAGGCTACCCCTGAATATATTAATCCTTGCTGCTGGCTTTGGTAAAATTAGGCCCATAGGTCTTGAGAGATAAGAGCATTCCTGATCAACATGCCAGATTCACACTGTTTTATCCATACCTAGTAGATTTTCTTAAATAAGTGCTTCTCTATGTTGTGTACATTTGGTCAATTTCCAGAGTCTGTTTTTAAAAACTTAGTTAAGTTTTCTTGTCGCTTTTTGGCAAGAAGACTTCCCAAGCTCCTTAATCAGCTGATTTAGGAGCTTTAGAAATTCTACCCTCCCTGATATATTTCTTGTTGGGCTTCCCTAGATCCAAGATTTTACAACTTTTCTTTTCAAACTTCGTACGTCTTCTATTCCATCATATCTTCACTTTCTGGAGGGAGAGGAGCTGGAGACTGAAGATTGAACCCAGGTTCTTGTGCATACTAGTCAAGCATTCTAACATGAAGCTACAGTCTCAGCTCTCTGTCTCATGCTTAATGTGCCTCACCTTGTAAGTCACTGAGAAACATAGAATCAGACAATAGTCTTTCATCATGCTGACATAAAACTATAATCCAGTCTACATTTGTTCACGTCTTACTCTTTCCTCCTGTTATTGTGGAGGAAGACTGCCTCCCATCGAGACCATTTTCTCCATTTCTGTTTCTGAGTCCTTTCCTTTTTATTTCCTCCTGGACTTTCAGTTCTCTTCCTTTCTATTTGCTATTTTTCTTCAGGACATGAGTGTACTACAGTATCTCCTATTCCAAACCTCTACTTTGATCCTAAAACTCTTCCTAGTCACTGTGCCATTTCTCTCCTCCTTGTTCACATTTTATTTCAACTTTTCAAAACCATGTGCACATTTTCTTTCTAGCGCCTTACAGTATTTCCTTTTTGTACATATACATTTATATAATCCCGTTACCCCACTAAAACTGCTCTTTTTAGACATTCAGTTAAGATCCATATCAAAATAACAAAACCCTTTTGTATTATCATTTTGTCTGACTTGTTAGCAATATTTAAAATACTTACCACTCCCTCCTTGAAATTCTTTTATCTCCTGTTCCCTTAATGCCAGTTGCTTCTGACTGTTTTCCTTTAAACTTGCTGTTTGTTCCTTCATAGGCTCTTCTCATCCTGTTTTAGTTGATCCTTGAATCTTGATCTTGTTTGAGATCTAGGCTTTTGGTATTTACTTTACTCAGCACCTAGCCCTTCCATTTTAGCAAGTGAATCTTCTACCTTATAACTGCTCAGGCCAGAAATCCAGGAATCATTGTTTTTCTCTACTTTTTCTCACTTTATCAACCTATTAGCAAATCAGTGCTCTGCTTAAAAATGTTCTTAAATCTGGTATTTCTCTCCAGTTCCATCAGTAACCCCTGTACCTATGCTGCCAATTCTGGCATTAGTTTCTGGTGTCTTTTTGTACTCTTGTTATTTGTCTTTTTTTTTTTTTTTCCCTCATAAGAAAGTGGCCATAGTAATATATGAAATTATAAATTTCAGTAGCTGTCCTCCGCTTAAAACTCATCATTGGTAACACATTCTGGTCCTTACTATGGCCTATAGGATTCTGCCTGAGCTGTTGTTTGCTGTTTTCTTTTAACCATTTCTAAGACACATGCTCTTGCTTAGGAAACTTTCGTCAAACTGCTTTTTTTAATTCCAGACTCTTCTCAATTAGAATTTTTCTACATCGTATTTTTACTACCTATAATGCTTTCTTCTCTTGTTATGTGATCTGTTCCCTTTTGTCCTTTAGGTCTCAAACACCACTTTTCAAGAGGCATCCTATGATCAGCTTATCTCAGTTCTTACTGTTCTCTATCTCAAAATATTTTTGTGGCATTTAATACAATTTTTATTTAGTTTTCTGCTTTTTGCCTACCTTTACCACTAAAAGGTAAGTCCTAAGGGCAATGACTGTATCCATGTTAAAGTTTCTTATATCAGATACACTTTTGGGCACATAATAGAAACTTGAGAATTTTTTGTTAAATGGATGAATAAATAAGGAAATTGTGGAAGTGATGTCAGGCATAGTTTGTCAAGTACTAGTTACTTTCTTATAATCACATATTTACGAATGAGATGGCTTGTTACTATTAGACTATATATTTGAATGTATTGAATCAGATATGTTAATGATAAATTACATTTTTTTTTTTTTTTTTAGCCTTTTTTACCCCCTTCCCAAAGTAGAGCAGAATACGACTCAGAGGAGAGTCTGGAAAGTGGTGGTGATGATGATGATGATGATGATATTGTTTCAGCTTCAGATTTCCATCTCCAAGAGCATTCTAATTCAAATTCATATAGGTGTGCAATATTTTATTTTAAGCTTCTTTTAAGAAATCATATAAGAAGTCAGATATCTTTAGTTGAATTTGTTAAATTCCTTTCCTTAATAATTTCTCAGGTAGCATTTCCTCACACATCTTATTCTCAGATTATGCTTTGCCTTTGTACCCCAAGAGAAGTTCTGCAATTTTATCTAGAAAATCTAATGTCTTTTCACTGGAACACTAGAGATGTAAAATATCAATAAGTACTGTCTTTAAAAAGACTTTCATGTATTACAAAATTTGTAGATGTGCAAAATGCTCACCCCTACCTCCAATGGTGCATTATCCTTAGATTCCTGAATGATACTATTATTTCATCATTGATATATTGTTTACATCTGAAAGATGTATATGTTTTAATGACATGGTATATCAGTGGTGTGATTTAAAAGTACGTATATTTTCAAAGAGGTGTATTAAGAACAGTGACATAATCCTTTACTGAAAAATTATGAGAATTTTACTTATGTATTGGGTTTTTTCCCTGTTGAGTTAGGTTTACTTTTTAAAAATACTGTATAAAACAGATTACTGAGAAGTCAAACCATGTAACTCACCACCAACCACAAAAAAATGCAATTTAAACGTGACCAAAGGATTTAAATAAACATTTCTCCAGAAAATATGTCCAGATGACCAATAGACACAGACGAGATACTCTAATCATTACGGAAATTCAAATCAGAACCACAGTGGGGTGCAGTCTCATACTTATTAGAGTGGCTACCACAAAAACAACATTGGCAGAGTTGCGGAGAAATCAGCCTCTATGCTCTTTTGGTGGGAATATAAAATTGTGGAAACCACCACTGTGGAAGACAGTGTAGTGGTTCCTCTAAACATTAAAGATGGAAGTACCAAATGAGCCAGCAGTTCCACTTCTGGGTACTTCTCAAAACAAAAGCAGGAGCTGAAACCAATCTTCGTATGTTCATGTTCATAGCATTATTCATAGTACCCAAGGGATAGAAGTATCCAAGTGTCTGTTGACAGATGAACTGATACACAAACTATGGTATGTACGTACAGTGGAAAACTACTCAGCCTTAAAAAGTAAGGAAGTTCTGACCCATGACAAGAGTGTGGATAAACCTTGAGAATATTATGCTCAGTGAAATAAGCCTGTCACAGGAAGGTAATTAAGAGACAGTTGGTGGTTGCCAAAAGGTGAACAAGACTGGGTAGTTACTGTTGGATGAGGATAGCATTACAGTTTTGCAGGATAAAGAGTCTTAGAGATGGGTGCTGATGGTAGTTTCACAATAGTGTGAATTTACTTGCTGTCGTTGAACTGCACACTTAAAAAGAGTTACTGTGGTCAATTTTGTGTGTATTTCACCAAAAAAATAGTTTCAAAGCCAATGATGTAAGAAATAATCTTTTGCACTTGAAATCAAAGTAGCTGAAATAACTTTTTTTAAAGTCAAGCTGTTTAAAAATTTGAAATTAGAAGTCTTTATCTTCTACATTTAATTCCTTCCCTATATACTATCTTTAGATAACTACTTTTTCATTTTCTAGTTTGTCCTTCTCTTTGCAAAAATGAACAAATACATCTATATAATTCCTCCCCTGATTTTTGCACAGAGAATAGCACCCCATATGTAGTATTTCAAAATTTAATTTTAAAGTATTATTACATGCTGGAGTTCTCTCCATAGTAATACTTAGAGATTTTAATTCATTATTTTTATCGTTACTATAAAATTCCATACTTCAGAATGGAGTTATTTACCCAATATTTTCCTGATAGACAGTTTGATTTATTTTACTCTTCTGCTGTTGTAAATACTGATCTGAGGTACTGCATGTGTATATTTTCTTGTAGAGGTATAGCTTCTGGATAGGCTCCTAATAGTGGAATTGTTGAGTCAGAGGTGATGCATAAATACAGTCCCTGTGTAAATCTTTGACAGACCCATTTTCGTTTTGTTTTCAGTTGGTCATTGATGCGATTGGCAATGGTACAGTTGGTGCTCAACAATTTGAAAACCTTCTATCCCTTTGCAGGTCATGATCTTGCAGGTAATAAATATCTTAAGATGAACTAATGGTATGAATGCTTTGGTTTTTATTCAGTATATTTCTCAGAATAGTTGAGGAAAAGCTTAAAGACTTCCTATTGTAATAGGTTTCTTTCCACTAAAACTAGCTTTAAATGTTCTTATCATTCTATTAGATACTTGAGGAGAGCAACCTTTTTTTCAGCCTGCTGAATTTTCATGCCTCTATCTCCCCTGTTAAAATGTGTGTTAAAACTTTTCTCAGACTTTCTTATAATTAAATGTAGCATTTTGTTGCAGAAGACAAATGGGAGTCAAATATATCTTCCCCTTCTAGAGCTTCCAGTTAGTTCACCTCTTTGTCACGCGGTTCTAAAAACTCTTCAGTGTTGGGAACAAGTTCTTCTTCGACGACTTGAAATCCATGGTGGACCACCTCAGAACTATATCGCAGGTCATACCTCTGAAGAAAGTTTGTCTGCAGGTCCTGCAATTCTCCGCCACAAAGCTTTGCTGGAGCCTACAAACACGCCTTTCAAGTAGGTTTTCCTGTGAATACTATGTTAAGTAGGAATTGGTGTTGTCAGTAGTGTTCAGAAAAAAAAAAACCAAGACCTGCATTTAATTTTCTGCTGTTAGTTTGTGTATGTCTTTGTGTGATTACAATGGTAGTGCAAAGGTCCAAGGAGTAAATATTGTGGGGTTTTCTGGATGTCCTTTTACATCTCCTGAACTCTACCACTGTAGAGTGAAAGCAGCCGTAGACATGAAGACAGTACGTAAACATGGAGGCTTGCTATGCTCCATTAAGTTTTATTTTTTTAAATATGAAGCAGGCTAGATTTGGCCTATCTTCTGTAGTTTATTAATACCTGCTCCAGAGCAGTGTTATTCAAAGTAGCCATCAGGCACTATTTTACTGCACGTGAAGAAAGCCTGAACCAAGTGGTAAATCAGTGCTGTGCTTGCTTCATCTAGAAAGTCTTGTACAAAACAGTGTTTACCTAACCAAACAGTTTGCTTACTGGTTTAGTATTAAGGTTATTTTATGTTCTTTTAGAAGCTCTTAACTCGTTGCCTATCAATAACAAAATGAAAAACACTGAGTAGCTCTACCTCTAATTGTCTCTTAGAAAATATGCCTATTTTTGTTAGATCTCATGTCCCTAGATTAGGAATCAGCCAACTATGGCTATCTTCCTCCAAATCTAGACCTCTTACTGCTTTTATAATTATATTTTTATTGGATCACAGTGATATTACAAGATTACTATCCTTCATCTGAAATGCTTAGGACCAGAATGTTCCAGTTTTCAGAATTTCTTGGAATATTTGCATACTTTGCTGGTTGAATCTCCCTATACTGGTTGGTATACTCCAAATCCAAAACTTTTTTAGTATCATATCAACACTTAAGGGTTTTCATATTTAGGATTTTGGAACATTTCAAATTAGGAACGCTCAATTTAGACAGTATGACTGCTTTCCCAGTACTTTGGCAGAGTTGAGCTTTGTGATACAAACCATATGCTCCACAGAGCATAAAATGTTTACTATGTGAGCTTAAGAAAATGCTTGTTGGCTGCTTTCCAGATCACATGGTGTGATTCTGGTTAATTTAATAAACATTCATAACAGCACCATGGAATTGTGGTCAATTTAATCAGAACTCTCCAAAGTACTTAATTAAATTTACTGTCTCTGTAGATCCAAGCATCATCTGGCATTGTCTGTAAAGAGGCTTTGGCAATACTTGGTGAAGCAGGAAGAAATTCAAGAAACCTTCATCAGAAATATATTCACAAAGAAACGATGTCTAAATGAGGTTTGTATATGTTAAGAACTCTACTATTCTTTTCCAAAGCTTTTGTCTTGGAGCTGTTTGACATGCATTTTACAGATTTTTTTTGAAAATTGATGTTTATATCATAAACATATGCAATTAGTACTAGAACAAGTAATTCAAACGAAGAGTAACAATTTTTTTCATAAATCAATTTAAAGTGATTAATTTAGAGGTAGTTGGGACATTTTTCTTGGATTCTGTATCTTGCTCTCTGTTTTGATTTGTTTAAAGACAAAGTAGAAATTTCCTATGATTTTCGTGTTATAGTTGTCTAAGAAGTATAACTGAAACTGGGTTTGAACACTGAAAACATTTTAAATGTGTGATTTTATTATTGATGATTATGCTTTGATGTTATCACAAAAATGTTTTTTTGTTTTGTTTTAGGTTTTGGGGAAGGGTTTTGGATTATTTAATTCAGTACTATTAAGAAAGTATCAGTTTGTTAGTATGGAAAACTTTCATCTGAATGTAAATGAACATTTTGCTTCCTTCATTAAGAGAGTTTTTCTACTAAAAAATAATAAGTGAATAAACAGTGATGTAATTATATGTTGATTTTTTTTATCTCTTCTCAACCAGTAACAAAGAGTTCAAAACCATAAGCTGGTCTGTGGACCACATTTTGATTAGCACTGAACTAGTCTGAAAGAAGGGGAATAGAATGAAAAAAGAATTAAGATATGTACATGTACCACTCCCCACTATGAATATGGTCATTATGTACTGCAAACATGGGTTAATAAAAAATAAATTTTAAAGTGAGAGGAGAAAAGGTACTTCAGATGGAGAAATAATAGTACAACTTCATATTAGACAAGCAAGCAAAAAGCAGGGTGACATCGAACCTTGAATAGAAGGAAAATTGCATATATCTCATTGTCTCACTTAAATAATTTGTAAGAGACAATTGTATGTACTATTATTTATCATTTCCTTGATTTTCTTTTTTTTTTTTATTTTTTGGTTTTTCTCCGGTACCGGGAACCGAACTCACGACCTTGCGCTTGCCAGGCAGGCGCTTTTGCCGCTGAGCTAAATCCCCAGCCCCCATTTCCTTGATTTTATAAATATATTTAAATTGACCACACTAGGAAACAGAATATATAATATTCAGATTTTGGGGGGCTGGGGATTTAGCTCAGCAGCACAGCACCTGCCTGGCAAGCGGAAGGTCGTGAGTTCGATTGCCGGTACCGGAAAAAACAAAAACAAAAACAAACAAACAAAAAATATATATATAATATTCAGATTTTTGTGACCTGGGTACCTTGGTATTACACTGAAATCTAGCAAATGTGAATGTTTCATTTGTAAACCTTATGTAAAGTGTGTCTTTTCTAGTGTTTGAGTTACCATGAGAACATTTCTAGAAAACGTTTGGATAAGCAAAATTAAGAATAAATGTGCTAAAGAAGAGTATTGCTGCTTAGGATATGTACTGGAAAGGGTTAGGGGACATGGTATGATAACCAAGGCAGAATGTATAAACATAGGGGCTGGGGATTTAGCTCAGCGGCAAAAGCGCCTGCCTGGCAAGTGCAAGGTCGTGAGTTCGGTTCCCGGTACCGGAGGAAAAAAAAAAAAAAAAACACAAAAAAACAATATATAAACATAGATAAGTAATGCATCTGTACATTTTACATTTCTTTATTACTTTTATTGCAGTTATTTTAATTGAAAGCATGAACATAAGTGGTAAACTAACAGCTTTGTAATCAGTAAGCTAAATATTTTCTCTGAATTCTTTTTATTTGCAAAATGACTGTTTCACTGTAGCTTTGTAATTTTTGATCAGTAGACTTATTTGCTCTTCTATTTGCTTAGAAGTTATGAGACATTTTTTGTTACTATTTTGCTTTTTTATTTTTCCTCATGGTACTCTTAAACTTTTTGATAAGGAGATATGGAAAGAAAATTTTATATAGCAAATATAAGTTGGATGGAGTTAAATAGAATCCTTGTCTTTTTTTTTTTTTTTTTTTTTTTTTTTTTTTGTTTTTTTTTTGTACCGGGAATTGAACTTACAACCTCAAGCTTGCCAGCCAGGCGCTGTGCTGCTGAGCTATATCCCCAGCTAGAATCTTAACTTCATTGAGTTGGTATGAAATTATTTAACCTTTACTGGAAACTTGACTGCAGTACTCACAAAATTACCTTTTACTTATTAGTGTAAAATGATGGTTATGTTAAGTCATGGTGATCGTTCAGCTGAAAAGGAGTTGGGTGCAAGATGATGGAGAATTTCAGACTGCTGCTTTATTCCTTTCTGTGTGTGAAAATTAAACTTTACTACTTCTGTCCTGTTTCTTTATCTAACCTTAAAGTCCTAGCATACCCTCAGATCTCTTCTTTTTCTGTATAGCATAGTGTAAAGTAAAACATCTTCCCTATTTGTATTCATTTGAAAATTGAGTCCTTACCCATGCCTGGCAGATAGACTGCCTGAGCCTTCCCATCAAAAATATGGGGTTTGGCAGCTGTGGTCTTCGTTGCCAGTTCCTTTTTCTGTTTTATTTCATTTTCTGAGAATTAAAAGTTTTGAATCAACTTTTTCTTTACCTCTTAATATCCTCCTTCTAAGAAGAATATGTTTGCCTCCAGTCAATTTATTAACTATTTTTGACTAAATTAGTATGAAAGAATTTAGAAAGTAGGAACAGAAATTTCTCAGGTTTTCCTGAACGGTTATATGTCATAGAAATAAGGCACAGTAGTGTAGATGAGAACAATTTTATTTTTCATTGATAGTACTCTGCCAGTAGTGATTGAGTTTTTAAATATAAAGTACTTGAGACTCAATCTTGCTGTAACATCAGCATTTCAATATAAGTAAAATTTGTGTGTGGTAGAATAAAATTTATAGTGGTGGTTAATGTATTCTGAGCGGTTGAATTGTCCTGCACCTTAACCATACACTCTTATAATACTTCTTTAAGGTATATGAAATTTAAGAAGAATAATTCAGTTTCATATTCTTTTCTAGCCAATTCAGTTAAAATATAATTTTTTTAAATACCCCACAGTATTTTTCATGTTACATCTCATCTTTACTCTTTGTCATGTGATTATTCTTTCTTGATGAAGTCATTAGGGGACAACAGTGAAGCCATCAAAAATTCTATGATGGAGGAGCCAAACATCAATAAGGTACAAAACATCATTCAACTGAAATTAGAAATTGCATTCTTAATCAGGAGAACAAAATCTTTTTATTTTGATTTTGACCAGACTTTGTTTTCAATGGAATGAGAATATTATTCCTCAATTTATCTTCCATTTTAAATATTGCAAACATAAAAATCATTTCTTTTTTTATTAAATAAGAGAATGCAGTTTTAAAGGGAGTTGAATGTATCCTGCTTTGGCTACAGATTTTTCTGAATAAATACATCTAAAGTTCTTAATAAATGTAATTATACTAGCAGTTGTAGAAGTATAGTAACTTGTCCCATTTCTGCCAGCATCATTTTTGAAGTTAAAATTTCTCTGCTGTGATATTAATCCCTAAAAAAATAAGGCAAATATTATTACATATGGTTCATTTTAGTGCAGAAATAGCATGTAGCACAAAATACTTGAGAACTAGAGAAGAAGACTGAAAATTTGTACAATCATTAAATAAATTCTAGATGTTTTGTAATCATTCAAATATGACTTTATTGGTTGACATATAACTCATGGCTCATACTTTAAAAATGTCTAATGATTTTTGGGAGTCTGAATTTAATTCATATTTTTAATTGGTTAACAATTTTCTTTGGGTTAATGATTCTTAACTACTGTCTGTATATTGTCAAGAGTTCTTATCCAAAGATTTTTCTTCAGATACTATTTATAAAGTATTAATAATCATAATATTGTACTTTTAAAGCCAACTCCTTGCCACATCAAATTGCAGTCATTCTGTTTGGTTAACATGATAGCCATTTTTAAAGCCAGCATTTCAAGCCCTCTATTATACTTTTTAAAAAAGTCTTTAATAGGTATAATTGATCTTTTAAAAACTACACATATCTACAATGTATAGCTGAATCAACTTTGGTATATGAACATGCTTTGAAACCATCACACCATTGAGATAATGGATATATGTAGCACCCCTCAAAGTTTAATCCCTTACTTGTTCTTTATCTCCTTCCTCTGCCTTTTTCCTCCCTCAAGCAGCTACATATCTGTTCCTGACATTATAATTTGCATTTCCTAATATTTTATATAAATTAATTTTATGTCTTTTTTATTTTGGCTATCATTTTTATTGTTAGCTCTTAACATCTGATTCCATCTTAGAGCTATTTCATATGACTGCTTTAAAAATTCATGTACGAGGTTCTTTGGACATAGAGTTTTATTTCTCTTGTGTAAATGGTTAAAATTGGAGCAGCTGGATCATGTAGTAGGTATATGTTTAACTTTTCAGGAAACTGCCTACACATTTTCCAGTTCATAGTTTTACATTATTAGTGGCAGTGTTGTAAATCTCAGTTACTTAACACTCTTACTATCACTTGATATAGTTAACTTTCTAATTTTGGTCATTCTCATAGGTATGTAGTAAGAGTTCATATATCTCCTTGGGTGAAGTGTCTTTTCAAATCTTGGATCTATTTTTTTATTGGGTTGCTTGCTTTCTCAGTGGAAGTTAATAGTTCTTTGTTCTATATAAAAATTAGTCTTATCAGATATGTGCTTAGCAAATACATTCTGTGACTTGAGTTTTCATTCTTTTTACAATGTCTTTTGTGAGCAGTTACTAATTTTTATGAGATTTAATAGATCAGTTTTTTTCTTGTATACATTTTCTTTTGGTGTTATATTTGCCTAGTTAAAGATTACAGACTTTTTTCCATTTTATTTTTTATTTTTGGTACCAGGAATCAACCTTAAGGCCTTGTGCTTGCCAGGCAGGCGCTGTGCCACTGAGCTATATCCCTGGCCCTCTCATGTTTTATTTTAGATGTTTATAGCTACATTTAGGTCTGTAATACATTTCGAATGGTGTAACATACTGATCTGTTTCTTTGTATGTATACTTTCTTTTAAACTTTTACTTTAGCACACTAACTAGAACTTCTAGACCAGTATTGAATAAGTGGTAAGAACAGACTCTTATTTCTTATAGTAGGAAAAAGCATTCAGTCTTTAATCATTATATATATATATATATA